>NC_092727.1:112634939-112971425 GCF_047496885.1 Scyliorhinus torazame
CCATGTTCATGAAAGGTGGAGCTGGTTCGACGCGCTGCTTTCCCAAGGAGAGCAGGTCCATTTGCAATTTTCATCTCCGCTCGCAGCTCTACAGTCGGGGCTGAGTACCATCAATCTACTTCCAATATGGAATCGTTCAGCCACTGCGTGGCTGCCTTTTCTCTTCTTTCTCTGAGCCCTGTAAGCTATTATTCCTCTGATCGACCAAAATATTTTGGTATTCAGTTACCCCCATCCCTGATTATACTCCAGCAATTTTCCCCCCACAGATGTTGGGCTAACCGGTCTGTAATTCCCTGGTTTCTCCCTTTTCCCATCCAAGAGGGGCTACTCCTGAATCTAGGGAACTCGAAGATTATAGTTGGGGACATCTGCTCCCCTACTTCCTTTAGTATCTTCCGATGTAAACCATCAAGGTCCTGGAGAATTGTCGCTCTTTAGTTCCATTGATTTCCTAGTTACTGATGCCGGACTTGCATTAATTGTGCAAGTCCCTGTCCTTTGACTTCGGCATGTTATCCTCAACTGTAAATACTGAGGCAAAGTAATTGTTCAACATCTCTAGTCTTTTCCCCATTATCAATGACCATATCTCCATTTTCTGCTTTTAGTGGACATACATTACTCTTGACCACCTGCTTTCACTCTACATAACTAACATTTCTTACTGATTTTGATGTCCTTGCTTTCATAATCCCTTTCAGTAACTCTTACATTGCTTTGTGACCCTTTGTTGGTCTGTGTATCCATCCCATCTATCTGGATCTGTGCTATGTTTTGCATTTTTTGTAAGCCCTTTCTTTTAGTTTAGTGCTGCCCCATATCTTGTCCATGGCTGTTTTATTTGTGAAATGAAGCCTTTTCTTCAGGGGTATATACTCTGAATATTCTCCACTGATATTCAGTTGACCCATTAACGGGTCTTTCCAGTTTACTGTCCGTCACATCCCATTGAAGTTGGCCTAAAATTCTAGTATCTGCAACGTGCTTTTCACTTTCAAAACACTGCACTGAATTGGCCAATCATGTTATGATCACTTTGATAGGTGTCTGCACAATTGGGCTACTAACTAAATTTGGCTCATTACTCCTAACTAAATCTAATATGGGGTGGTGCAGTGTTTCGCACTGCTGCCTCACTGTGCTGAGGACCCAGGTTCGATCTTGGCCCCGGGTCACTGTCTGGGTGGAGTTTGCACATTCTCCCTGTGTTTGTGTGGTCCTAAAAGTTTATATATTGGCAGGTGCCTGCCCACTTTTTAAAATGTCAGAAAATAGCATCAAACGTTTTTGTCACGTGTTACTGTTATGATTTGTCACCTGGCTTCATAGCTCTCTATCCTGGATGTGTAGATCTGGTGTTAGTTAATGAATGTTGATTGATTGAACTTGGATTTTTTTTTATTTTTTAAACAAGTTGATTCTTTGAACAGTTCTCGTGAAATTACTAATATAATCTTTATTAGTGTTGCAAGTACATTAAACACTGCATTGAAGTTGTGAAAATCCCCCTAATCGCCACACTCTGGCACCTGTTCGGGTGAGGGGAGAATTCATAATGTCCAATTCTCCTAACAAAGCACGTATCTGATGTATTGGTAAATTGCGAGCAAGCAAATTTGGTTTGCTACCAATCTTGTGGTCCTGCAGCTACTGAAGTAAATCAAGTTCAGATATCTCAGGTGACCAGTCTGGTTAGTGCTGTTTGGGAGCGAGGTGAAACTAAGCATGTGTGGGATTGGAGTTTGGTTATGATGCCACGATATTTGAAAGGCAGAATGCTGTGCCAAAACGTCTTTGAATTGACTTAAGGAATAGGCTTCCGTTATTTTTTTCTTTGCTCTTTTTCCCACATCTTGTTCCAGAAGTAGCGAGGTAAGCTCATTAGGACCATAGCAATTGTGCCCTTGTCTTTGCTTAAAGTGAGAATGGTGTTGAGCACCATTTATCACTGATTTTCCAGGCATCCCCTCCAGTTGATGCCCACTGAACTAAGCTTCCAGTCAGCAGAAGTCCTTTCCATCACCAAGACTACTATGTCCACATCTAACACTAGTCCATTTAACATTTACCTCAATTTCTCTTTGTAACACCCCCTCTCGATTTTATATATTTAAGAAAAAAAAAACCTTGAGCCCCCCCCCCCCCCCCCCCCCCCCCCCCCCCCCCCCCAATAAGCTTTTGCTCTCCCTTGCTCAACATCTGGTTTTGGCTGAATGTCTTGGATATTCTCCTGTGTTAAAGGCACACATAAATTCACCATTGCTGTCATCACCTAACTCATCCTCCTCTGCCTCTGCTGACCCACTGCAGAAATCCTTATCCACACCCCCTGTTACTTCCTAGATTTAACCATTTCCATCTACCTAAAGGAAATGATTGTGAAGCACTGGACATTTTTGGTCAAATTGAGGTGCTAAATGAATGCAGAGTGGTGGCAATGGCTAAATCCTTGGCCAGTATTTGGACCCACCAGTTTGATTCTGGAGCTGTTCAATAAAGCTCATCTTTCCTAATTGACCTTTTCTGGCTCTTGTGTATAGTTGGTAAAGCAGGGAGGAACAGGAACCAGTCATTTAACTCTGATCCTAGCTGTTCAGTAGCCAGTTAGCTGCAGGATCGTGCCATGGGTTTCAGCTGTGCCTGAGTGGAGAACAGTTATTGGCGAGCAGTGGGGGTGAAAAATGTCTAGCTGTTCAATATGGCATATGGGCTTGGACTTGCATCTTTCACAAGCTGTCAATCAACCCTAAGTGAAGCGCTACAAACCAGAGGAGTGGGAGTGTAGCCGGGCATGATTGCATAGTTTGATTTCTATTGTACTTCAGGAGTAACAGTGAAATTTTAGCAAAATGTGCCACTTTGCAACCAGACAGGAGGCCATTTGAACTCCTTATTACACTTGGCTGTATTTTGGAATGATTTATCTGTCATTTGGTCTGTCGCACTCTTCCTATCCCTTTATCTCTTTCCAATTTTCCACTCCAGGAGTGGGAAACAATCCAGTTGTACAACAAATGTAATATCTGTCCTTGGTTTTGGTATCTTGAAGGCGATAATTGCCAGTAGGAAATGTTTTCCTGTTCTGTCAACTTTTCCCATTGCCAGAGCATATTTGTAAGTTTACCCGATGACCAAGCCAGGCTGTTCATTTGTGTGTAGTTCTGGCAAATACAGGATGCCTTTGTGCTCTTGGGTTTGATGCTATGTGAAGTGCTCTAGGTTTTGTTGGGAGTACTTCATAAACCGATACAGACATTGAGGAGCTGACCCTTCCCTTTTCCTGACTTGCCAGAGGTTCAAAATGCTAAAGAGCTAGGTAGTGGCACTCGGGTGTACAGAATGCTTTGGTACTCCCAGTGCTCAATGCAACCGTGGCTACTGGTCTCTGATCTGTAGACACAGTAATTTGCAAACAGTGTTTAATCAGTAATCTATATCACTGCTATATTAAATATTTGACTGCGCCTGCCCCCCTCCCCCAAACAACGGTGCTATAGTTGCTTTGACTAGTCCAATTGTAAATTGGAACAAAGTGCTCCACCATTGCATTCCTAAATTCTACTTTCTTGGGGTATTGTCAGCAAAGGTTGAACTTGATTTCAGTGACATTGTTTTGTGTAGGGTGCCATCATGTGGTGACTCCATGACCACTGCTTGAAATACAGAAAACATTTGAGTGGGACCTAGTAACACAAGTGGGCATAATGTTTTCAGACTTGGTAATGTTATTGCCTTATAGCCCATGGAGAGCTTCTGTGCAGTATGACTAACCTAGCAAGTAGCATATTTGTTTAGAATTTCCACTTGTTCAAATTGAAATAACACTTGCATTGGCGGCGGCAGTGCAACATGTTGATAGGAGTGATTTACAATGTATGGATTTTGGGTCAAGGTTTTCAAGCATTAGGAATTTTTAATCTGCTGTGTGAAAGTTGGGGCTGTTAAGAATGTTCCCTTTAATTGAATTCAACATGAGCAAGTGAAGAGAGGAAAAAGGTGCTTCCTCTTCAAACTTGCCTTTTTTAAAAAAAAAAAAAAAAAAAAAAAAAAAATAAATAGTTAAGTATGCACCATTTCTGTTAACTTGGGAAGATTTTGCATATGGTTTAAAGTCTCTGTCCAATGCATCACTACACTGACAGACTTATTTGCTTGACGAACATGAACAGGGTTATTTTTTAAGTTCCTATTGAGTAAACTACCTTCAACTGGGAGGCTAGAGTGGTCAACCCACATTTATTATTTGTTCCCTCCCACTGTGAAGGTTACCTTCAAATGCCAAGCAATCCTGGTGTTTGGGTTGATTTTGCTCCTGCTATGCTTTAATTGTCACTTGGCATCATGTGACTTTGAGGGTGGGACCAAAGGTTCAGCACTAAGATTTTGGATCCTTGTCTTACATTTGTCTTTGGAAGGTTCCTCCTAAATATTTAAATTGACCAGGGCAGTGCAGTGGCTAGCACTGCCGCCTCACTGCGCCGAGGATCCGGGTTCGATCCTGGCCCTGGGTCACTGTCCGTATGGAGTTTGCACGTTCTACCGTGTCTGCGTGGGTATCACTCCCACAATCCAAAAAGATGTTGCCGGGTAGGTGAATTGGACACTCTAAATTACCCCTTAATTGGAAAAATACAATAATTGGGAATTCTAAATTATTTTAAATATTTAAATTGCCCCATGCCTGCTCAATTTTGGATTGTCTAATTTTAATATTGTCTCTTTTTTTTTTTTTTTTTTGGTTGTTATTTCCTTTATCTATGTGGATTCTCGACCAGTTCTCGGGGTATAAATTTATTTTCCTTTTTGCAGATCGGAGATGCTATGAAGCAAATGCAGGAGCGCAAAAATATTGGGAAAGTCATTCTGGTCCCTGAAGTAAAGAAGACTGAAGATTAGTCCAGTTGCCTCGAGGCAGCAGGGAAATACCTTGTAAATTAGTTAAGTGCTAACCTTTTATGACCTGTAGATGGACAGATGACTAACTTAAGCTTGAAGCAGGGAAATAAATGCTCACCGCTCCTGTAATCTGATTATTTGGTTGTTTGCTGCTTGAAAGATACCAACCTATTAATGGGCCTTTTGTATACAAGTTATCACTTTTTTTCTATCCCCAAAATGCTCAATTCCAAACTTTTTAAACATCTCCAATTGACATGCCGTAGTTCTGCCTTGGCTCCCTTTCTCCAATGATTCAAAACTACTGTGAATGGTCCAAATATTATAGACAAATATCCAAGAGGATGAAACGGATTCATGATGTTTCCATTAGTCAGTGGCATAGATTGGTGTTTGTAAAATGCTTTGAAACTGGGGCTGTGACCATACAGCTATGCTAGAGATGCCCAATTTCCAGAAACTGCTGAACATGTAAAGTCTGTGCAGCATTTTCCCCCTATCCTCAATTCTATAATTCATTGCCACCCACAACTCCATTCCATCTGTCCATTTATATAACCTAAAGGGTTAGTACTAACTGATTCACAGTCGAGCGATAAGAGATGGCTGAGTTTGAACCTGTGGAGATGCTAATCGTATATTGGGGTTTAAAAGAACTCCCATTTACTTATTCCAATTGATCTCCTGAAACTGTGTTTGAGGACTGTAGCTGGGGCTGTGCATATATCCAGCTGATTTGGCTCAGCAAGTGTCTAAAACCGATGACTAGTAACCATCACTAAAACACTGACATTAGTGTTCATGTAGTTTTAAAAAAAATTATAGAAACAGTAACGAATTGGTCTAACAGCTAATTGGGTTCCAGTTTAATTAGCTGAAATCCAGTCTGAACTGGGTAAGTCACCAACTCAGTTAGGATGTTCTGCCTGGACTGAACATCCTGAAGTTGCACATTCCCAGCTCTGATCTAGTCAAAGGTAATGTCACTTTTTTTTCAGGGTTTTTGTTTTGTCCCATGCACTTCAGCCCTTTTTCAAGTGGGTCGTGCTGCTTAGAACTGCAGATCTAATTGCACAACTAACCATGCCTTGCTATTGTTTAAAACTTCTTTTCTGTTTGCAGCAGGATTGCCTGTTCTCCCCTGGCTGTCACAATCAATAGACACTTCTGAATTTTAATGAGGGCTGAAGGTGCACTGGTAAATTGCAGGGGGGGGGGGGGGGGGGGTCCAGGGGGTAGGTATACCATTTACTTAAACTGGATCCATAATTAGAATGAAAACTCTGCTAACCACATCTTGGGCCATTGCATCTTGGAATAATCTAACCCAGGAAACTTAAATCCACCTTGAATGGCTTGCAAATATTGTAGGATCAATGTTTTAAATCTTAATGTTACAACAGGTAATTGTGATCTCCACTTGAGCCACTAAGACCAATGCGAGTTTCTCCATTAAATTTTTGCTCTGTTTACATTACAGAAGAGCTTTAAGTGTAATTTTATGGGGTTTGATGCTGGACCTTGATGAAGCATTTTTGCAACAGCTGTATAGGTTTAGGAGTAATAGTAATAGCTGAAATGTGGATCTAGCAGTGGTACCAACACAATTGCCTCCTGTACTTAATAATCATTCCGACTAAGGACTCCATCTTGCACTAGAGCCAAATTCTTTAAGCATTTCTACACATCTCCGTCTTCTGTATTGCGGCTCAAGGCTAAATCTTTCTCCAAATTATTAAGGTTTATTTGCATTCTGCAGAGAGCACTGCTTATTTAGCAACCTGGTCTGAATTTGGCATTTTAGCTTGCCTAAAAGCATCAAATTTTCTCAATTAAGTTGCATATTAGTTTATAATACTGTAGTGTCTTTAGTGCTGGAAGTAACAATATAGCTAATGGTAACCTCTGCCTCCCCAGGAGTACAAATCCAGTGCCTTGTGAAGACTCAACTAGATTTATTCCATTTGCGCACTAGATAAATCTACAGTGAATTGTGCATGGATTCAAAGATAAGCAAATGTTTGCCATTTCAACCGTTGATGACATATATTTATTTTGTCAGTATTAAAACCCTGCCCTCTAATGTCCGGAGTTCAATCTCACAAAACTCTTGATTGTAGTTCTACCCAAGCCGCCCCACTTTTGAGACTCCGTTGGGTAATGAAGTCTGTCCTCGGTATTTTACATTTTAAAAATAAAAATGGTAATGAAGTGTCTGTCTGTAATGTTTTCTACCTAGACACCACTCTGCAGAGAGCAAAAGTCAACCTGTGCTCTTGCTTAATATTGTTGGGTTGAGCAAATTAGCATATGAGCTCTCCTAGGATAAGTTGCAGTGGTTACCTGTAAACTAGTCATGGTTTGAGATCTTTGGGTTCATTACAGCCTTGTACACTGTTTGCAATTAGATGAATGTTATTTACTAAAAGCAGAGAAGCCTCTTTCTACATGGAAATGTTTGACGGATTCTTATTTAAGATTGGTCAGTCTGGACTAGCCCATCCTCTATATTAGAATGTTCTGCAGCAAAGCGGAGAGCAAGCTTTTTGCCCACAGAGGTAGCTTTCTCTCTCTCTCGTCAAAAATTCCCAACTGCTGTTTTGGCTACAAACGCTTCAGTAATTGATCTTTTTAATCCTGTGTTCTTTATCAAGTGGCCTTATTGTCCTAGTCCCTTTCATGTGCCAAATTAATAGAGAGGCAGTATGCCAAATTAATGGAGAGGCAGTAGTATGTTACTTGAAATAGTGGAAAAATTAGTTTGGACATGTAGATTTAAGTTTTTTTTAATAAAATGTGATGTGAAAGGGGATATGTCTTGTTTACCAAATAAAATCTACAACATTATAGAAATAACTGGGGACCAAAGAGTATTTGAGTATTGAATCCTGACATCTTGCCTAAGTGGACAGATGAGCTTATTGTATAGGAGCAAGTTGGCCTACATGTTTAGCTAGACAGGGAACATCTTTTCTTTGTGTTAACATGTGAACTACTTGGAACAATTCCGGAATCAACAAGTTATTCTGTAGCAAAATCTCAGACCATTGAGTGACCTTTTATTTCACTGGCCATTTTGTTTAACAACTTTCCCAGCCCTCCCATTTACTGCAATGGGAATGCCTGGTGCAGACTGTCCCATTGGATCTCTGTGCATCAAAACTGAATGAGGTAGGTGAGCGAGTGATAATAGCTGACATGGCAACCCATTTGTGCCCATATAGCATCCCTCTGCTCAAGTGAGCAGCTGATCCATTCAGCTAAACAGGTCCCAAGTATCTGCTCAGATCTGGAACTGAAACATAGGCTAACTTGTCTAGGCAGGCGATTCTGTATCCATAGGTTATAGGGGGCTTAATCCACCCATGCTGCTATTGCAATGTGGCAACCCCTACTAGAAAAGCATTGGACCATGAGGCCTACTGCAGAAAAGTAGTTGTCTTTCTCTATCTTCCCCTGCACCCCCGCCCCCCTGAAAAAACCATGAATTATGGGCAGAGGAAAAGCAAGAAAAATGTTTCCCACTCATCCGTCCACTGAGCTTTGAAACTTCACATGCCTTATTCAAAAAGCTGAGCCTGAGCAACAGCTCAAATGTCTTAACTTCAAATGTGCCAACATGATGAGAAAACCAGGGGGACCAGTTGATTCCAAATGTGATTCAAACCATTTCTGTGGTTGAGCTTAACGTCAAAGGAAGGGAACTTTGTCCATTGTCAGGATTTAAAAGGACCAAATCAGCCTTCATGTGGCTTATGTAAACCTGTTATCTTTGATTTACAGTTGCAAATCCCTTTTTGATTTCTAAGTGTTCAAATTCCAATAATATCTAAATTGCAAAGATCTTCAACTCCCTGTTCAATGAAACCTTCCTATTTTGGAAGGGAACTGTGGGCTAATTCCAGCATACAATGTGCATTTGGTCATGCTGGTGACATGATTAGGATATTGCCTGGCTTGGATTTGATACCAATGCATCTGTTAACCATCCAGCTATTTGTTGCAACATGGCAGACTGTCCCAAAGACCTGTATGGCAACCACTTGGAACAAGTTGGTCTGAAAGTTCCATAAAGCGTAACGCCATTTTTGAAGTAGCCAATTCTCATTAGTCTGAAAATCCAAATTGAAGAATATCATTTTATGACCATCAATCGTGTAGGTCCAAATTTGTCTTGCCGGTTCCAGTAAATCACGTTCATCTTGTTGTGGAGTGCCCAAATGCCCAGGATGCAGTTGAAAATGTGGATTTCAACAGCACAATTTTGTTATTCCACTATTTCCCCAGAGCACTCAGTTCACAAATTGTTGCAAATTAGTGCACCCCAACACTACAAAACTGCTGTGCAATTTGCTATTGGAAGGCAGAGCAAGGATGCATGCAATTAATTTCCACCCTCCCTCCCCCAGGCCCCTGAAGTCCTGAGCTATAGAGTGAAAACTGCTGGTGCATCATTCACAAACTGGCCTTTTCTGAGTGCATAGTGGTTTGAAGAGCTTTGGTCAATTCTCCTTAATCTGTGGCAACGCACAGCTGTTCGGGTGGTGCTGTGAGAAGCATTCACTCTTGCAGCTGTGGCTGGCAGGATATATGGATGGGGAAGTGTGGGGGGGAGGAAGGAAGCTGTTTTGTTTGGCTCCCAAGTGGTTGTCATAGATGGCCAATTGTGCAAGTGTCTGTGGATCACAAGGCTAAGAATTCCAATGTCTGGGTTTGGTTTTTGAATTGGAGAAACATTGGCGTTTGCCCATTTCTTCACCTGTTCAAGTAGTTGCAGCTTTAACTGCTGGGTTTTTGATGCCTTCATTTAAGGCTGGCCGTAAGTCTCCTTGCCTTGTGTGTTGATAATCTGGTGGACACCTGTTTTGCTCTACACAGCTTGCATAGGGTAATATACTTCCAACAAAACTCAAATCCTGTTATAATGGGAGTTCCTATCCAGGATAATCATTGTAGTGTTATATGTTGGCAATGCAACACAGAATGGAAAAATATTAAATTCTTAATGATCACTGTCACTTGGGAGTTTATGCCAAATGTTAAACATTTATTGCTTTGAACAGGCTCAAATTGGGGATCTTGCATTCGGATGGTGGCTTTAACTGGCCAAATCAAGGGTCTTGCAACTGGAAAGTCACTGAAGGCACAAACTGTCCTTTTTTAAAAAAAATAAACAGGTCAAACATTAACTGCGCTTGGTTTATTCAGTGTTTTAATCTCGTACTAAAAGCTGCTTTTTTTAATGTGTGAAACAGTAAAAAATGTGCAGTTGCTGTTTAGATGGATACTATGAAATGTAATGCTGTTTATGCCAGGTGTTACCATATGCCTTAAATGTTTAATAAAATGCATACATAAAACCCAACCAACTTGATGTATTATCTCAAAGGGTGTAATGTGTGGACAAAATACTGCAGTTTCTGGAATTCCAAAATAGATTTTGGTCTTCGTATCTAAAATTTTAAATATAAAATATTTTTCACTATCCTCTTGTCATTTTGAGCAAATACTGCTTGTTCATAGCTTCAAGTTCAACCCCGGACTGATAAATGTCTTCTGGACTTCATGGCCGGGGTTCTGGCCCCGATGCCGGCTTCCCCATTCTCTGGCGACCGCGGGATTCCCGCCTCACTGGTCCGGGGCAGTTGACAGTTACACGCCCCCCCCTGGTGATTCTCCAGGCCCCGATGGGCCGAGTGGTCAGAGTTCGGCTGAGTCCTGCCAGCATGGGTTACTAGGTCCCGCCGTAGAGAGTCTGCGGGGGGCCATCCGGGGGCGGGCCATGGTGGCTGGGCGTGCAATCAGGGTCTACCGATCGGCGGTCGGGCTGGTTCCGTGGGGGGCCTATTTTACCCCGCGCCGGACCCCTGTAGGCCTCCACCATATTGCCCGGGGGCTGGCACGGAGAAAGGAACCCCCGTGCATGTGCGGAATCACACCAGCCATTCCGCACATGTGCAAACTCACTTGGGCCGTTCCGCGCTGGAGCTGTGGGGACCACTCCGGTGCCAACCTAGCCTCCTAGGAAGGGGAGCATCGACCAATATCGGGGACCGTTGACGCTGGAGTGGTTAGTGCCGCTTTTCACGCCAGCGTGGGGACATAGCCCCATTATTGGAGAGCTGCATGTTTCAGAGCACTTGTGTTGTGAACTCTTGGCTGTCTTTTTTTTTTACCTCGAGTGTTGCTGAACCTTGAGTAACTATCTCTTGCTCTTGAAATAGTGCTGAGATCTCTTTGAAACAAATTATTGATTTCTGAAAGATGGTGCCTCTTGACGATGCAGCAGGCACTGCAGATGAACCTAGATTTTTTTTTTTCCAGTCAAGCCTCTAGGCTGAGTTTAAATCTGAGGAATGCTAATGTTACCACCCGAGGCAACTCTTGACTTCTCCACCAGTCCTGATGACTTTGTCTAATTGATCAAGGAACATTCTGACAGTGCCCTGGATTTGAGGTAGCAATGACAGTTGTTGCACCTCAAACTGACAACATCTGGAGTCAATCTAAGTACAATCAAACACACATCCAGAAATTGTCAGTGAAGCTACATTTCTCCATTAGTCACTCCACTTTGCAAATAGAAATCTCTGAACTGATGGGATGCAAACTTCAGAATGACTGCTGAGAACTACCTGGCCCTGAAACTAATTTTGTACTTGTGAAATCACTTTTCTAAATTTACAGTTCGCCACTTTCTGCCAAATTTCTCTTGCACTATTTACACTTTGCCACTGTTTCCGCCAATCTGTTTTTAAAATGTTTTTTTAAATTTGGAGTACCCAAGGGGCAATGTAATGTGGCCAATCCACCTAACCTGCACATCTTTGGGTTGTGGGGGTGAAACCCACAGACATGGGGAGAATTGCAAACTCCACACAAGCAGTAACACAGGGCCAGGATCTAACCTGGGTCCTCGGCACTGGAGGCAACAGTGCTACCCACTACGCCACTGTGCTGCCCCACATCGGTTTTAATTGAGCACCTCTTTATTCTGCAACCATGCACTCTTGTCCAACATCTTCCAGCTTTACCCTATCTAACCCCCCCCCCCCCCAAGAATTGTTTCAATCATACCTGTAACATCTTTCCTCATGGCAGTTCCTTCATACCTGGGATAACCCTAGTATACCTCCTTTGTACTGCCTACAGTAATATCTGTACACCGTATTCCAAATGTGACCTTACTAGTACCTTGTACAGTTGCAGCAACACGTCTTAACTTTGTATTCCAGCCCCCTTGAAATAAAAGCCCGCATTTCATTTGCCTTCCGTTTTTTTTGACATAAATTGTATCGTACCTAATTCATATTTTCCAATTAAGAGGCAATTTAGTGTGGCCAATCCACCTAGCCTGCACATCTTTGGATTGTGGGGGTGGAAACCATGCAGACACGGGGAGAATGTGCAAACTCCACATCGACGGTGACGCAGGGCCGGGATCAAACCTGGCACCTCGGTGCCGTGAGGCAGCAGTGCTAACCCTGCACCACCGTGCTGCCGACTTCCCTGTTGACGTCTGTACCTGTATGCCAGCTTTCTGGGTTTCATGAACAAGGATCCCAAGTGCATTCCGCAGTCTCCATTTAAATAATCCACTTTAATGTATCACTGCCTGGTTCAATAATGACTGGCTGCTTAATTGGCTTCATGCCCTCAATGCTGCAGATCCTCTTCCTGCAGATCCTCTTCCATTTGAATCGCATCAATTCATAGTTGAAGGAGATCCATGCCACATTGCCGAGCTTGCTAATCTTTCCGGGCAAGGTCAGGGGCAAGCACTGCTTTATTGCTGATTACAAACTCCAATGTCGCTCACTTTTGCAACCTGTTTGATTGCTTATTGAAGGCAAATATTTTCTTTTCCTCCTCCATGTAACATTAACATGTTTTGTACTAATTTGTACCTTTCTACATAATTGGTGTGCACAAGCAATTTTTGGGAATAATCATATTACAAATTTGTTCCAGGACACTTTGTTTATAAACTACTGAGAATGATGGGTGGCACAGTGGTTAGCATTGCTGCCTCACAGCACCAGGGACCCGGGTTCAATTCCAGCCTCTTGTTACTGTCTGTGGAGTTTGCACTTTCTCTGTGTGGATTTCCTCCGGGTGCCCCGGTCTTCCCTCAGTCCAAAGATGTGCAGGTTTGGTAGATTGGCCATGCTGAACTGCCCCATGGTATCCAAAACATTAAGTGGGGTTACTGGTATAGGGTGGGGCTGCAGGCCTAGGTGAGTGCTCTTTCCAGGGGTTGGCAGATTTGATGGACAGAGTGGTCTCCTTCACTGTGGGGAACTGATTTTGAATCCAGCATTTGTGAATCCTTAAAATTTAAGCAAACCTCGACGCCATTTGTTTTGTACAATTTTCTCTTTATCCTGAAATAGCGGATTAAAAAAAAAATACAATAAGCATGTAAAAAATGTACACTAAAATGCTACTTCCACTGATTTTGCTATTATACTTCTGACTTCACTGAAGGCCATGTTTCTCCAAAGCTGCCAAAACATTCTTCAAATAACTTGAGTCAGGATAACCATGCCTGTAAAGCAACAAATGTTTTGTTAGAAAGGAATTTTGTTCAAAATCAGTATTGCTAAGCAAAGTATTAGTTGGGTAATGATTTTTCTTTTTGAAAGAGTACCATAAATTATTATTTAAAAAAAATAAAATAATTTAGAGTATCCAATTAATTTTTTCCAATTCAGGGGCAATTTCATGTGTCCTGCACATCTTTTGGGTTGTGGGGGCAAAACCCACGCAAACAAGGGGAGAATGTGCAAGCTCCACACAGACAGTGTCCCAGAGCCGGGATCGAACCTGGGACCTCAGCGCCGTGAGGCAACCGTGTTAACCACTTGCTCCACCGTGCTGCCCTGAGTACCATAAATTGTTGACTATCATTAACATGGTCGTGTAGTACAGTGCTGCAATTCAATTAAATTGATAGCTCAATGTTTTATCCCTCTTTAGGTCATCAAGTGACTTTTGTAAGAAATCTATTGCACATGGGTGACTCCAATGGTTTAGCTGACCAATGAGATTTTAGTGCTTACACCATAGCAATGGCCACCCGCAGGAGCCAAGCAATGTATTTTTCACCTTTAAACTTCTGCTCTTTGGGATTTCTGCGTCTCCCTTTCAGCTTTTGTTTGTTCCCTTTGTTTCACCATGACTCCTGTAGAGGACTCTCTCGACCACCAACTCTGATTTTAATTCTATACTTCATGTTCTGGATCCGCCTGAGCAAAACTCCATGCTATTCCCTATTAGCACTACCTAACCCTTGGGCTGTCCTAGTCCATATCTTCCTATACCCTTTGCCTTAAATGGCGCCATTAACAATTTTTTTTCTGATACTGGGGACAGCAAGCTCCAATAACTGATAGGAGCACCCCCACCTGGGTAATCTTTTCTAATCTAACCCTTTTGCTCTGTTTTCACTGTCCTTTTCAGACTTCAGAGTTCTCATCACCTTACACACACCCATCTCCATGGACTTTGAGCTCAACATAATGCTGGATGCCTACTGTACGTTTGCACATGTTTTTAGGCAATGGTAAGCAATGCTGCCTCGCAGCACCTGGGTCGCGGGTTCAATTCTGGCCTTGGGTGCCTGTCTGTGTGGCTTGACTAGATGGGTGTTCCAGTTACCTCCCACAGTCCAAAGATGTGGTTAGGTGGATCGGCCATGAACAATGCGCAGTCTCTTTCTCCTCTTCTCCCCCCTCCCCCGCACACAACAAGCCCTTTTTTCCAGACCTTTCCCTTTGGCTTTTTATAATTGGGAACTGCTGTTGACATCAGCTGTATCAATGTCTCACTCTAACCACCCATGCCCGCCAATGACCCACTATTAAATACCTCCCTCCTGGGTCGGCTCCGAACAAAGGAATCGTCACTGTCAGTAGTGTCCCCCTTCACCCCTGCTCTTCCCCCTCCCAACCCCACCCTGAAGACCAACCAAACAGCCAGCAGGAAAACAACCCCCCATCTTATTCCCAAGCCCAAACCAAACAAACAAAAAGCCTAAGCTCACTAAGTTAACTAAACAAAAAGAAAAATACCCACAGTAACAATCTGCAGATATTTCCCCCCCCCCCCGCCCACTCTCTGCTCCCGTTAACTAGCTCTACTGCTAGCAGGGTGGCCCTCACACAGGTCACAGATCAAAGTCAACACAACAATATATCAGCATTCCCCCCCCGCCCCCCAAACCATCCCAAATTTTAATACCGAAACCTGGAGGAAATAAAACAGCACCCAGTCTCCCCTGCCCCCCTCCCCCCAAAAAACTCAACAGTCCAATATGCAATCACAAACAAAACCCTCCGCCACATTACAACAGTTCCCACAAAATGCAAGTCAGGATGGACTTTTTAAAAATAAATGAGTACCCAATTTTTTTCTCCCCCAATTCAGGGTCAATTTAGCATGGCCAAGCCACCTACCGTGTACAGCTTTGGGTTGGGGGGGTGAGACCCAGGCAGACACGGGGAGAATTTGCAAACCCCACAGGGACAGTGACCTGTGGCTGGAATCGAACCCGGGCCTTCGGCGCTGTGAGGCAGCAGTGCTAACCACTGCACCACCCTAAATGAAGATGGGCTTAACCATGTGCAAACAACAAAATCCATTGTCCTCAAACACTTTAGCACACCCCCAGTCCATGCTTCCTGATAACCTCATTTGCATCCTCTAGTGCGTCAAAATAATTGTTCCTGTCCTCGAAAGTTACCTGAGGACAATCTGGGTACACCACACCAAACCTCACGTTGTTGTATGAGCCCGGCCATGGCCTTATTAAACGCTGCGTACCTTCTCGCCAGCTCTGCCCCAACATCTTCACCCACCTCTGGACCCTTTCGACTTCCGGTTGCGGCTATGCTGAGCTAAGTCGCACGTTCGGCATCTCCCACCAGAAACTGACTTTTGGGCTCTCTTGAGGGGCCCCAGCGGCATTTGTACGACGGTTCCCAGTGTGTGAAGATGACAGTACAATTTCCCCAGCACTGTATGGATTGGACCAGGAGTGGAGCGGTGAAAAAAGTAATTCTTGTGCAGCGAAAAGTGCGAGGGAGGAAAGTTAAGATGGCGGCGGGTGGAGAACAGGCAGCTTGGACGCAAGAGCAGCAGGAGTTTCTCAAGCACTGCTTCACAGAATTGAAAGCAGAGCTGCTGGAGCCGATGAAGGCTTCGATCGACAAGCTGGTCAAGACCCAGAAGGCCCAAGGGGTGGCGATCCGGGAGGTGCGGCAGAAGGCCTCGGAGAATGAGGACGAGACATTGGGCCTGGCGGTGAAGGTGGAGGCGCACGAGGCGCTGCATAAGAAATGGCAGGAGAAGTTCGAGGACATGGAGAATCGGTCGAGGAGGAAGAATCTGAGGATTCTGGGTCTCCCGGAGGGAGTGGAGGGGTCGGATGCTGGAGTATATGTGGTCACGATGCTGAACACGTTGATGGGTGCGGGTGCCTTCCCGAGGCCCCTGGAGCTGGATGGGGCCCACCGAGTCCTGGCGAGGAGGCCCAAGTCTAACGAGCCGCCATGGGCGGTATTGGTGCGGTTACACCGCTTGGCGGACAGGGAGTGTGTCCTAAGATGGGCAAAAAAGGAGCGGAGCAGCAGGTGGGAGAATGCAGAGGTCCGTATATACCAGGACTGGAGCGCGGAGGTGGCCAAGAAGAGGGCCGGGTACAATCGGGCTAAGGTGGTTCTGCATCGGAAGGGGGTGAAATTTGGGATGCTGCAGCCGGCGAGACTGTGGGTCATGTTTAAGGACCTGCACCGTTACTTTGAGACTCCGGAGGAGGCGTGGCCCTTTATTCAGGCCGAAAAGTTGGATACGGACTGAGGGTCGGTTGTGAGGGGAGGTCGCGGGGGCGAATGTGGTTACTGTGCTTTGGGGGATGTTGCGGGATGTTCTGTTCTGGTCTGTATTGTTTCCTTTGGTGCTGGGTGGGGTAGGGTGAATTGGTTCGAAGGGGGGCTTTTGTGAGAGTGTGGGCGTCGGTGGTTGGAAGGATGGGGCCCCGTTGGGGGAGGGAAGATGGGAGGCCCGAGGTGGAGGAGCTGGGATTAGGCCGCAAAAGGAAGATGCGCCAGAGAGGGCGGGGCCGGTCTGATGGAAAGCGCGGGCTTTTTCCCGCGCTAGGGAAGGAAGGGGGCAGGGCCGGGGGGGGGGGGGGGGGGGGGGGGCGGCGGTGTTGGAGAGGAGCGCCCGCTGATGGACAGGAGGGGGGGGGGGAAGACTACCACGGTCGATGGAGTGGCGGGAGTGGCCGGGGTCAGCAGGAGTCAGCTGACTTACGGGAGTGCTATGGGGGGAGCAACGCAGCTAGGGGGGGAACCTAGCTGGGGGGGGGAACTGGGTTGCTGCTGCATTGGCCAAAGGTGAGCTGGAGCTCGGAGAGAGAGTCGGGGCAGGGGTCTGCCGCTGGGGGGAATGGAGAGTGCGGGAGGCGTGGGCACGTGGCTGGCCTAGAAAAGGGGATGGCTAATCGGGGGGGGGGGGGGAGCCCCCTGATCCGGCTGATAACTTGGAATGTGAGAGGCCTGAACGGGCCGGTTAAGAGGGCCCGTGTGTTCGCGCACCTGAAGGGACTGAAGGCAGATGTGGTTATGCTCCAGGAGACGCATTTGAGGATGGCAGATCAGGTTAGGCTGAGAAAGGGGTGGGTAGGGCAGGTTTCCACTCGGGGTTGGACGCAAAGAATCGAGGGGTGGCGATTTTGGTGGGGAAGCGGGTGTCGTTTGAGGTGCTGAACATCGTGGCAAACAATGGAGGTAGGTATGTGATGGTGAGTGGTAAGCTGCAGGGGGTGCGGGTGGTATTAGTGAATGTATATGCCCCGAATTGGGACGGTGCCGGATTTATGTGGCGCATGTTGGGCTGGATTCCGGAACTGGAGGGAGGGAGGGAGCTTGATAATGGGGGGGGGGGGACTTCAACACAGTACTGGATCCAGCACTGGACCGCTCCAGGTCCAGGACGGGTAAGAGGCCGGCGGCGGCCAAGGTGCTGAGGGGGTTTATGGACCAGATGGGAGGAGTGGACCCATGGAGGTTTGTCAGGCCGGGGGCCAGGGAATTTTCTTTTTTTTCCCACGTCCATAAAGCCTACTCCCGGATAGACTTCTTCGTTATGAGCAGGGCACTAATTCCGAGGGTGGAGGGCACGGAGTATTCGGCCATAGCCATCTCAGACCATGGCCCACATTGGGTGGAGCTGGAGCTAGGGGAGGAGAGGGACCAGTGCCCGCTGTGGAGTCTGGATGTCGGCTTGCTGGTGGATGAGGAGGTGAGCGGGCGGATCCGGGGGTGTATTGAAAGCTATCTAGAGGCTAATGATAATGGGGAGGTACAGGTGGGGTGGTCTGGGAGGCGCTGAAGGCGGTGATTAGGGGAGAGCTAATCTCCACTAGGGCCCACAAGGTGAAGAAGGAGAGGGGAGAGAGGGAGAGATTGGTGGGGGAGATTTTAAGGGTGGATAGGAGGTATGCAGAGGTCCCCGAGGAGGGACTACTCAAGGAGCGACGAAGCCTCCAGGCCGAGTTCGACCTGTTGACCACCAAGAAGGCAGAGGTGCAGTGGAGGAAAGCGCAAGGGGCGGCGTATGAGTACGGGGAGAAGGCTAGCCGGATGTTGACACACCAGCTTCGGAAGCGGGAGGCAGCGAGGGAGATTGGGGAGTTAGGATAAAGGGGGGAACATGATGCGGAGTGCGGTTGGAATAAATGGGGTATTTAGAGACTTTTATGAGGGGCTGTATAGGTGTGAACCCCCGACGGAGAAGGGGGGATGCGTCGATTTTTGGATCGACTGAGGTTCCCGAGGGTAGAGGAGGGGAAGGTGGCGGGGCTTGGGGCACCGGTAGGGCTGGAGGAGCTGACTAAGGGGCTGGGGAGTATGCAGGCGGGGAAGGCACCGGGGCCAGATGGGTTCCCGGTGGAATTTTACCGGAAGTACATGGACCTGCTGGGCCCTCTACTAGTGAGGACTTTCAATGAGGCGAGGGAGGGGGGACCCCATCCCCGACGATGTCCAGGGCGCTGATCTCGCTGATTTTGAAGTGGGACAAGGACCCATTACAGTGTGGGTCGTATAGGCCAATCTCTCTCCTCAATGTGGACGCGAAGCTGTTAGCGAAGGTGTTGGCTACCAGATTTGAGGACTGTGTCCCAGGGGTGATTCACGAGGACCAGACGGGTTTTGTTAAGGGAAGGCAGCTGAATACCAATGTGCGGAGGCTCCTTAACGTAATCATGATGCCTACAGTGAAGGGGGAGGCGGAGATAATGGCGGCGATGGACGCGGAGAAGGCCTTCGATAGGGTGGAGTGGGGGTACCTCTGGGAAGTGTTGAGGAGATTTGGGTTCGGGGAGGGGTTCATTAGTTGGGTTAGGCTATGTTACGAAGCCCCGGTGGCCACGGATCGGAGGAGGTCGGAATACTTTCGGCTGTACCAGGGGACGAGGCAGGGGTGCCCCCATCCCCCTTGCTATTTACATTGGCAATTGAGCCTTTGGCTATGGCTCTAAGGGAGTCCAGGAACTGGAGGGGGCTGGTCCGGGGGGAGGGGGGGGGAGGAAAGGAACACCGGGTTTCGTTGTATGCCGATGACCTGTTACTGTATGTGGCGGACCCAGTGGCGGGGATGCCGGAGGTGATGCGATTCCTCAGGGAGTTTGGGGTTTTTCTGGGTATAAGCTCAACATGGGGAAGAGTGAGCTCTTTTCTGGGTATAAGCTCAACATGGGGAAGAGTGAGCTCTTCGTGGTACACCCAGGGGACTAGGGAAGGGGGATAGACGAGCTCCCACTGAAGAGGGCGGAAAGGAGTTTTCGGTATCTGGGGATCCAGGTGGCCAGGAGCTGGGGGGCCCTACACAAGCTCAACTTGACGAGGCTGGTGGAGCAGATGGAGGAGGAGTTTAAAAGGTGGGATATGCTGCCACTCTCCTTGGCGGGTAGGGTACAGTCGGTGAAGATGACGGTACTCCCGAGGTTCCTTTTTATATTCCAGTGCCTCCCCATCTTGATCCCTAAGGCCTTTTTTAAGCGGGTCAGTAGGAGCATCATGGGATTCGTGTGGCGAAAAAGACCCTGAGGGTGAGAAGGGTGTTTCTGGAGTGGAGTAGGGACAGAGGAGGGTTAGCGCTACCTAATTACTGGGCTGCCAATGTGGCGATGATACGCAAGTGAGTAATGGAGGGGGAGGGGGCGGCGAAAAAGAGGCTGGATTTGGGATCCTGTGTGGGCACGAGTCTGGGAGCACTGGTGACAGCACCGCTGCCGCTCCCGCCGACTAGGTACACCACAAGTCTGGTGGTGGCGGCGACTTTGAAAATTTGGGGGCAGTGGAGGCGCCACAGGGGTGAGGTAGAGGCTTCGGTTTGGTCCCCGATCCGGGAGAACCATTGGTTCGTCCTGGGGAGAATGGATGGAGGGTTCCTGAGATGGCACAGGGCAGGAATTCGAAGGATGGGGGACCTGTTTTTAAATGGAACGTTTGCGAGCCTTGGGGCGCTGGGGGAAAAATTTGGGCTTCCCCCCAGAAATGCCTTCAGGTACATGCAGGTAAGGGCGTTTGTAAGACGGCAGGTGAGGGAATTCCCGCTGCTTCCAGCACTCAGGATCCAGGATATGGTGCTCTCGGGGGTGTGGGTTGGAGAGGGCAGGGTCTCGGCGATCTACCAGGAGATGCAGGAGGAGGAGGAGACCTCGGTGGAGGAGCTAAAGGGTAAATGGGAGGAGGAGCTTGGGGAGGAGATAGACGAGGGTACGTGGGCGGACGCCCAGGGTAGGGTTAATTCTTCCTCCTCTTGCGCAAGGCTTAGCCTGATACAATTTAAGGTTCTTCACAGAGCACATATGACAGGGGCGAGGCTGAACAGGTTCTTTGGGGTGGAAGACAGGTGCGGGAGGTGCTCGGGGAGCCCAGCAAATCACACCCACATGTTCTGGGCATGCCTGGCACTGGATGGGTATTGCGAGGACGATGTCTAAGGTGATGAACACCCAGGTTAAGCCGAGCTGGGGGTTAGCACTATTTGGGGTATCGGACGAGCCGGGAGTGCAGGAGGCGAAAGAGGCCGGTATTCTGGCCTTTGCGTCCCTGGTAGCCCGGCGGAGGATTCTGCTACAGTGGAAGGATGCGAGGCCCCCAAGCGTGGAAGCCTGGATCAGCGACATAGCAGGGTTCATTCAATTGGAGAGGGTAAATTTTGCCTTGAGAGGGTCTGTGCAGGGTTCTTCAGGCGGTGGCAACCGTTCCTAGACTTTAGAGCGGGGCGTTAGGAGGTGGTCAGCAGCAGTAGCAACCCGGGGGGATAGGGGATGGGGGGGGGGATGGGGATGGATGGGGGGGAAGGGGGGAATGGGGGGGATGGGATGGGGGGGGATGGGATGGGGGGGGGGATGGGATGGGGGGGGGGGATGGGATGGGGGGGGGGGTGGGATGGGGGGGGGGGATGGGATGGGGGGGGGATGGGATGGGGGGGTGGGATGGGATGGGGGGGTGGGATGGGATGGGGGGGGATGGGATGGGGGGGGGATGGGGGGGTGGGATGGGGGGGAGGGGATGGGGGGATGGAGTGGGGGGGGATGGGAGGGGGTGGGGATGGGGGGGGATGGGAGGGGTGGGGATGGGGGGGATGGGAGGGGGCGGTGATGGGGGGGATGGGAGGGGGGATGGGAGGGGGGATGGGAGGGGGGGATGGGAGGAGAGAGGGGGGGATGGGAGGGATGGGGGGATGGGAGGGGGGGATTGGTGGGGGTGGGTGGGAGGGGGGATTGGTGGGAGGGGGGATGGGAGGGGGGGTGGGAGGGAGGGGGGATGGGAGGGGGGGTGGGAGGGAGGGGGGTTGGGAGGGAGGGGGGGATGGGAGGGGGATGGGAGGGGGGATGGGAGGGTGGATGGGATGGGAGGGGGGATGGGATGGGAGGGGGGATGGGATGGGGGGGATGGGATGGGGGGGGATGATGGGGGGGGATGGGTGGGGATGGGGGGATTGGGGATGGGGGGATTGGGGATGGGGGGGATGGGTGGGGGGGATGGGAGGGGATGGGGATGGGAGGGGGTGGGGATGGGGGGGATGGGAGGGGGGGTGGGAGGGAGGGTGGTGGTGGGAGGGAGGGGGGTGGTGGGAGGGTGGTGGGAGGGAGGGGGGGATGGGAGGGGGGGATGGGAGGGGGGATGGGAGGGGGGGATGGGAGGGGGGGATGGGAGGGGGGATGGGAGAGTGGGATGGGAGCGGGGATGGGAGGGTGGGATGGGGAGGTGGGAGGGGGGATGGGAGGGGGGATGGGAGGGTGGATGGGATGGGGGGGGTGGGATGGGGGGGATGATGGGGGGGGATGGGGGGGATGGGGGTGGGGGGGGGATGGGGGGATTGGGGATGGGGGGGATGGGTGGGGGGGATGGGGGGGATGGGGGGATTGGGGATGGGGGGGATGGGTGGGGGGGGTGGTGGGGGGGATGGGAGGGGGTGGGGATGGGAGGGGGGGTGGGAGGGGGGATGGGAGGGGGGAGGGGGGGATGGGATGGGGGAGGGGGAGGGGGGATGGGATGGGGGGGTGGGTGGATTGGGGGGGTGGATTGGGGGGATGGGGGGGTGGGGGGGGATGGGAGGGGGGTGGGAGGGGGGGTGGGAGGGGGGCGGTTGGGAGGGGGGGTGGGAGGGAGGGGGGGGTGGGAGGGGGGGGGGTGGGAGGGGGGGTGGGTGGGAGGTGGGGTGGGTGGGAGGGGGGGGTGTGAGGGAGGGGGGGATGGGAGGGGGGGTGAGGGGGGATGGGAGGGGATGAGGGGGTGGGAGGGGGAATGGGGGGGTGGGAGGGGGAATGGGGGGGTGGGAGGGGGGGGATGGGAGGGTGGATGGGATGGGAGGGGATGATGGGGGGGGATGATGTGGGGATGGGAGGGGACGGGGATGGGGGGGATTTGGGAGGGGGGGATGGGATGGGGGGATGATGGGGGGGGGATGATATGGGGATGGGGGGTTGGGGATGGGTGGGATGGGGGGGATGGGGATGGATGGGATGGGGGGGTGGGGGGTTGGGGGGGATGGGGAGTGTGGGGGGAGGGGGGATGGGGGGTGGTGGGGGGGAGGGGGGATGGGGGGATATGGGAAGGGATGGGGGGATATGGGGAGGGATGGGGGGATATGGGGATGGGATGGGGGGGATGATGGGGGGGGGATGGGGGGGGATGGGGGGATGGGGATGGGGATGGGGGGGTGGGGATGGGGGGTGGGGATGGGGGGGCTGGGGTGGGGATGGGGGTGGGTGGGGAGGGGGGATGGGGATGGGGGGAGTGGGGGGGAGGGGATGGGGGGAGGGGGGGGAGGGGATGGTGGGACCGGGGGGGGAGGGGATGGGGGAGCGGGGGGGAGGGGATGGGGGAGCGGGGGGGAGCGGGGGGGAGGGGATGGGGAGCGGGGGGGAGGGGATGGGGGAGCGGGGGGAGGGTATGGGGGAGCGGGGGGAGGGGATGGGGGGGAGGGGATGGGGGAGGGGATGGGGGAGCGGGGGGAGGGGATGGGGGAGCGGGGGGAGGGGATGGGGGAGCGGATGGGGGAGCGGGGGGAGGGGATGGGGGAGCGGGGGGGAGGGGATGGGTGGGAGGGGATGGGGGAGGGGATGGGGGAGCGGATGGGGGAGCGGGGGGAGGGGATGGGGGAGCGGGGGAGGGGATGGGGGGAGGGGATGTGGGGGAGGGGATGTGGTAGCGGGGGGAGGGGATGGGGTGAGCGGGGGGAGGGGATGGGGAGCGGGGGGAGATGGGGGGGGAGTGGGGGAGCGGGATGGGGAGCGGGGGGGAGAGCGGCGGGGAGCGGGGGGGGAGAAAGGGAGGGGTGGGAAGGGGGGAATGGGAGGGGAAGGGGCGAGAAGGGGGGAAGGGGGAGGGGGGAAGGGGAGGGGGAAGGGGAAGGCGAGGGGGATGGGGATGGGTGGGGATGGGGATGGGGGGATTGGGGATGGGGGGGATGGGTGGGGGGGATGGGAGGGGATGGGGATGGGAGGGGGTGGGGATGGGGGGGATGGGAGGGGGTGGGGATGGGGGGATGGGAGGGGGGGTGGGAGGGAGGGTGGTGGTGGGAGGGAGGGGGGTGGTGGGAGGGAGGGGGGGATGGGAGGGGGATGGGAGGGGGGGATGGGAGGGGGGATGGGAGGGGGGATGGGAGGGGGGATGGGAGGGGGGATGGGAGGGGGGATGGGAGGGTGGTATGGGGGGGTGGGATGGGGGGGATGGGAGCGGGGATGGGAGGGTGGGATGGGGAGGTGGGAGGGGGGATGGGAGGGGGGATGGGAGGGTGGATGGGATGGGAGGGGGGATGGGATGGGGGGGGATGGGATGGGGGGGATGATGAGGGGGGATGGGGGGGATGATGGGGGGGGGGATGGGGGGGGGATGGGGATGGGGGGGGGATGGGGGGATTGGGGATGGGGGGGATGGGTGGGGGGGTGGTGGGGGGGATGGGAGGGGGTGGGGATGGGAGGGGGTGGGGATGGGAGGGGGGATGGGAGGGGGGATGGGAGGGGAGGGTGGAGGTGGGGATGGGATGGGGGGGTGGGTGGATTGGGGGGGTGGGTGGATTGGGGATGGGGGGGTGGATGGGGGGGTGGGTGGGGGGATGGGAGGGGGATTGGTGGGGGGGGAGGGAGGGGGGTGGGAGGGGGGGGTGGGAGGGGGGCGGTTGGGATGGGGGGGGTGGGAGGGAGGGGGGGTGGGAGGGGGGTGGGAGGGGGGGGTGGGAGGGGGGCGGTTGGGATGGGGGGGGTGGGAGGGAGGGGGGGTGGGAGGGGGGGGTGGGTGGGAGGGGGGGTGGGTGGGAGGGGGGGTGTGAGGGAGGGGGGGGTGGGAGGGGGGGTGAGGGGGGGTGGGAGGGGGGGTGGGAGGGGGGGATGGGAGGAGACGGGGGGGTGGGAGGGGGAATGGGGGGGTGGGAGGGGGGATGGGAGGGTGGATGGGATGGGAGGGGATGATGGGGGGGGATGATGTGGGGATGGGGGGGATGGGAGGGGACGGGGATGTGGGGGGATGGGGGGGATATGGGAGGGGGGGATGGGATGGGGGGATGATGGGGGATGATGGGGGGATGATGGGGGGGGATGATATGAGGATGGGGGGTTGGGGATGGGTTGGAAGGGGGGGATGGGGATGGATGGGGAGGGGGGGGGTGGGGGGTTGGGGGGGGATGGGGGGTGTGGGGGGAGGGGGGATGGGGGGTGGTGGGGGGGGAGGGGGGATGGGGGGATATGGGGAGGGATGGGGGGATATGGGGATGGGATGGGGGGGATGATGGGGGGGTGATGGGGGGATGGGGATGGGGGGGTGATGGGGGGGATGGGGATGGGGGGGTGGGGATGGGGATGGGGGGGTGGGGATGGGGGGGGTGGGGGTGGGGATTGGGGGGGGGATGGGGTGGGGATGGGGGTGGGTGGGGCGGGGGGATGGGGGGAGTGGGGGGGAGGGGATGGGGGGAGTGGGGGGGAGGGGATGGTGGGAGCGGGGGGGGAGGGGATGGGGAGCGGGGGGGGAGGGGATGGGGAGCGGGGGGAGGGGAGGGGGGAGCGGGGGGGAGGGGAGGGGGGAGCGGGGGGGGAGGGGATGGGGGAGCGGGGGGAGGGGATGGGGGAGCGGGGGGAGGGGATGGGGGGGAGGGGATGGGGGGGGAGGGGATGGGGGGGGAGGGGATGGGGGGGAGGGGATGGGGGAGCGGGGGGAGGGGATGGGGGAGCGGATGGGGGAGCGGGGGGAGGGGATGGGGGAGCGGGGGGAGGGGATGGGGGAGCGGGGGGGAGGGGATGGGGGGGTGGGGATGGGGAAGAGGGGATGGGGGAGGGGATGGGGGAGGGGATGGGGGGAGCGGATGGGGGAGCGGGGGGAGGGGATGGGGGAGCGGGGGGAGGGGATGGGGTGAGCGGGGGGAGGGGATGGGGGAGCGGGGGGAGATGGGGGGGAGTGGGGGAGCGGGATGGGGGAGCGGGTGGGGAGAGCGGCGGGGAGCGGGGGGGAGAAAGGGAGGGGTGGGAAGGGGGGAATGGGAGGGGAAGGGGCGAGAAGGGGGGAAGGGGGAGGGGGGAAGGGGAGGGGGAAGGGGAAGGCGAGGGGGAAGGGGAGGAGGAAGGGAGGAGGATGGGGGGGAGGAGGATGGGGGTAGGAGGGGGGAAGGAGAAGGAGGAGGAGGGGGGAAGGAGGAGGAGGGGGGCAAGGAGGAGGAGTGGGGCGAGGAGGAGAGGGTAAGGAGGAGGAGGGGGGAAGGAGGAGAGGGGGGAAGGAGGAGAGGGGGGAAGGAGGAGAGGGTGGAAGGAGGAGAGGGGGGAAGGAGGAGAGGGGGGGAAGGAGGAGAGGGGGGAAGGAGGAGCGGGGGGGAAGGAGGAGCGGGGGGAAGGAGGAGCGGGGGGGAAGGAGGAGTGGGGGGGAAGGAGGAGAGGGGGCGGAAGGAGGAGGGGGACGGAAGGAGGAGGGGGGCGGAAGGAGGAGGGGGCGGATGGAGGAGGGGGGAAGGAGGAGGGGGGAAGGGGGGGGAAGGAGGAGGGGGGTGTTCTTTGTGTTTTTTACTGTTTATTATTGCTTAATGAGGGGTTTGTATATTGGGAGAATTCGTGATGTAGTTGTAAGATGTTTATATATGTGTTCTTTGTTCTGTAAGGGGGGTTTGTTGAAAATATGTAAAGATTTGAATAAAAATATTTCTAAAAAAAAGTGTTATAATTCTTTCACGGGCTAAGGCCTCATCCAAAAGAACTCCTGTATCAAACTCTACTGTGTGTGTCTTGTTTAAGATTGGATTTTTAAAAAACTTAATGAAAATGCACCGGGAGGCCTGATCCAACAGCTTTAGACAAAATCAAATGCAATTGTATTAGCCGGGCGTCACGGTGGTGCAGTGATTAGCTGCCTATGGTGCTGAGGACCCGGAATCGATCCCGGCCCCAGGTCACTGTGTGTGTGAAGTTTGCACATTCTCTCCGTGTCTGTCTGGGTTTCACCCCCACAACCCAAAGATGTGCAGGTTAGGTGGATTGGCCACGCTAAATTACCCCTTAATTGGAAAGAAATAATTGGGTATTCTAAAAATTTTTTTAAAGTAATTGTAATAGCAACTGACATACAGGTTTACTGTTGTTGAAGTTGCTGGCGCATTGATCAATATTGTTGCACCAAATTAGTTTCAAAGTAGAATAAGGGAATAACCATCAGTTTAAAAGAGGAAAAGACTTACTGATGTCTTGCTCCAGTTATCTTTGTCTTATGAGGAATGTCGTTCCATGTCACCTTGCCTGATACTATTTTGAAGGTCAGGCCTCTGTTAAAGGCGTCTACTAACAAGTTTAAGATCTTATTTCCTGTACGATTGTCAGGCAAGTATGCTGTAAACAAACCTCCTGTAAATGGCTGTCCTGGGTTTGGATCGCATTCCTTAAAAAAGAGGAAAGAAAGAAGAATTAAAAGCAGCAGGTTCTTTCCAGCCCCTTACGTGCAAGTCCGCTTCCAAGCCACACACCAACCTGATTTGGAACTTTATTGCCGTACTCAACTGATGCTGGGTCAAAAACCTGTATCTCCCTTCCAAACAGTGAATTTACCTACTTCAGATGAACTGCAGCAGTTCAAGAAGGCAGCTTACCATCACCACCTAAAGGGCAATTAGAGATGCATAATAAATACTGGCTTTGCCAGAAATGCTCGCATCACATGAAATGTGTGGTCATTAGCAGCATTTTCATCCAATGTTTCCAGGGAATACAGGGATTTTTGGAAGATATGCCCTGTCTTATTAGGACCCACAATCACTTTTGAACTGCATTGCTACCAAACTAGAATTCCATCCAGATGGAAAAGGTTTTATTTATTTTTTAAACTAAGAAAACATATCTTTTACATTGCTTCCTTAAAAGAGATTGTGTTCTCTTTGTAACAAGGAAAATTTGTAACAACTAAGAATCCTCCTTCCTGTTTGTTTCCTTTGTTCCCATTTATTTTATTGTACTGTTTTTGGTTTGTGGACCCATAATCAAAATGTGCCTTTTAAACAGCAAAAATGCTTGCCAGGACAGTATTTTCCAAGCTTTTGTAGTTTGGAGGGGAGAAACCAGACACGTCAGTGCCGTGTAAATCCTAGAACCGTTTTTTGAGGAAATCGGTTTGATTGGCTAACTGGCAACCGGTGTGTTGGCCAGGGACACTGTTCCGCCTGACAACAGTCAGCAATCGGTTCCTGCCAGGTGTTTTTTTTGTTGGAGAGAAAATGCCAGAAGTCTCTAGACCCTTGAAGAAAGAGGAGCTGTGTTTTCTCCCTCGCTCTGCTGCCAGTTAGTTGCCTGGTATCTGTGTGAGTCTGCAGTGAAGATCATTACAAACAGAAGGAAAACAAAGTACCCAACTGAAGGCCTAACCTTGAGAAAGAAACTAACTGGAAGACATCCATCCGAGTAAAAGATTCTTAACCTTAAGATTTTATATTTTTAAGGGCAGCATGGTGGCTCAGTGGTTAGCATTGCTGCCTCACGGCGCCAAGGTCCCAGCTTCGATCTCGGCTCTGGGTCACTGTCCGTGTGGAGTTTGCGCATTCTCCCCGTGTTTGCGTGGGTTTCGCCCCCACAACCCAAAGATGTGCAGGGTAGGTGGATTGGCCACGCTAAATTGCCCCTTAATTGGAAAAAATTAATTGGGTACTCTCAATTTATTTTTAAGAAAAGAAAAAAAAAGATTTTATATTTTCTTTACCTCTCGGCCACCCTTTTCCCTCTGTGTCATTTGTTTGTCTGTGCGTAGAGGGTGTGGGAGTTTTAAGGCGGAGGAGGGGGGTTGGGAGTCAGACAGTAGATAACCAGTTGTATTTTTTGTCTATTTAATTACGATTACTGTTAATAATAACAGGTTACTTGTGTTTAAATTTTACAAACCTGTTGACTGTGGTCAATTTAACTCGACCAAAGCCACGGTTATTAATATAAAATCTAATTTCACATGTGTTGCAACTTCGGGTCAAGTGGGGCTGGAATTGACTGCGCACTAGCTAGTCGTAGCACAACCATAAACTCGGCTCTGTGCCGTACAGGAGCAGCTACCGCTAGAACGTGCCTTGTAATGTACAGGAGGCGAGTACAATCATTGTTAAATCTTGGGGGCTGGGATTGAAGCCAACAGAAGTCAAAAAAAGAACTGAGAAATGTAATGTGGACCTCAGATTCACTGTCGTTCTTTTACAAAATTGCCTCAACTGGACGTTATGAATATTGGAAATAAGGTTTGACTAAATGTTAAGATTTAACAAAGAATTAACATTTCCCACAGCACATGTCCAATTAATGATTTAATGTTCTAAATCTCTTGAATCTTATCAACAATAAGTCTTACAACACCCGGTTAAAGCCCAACAGGTTTGTTTTGAATCACTAGCTTTCGGAGCACTGCTCCTTCCTCAGGTGATTCACCTGAGGAAGGAGCAGTGCTCCGAAAGCTAGTGATTTGAAACAAACCTGTTGGACTTTAACCTGGTGTTGGAAGACTTCTTACTGTCCTCACCCCAGTCCAATGCCGGTATCTCCACATCATGGCATATCAACAAAGGCCTTTTATTTCTAGGCACTCCTGCAAAAGACAGCTCATCAACAGCATCAGACAAACTGGAAGCAAAATTTGACCAAAACAATAGAAGACCCACTGATCACCCATTACTATGACTTAGTTCTTCTTAACTGAGCCAGACTACTTACCTGTTGGATACCATCAAGGATATTGTAGGTTATTTTCAACATCTTCTCTTTACCTCCAACTGAGTTGTTGATCACAGATGTCCAGACCATGGTACCCATGGACTGGTTTTCATTTCTAATTGAAGGAATAGGTTGGTCGCATGCTGGACAAAGTGGTTGTGAATGTGTGCGGCATTCCTTGCACAAACTGTGACCGCAATCCAACTTCAATAACTGGCCATTTTTCTTACAGCTAGCGCAAGAGCTGGCTGATCTGTTTAGTTCTTCTGCATCCAATCCTATGGCTGGACGTCTGGGTTGATTTTGCTGAGAGTTTCTCATGGTTTTCCTTTCTTGTGAAGTTGTCAAATTGCCCTCCTCTTGCTGCTGCATATATTGTTCTTGCGTTTGGTCTCCTGAATTTGTAGCTGACTCCGAGGCATGTGGGCCATCTCTATTTTGTTGCGGCACTAATGCGCCAGTGTAAGAAAATAATGGCAATGACTGTGTGCCGCTGTCCAGTTTATTGCAATGCGAACTGTCTTCTCTAGTGTACCAATGGCTCTCTTTCCCCACCCTGTTGGCATTAAAATTGAATTTATCAGGCAATGCCTTCTTTGCCTTGACTCCCTCTCCTTCTCCAGTCTGCTTGCTCATCTTCTGACTTTTATAATCAGCTTGATCATGAAGAAACCCGAACTGACTGTATTCGTCAAAAGGTTTTGGTGATTTCTTCTGATCCATAAGTGGACTGTGTTCCTGCCTTGAATTTGAAGCAGGGCCACTGTTCTCATTTGAATACGTTTTCTTATTCTTTTGACTCTCCTCCTCTTCCACATCTGGCTGAGAGTTCCAATTCTTTTTGGGACTTCCTGCAACTTTCCGGTGAGCTGTGGCTTCAATGAGTTCCTGATCTGTCTGAAATAAAGGATGCTCTTCTCTTGTTTTTGCACTTTCTCTCGGGCTGGTCTCATCCACGTGGTGGGCTGGAGTGTGGAAGCCGTTTGGCTTCTTCCCACCATGAGGACTCTGATCCAAAAATGAAGAATGTTCTGTAAATCTCCTAAGGTCCTTTCCCTCGGTACCTGTGAATGTATCTGTGCCAGTGAATGAGCATGGATCAGAAGCTGAGATGGACCATAGGTCTGTGGAGGAAACTGGATCTTTCAACTTGGGCTTAAAGATTTCTATTACTTTCATGCAATGTTCATATGTGGCAACAATTTTGAAACCTGTCTGTGCAATAATGAATTTTACTTCTGGAAACTGTTTTTTCAGACCGATGGACCACCTCTCCAATGCTTTGTGGTCCTCGATGCCAAGATCTGTGAAAGAAATAAACTGTTGAACCAAATGCTTCATTACCATTGTGTAAAGTGACAAAATGTCCTGCTTGGCAGCTGTGATATTGGCTTTATTCAATGCTGTTAATTTTATGATCGTTATATCCCCCTGGATCTGTTCATTCATCATCACATCTGTTTTGGCACCAATGTTTCTAATGGAAGAATCATAGATATCCTTCAGGTAAGACCATACAACTGACTCCATTGGGATCTCTTCAGTGATGTGCACTTGTTCAACTGGATTGACTTTGGGTACTCCCTGGAAACTATCGCTAAAATCTCTGGAATACTTTGATTTTGAATATTCAGAAAAGCTGTTGGTTCTTCTCAGTGAGGGTTTGAACGTATGGCCTTCTGAACCTGTGGTGGTAGTCAGAGACTGGAGTGTGTGCGTGTCGCTCAGCAGATCTCCCTGGTGAAAGAGGGTACCAGCTGATGTTTCAAAGTGATATGGCTTGATAGGACCGTGTGTTTTGTTACCTTTGCCGTACTGGAAAAGTTTGTCTACTTTATTTGTGCCAACAATTGAAGAGCCTTCATGTCCCTTGAACAGAATGTCATCATCCGTTTTGTCAGGACTCTTGAGGTCCTTGGACTGACCACTAAAGACAGAAAAGTTTTTATACGTCTTAAGAAAAGAGTCTTCCTCAGTTTTTCTGGGTACAACGGACTTTTCCGTTCCACTAGTCAATGCTTCGCCAGCAGAAGTAAACATCTCGCTGTCAGTCGTACAATTCATGGGTTTTTGCTGCATCTTGGAATACAACAGATACTTGACATCCTGCGGATTAGTCTCCATACGATAGCCTGTAAAAAAGCTACTGGCTGTATGTGCTTGCTCAGGTTTCAGAATCAAATCGCCATCAGCTAGTCTGCTCCCTGCCTTCAAAGGACTGACTTTTTCCTCTAGACCACTGAAGGTTGGGGCCAATTTGTGATCTTTCTTGGAGTCTGCTTTTGAGACTCCTATTTGCTCAGAATGCTCATTGCCATCCCGCAAAGGCTGAGGTGTATGGCTGTCTCTAGCTCGACGACTTCCAGAGTCTCTGCTTGACGCTGGATGCTTTCCTTTTCGCGTTCTTCCTGCCACTTCTTTCTTCAAATCCTCTAGACATTTCTTAGCCAGAGAGCAATCGTCTGAAGTACCTATTAGGTAAAAATAGTTTTCGTTTTCATTGAAATTTATTTTGGGGAACTGAATCTGAAGGCTTGCATAGATGTTCTGTAGGACGCTTATGTCGGAAGTTATATCTTTCTTGCTAATCTGCTCCTTGCGGAGCCTGAACTCAAAGTCCTGGTAGAGTTTAGAAAGTTCCTGATGTGCTTGAGGCAGAGATACTTTGCTGTCCGGACAATCAGAAGCCTCTTGTAAAATTAAGGTGGTGACGTCTTCACTGGTAAAATCCACCACCTTCACAAGGTGCTGATGCAGAATATCTTGATATCCATCTTTGTAAAATTTCTGAATATATCCATAAATGTCAGAATCCATCAATAAAGTGTAATCTTCAAAATTCCTAGTCTGTCTCTCACTGCCTTGTTGCAAATCGGTGTCTCTTCCAACACCACTTTGTGCAAAGCCTTGCACTCTGGTTTTAGTTTGCAATTCCAGACGCTCCCCCTTGGCACTGGAATCTGCATTTGATTTCTGCTCAACCTTTCTAAAGCTGCTTGATCTACCTGGGACACTGTTTTGCAAACCCTCGCGATAGTGTTGCTCAGCTTCATTGGAGTCGCTGTTAGTTTGGCTGGGGTTTAAATTGAGCAACTGAGGAATAGCCCCACTTAGTTGCTGTATGGCTGCAAATGTTCCAGCAACGTTGCACAGTTCTGCTTTCTGGTCAAAACTAAACTGGATATCTCTGTGCATCTTCTGAAAATGTCTCATCAATTTTCTTCCACCCAAAAGTTTTCCATAATTTATTGTCATGGCAACGTGGAGGATGACCTGTAAGAAAATTTTTAAAACAAATATGGGTTACATTCTGCAACAGGTAATTGGGCCTAGATGGCACACTGGTGCAGTGGTTAGCACCGCTGCTTCTTGGCGCTGAGGACCTGGGTTCGATCCTGGCTCCGGGTAACTGTCTGTGTGGAGTTTCCACGTTGGTTGCGTGGGTCTCACCCCCACAACCCAAAGATGTACAGCGTAGGTGAATTGACCATGCTAAATTGCCCCTTAATTGGAAAAGAAAAGTAATTGGATACTCTAAATATTTAAAAAAACTTGGGCCTGAAAAATTCATCTGCACATGCAAAATAAATCCCGATGGTAATTGTGCCTCTTACTTCACAAAATTGCACCCATTTAAATAATCAAGGAGTACATTTTGCTGACCTCCGTCTTAAACAAAATTGATATTTCTGCAGAGTCAAAGAGAAACTATAGATATCTGGAAAGGGACGCAGTAGCATAGTAAAGGAGGTAACGCTATGCAATATTAAATACCCGATAGATACCACTGATATGCCCACACATGACCTGTTTTAAGTGGGTATGTATTAAACACCTGTGCGTGTTCGCAACACAGTCCATATCACCTGCTTGATCCCTTGAGCCCAGTTATAAAGTACCGTTAAGTCAAACATCCATACGTGGGGTGGAAAATTGAGGCTGACTATAACTTCTAAATAAAATTCAATTAAGGGGTACTTTAGCGTGGCCAATCCACCTACCCGGCACATCTTTGGGTTGTGGGGGGTGAGACCCACGCATAATTTGCAAACTCCACACACTCAATGACCAGGGGCCGAGGTCGAACCTGAGACCTGGGCATTGTGAGGCAGCAGTGTTACCCACTGCTCCACCTTGCCACCCGACCTCTATACTAAGTATACGCAATACATGACTTTTGAGGCTGAAAAAAGGGGGTCACCTTACATGCCACGTCAACCTTTACTCTGTGATCTACGGTATATATCGAAACCTTAGCAAATATGTGAAGTGTGATGTATAATTGTGAATTGTGGTAATAAAGTTCAATGAATGTCTATTAGTCAACCTCCTGTGGCAGATGGTCAAAATCACATGTAGTCTTCAGGTGCAGTTAGAGGTTAGAGGTCAAGGTGTGCTGACATTCAGTCCCCAGAGGGGCTGTTTATCATAGATTATCATAGAATTTACACAGGGCTAAATCGCTGGCTTTGAAAGCAGACCAAGGCAGGCCAGCAGCACGGTTCAATTCCCGTACCAGCCTCCCCGAACAGGCGCCGGAATGTGGCGACTAGGGGCTTTTCATAGTAACTTCATTTGAAGCCTACCTGTGACAATAAGCGATTTTCATTTTCACTTCATTTTAATGTCTCACTCTGTGCCCAATGTACTAATTGAAATATAAATTGCTACATCCAAATTTCTCTCTCTATTTAGCATCCTCATTGTCCGAGGGTTGCTTAACATGGCTCGAGCCATACTATCACTACGGGACAAGGCAAGGAGGTAGGTCACAAGAACTCTCTCAGCCAAGATAGAAATTGCACCTGCGCTGTTTGTGTTTCGCTGCATGCTGCAACACACTCGAGTCAAGTGACCGAACCCACTACTATTGCCACATTTACAATAGGAAATGTCTATGACACGTCTATGCCGGGGAGAGGACATAATTACAGAATCACAAATATCCAATTTGCATTATGAAGGTGAACACAGATATATTATTTTTAAAAACGTGTAGAAACTGCACAGATTTCTTTTGGAGCGATTATTGATAGATATAAAATGGCATCTGTTGTTAATTCCGCAACAAAAAGAAATAGTATGACAAATTTAGCAGCAGACATGGGGCGCGATCCTCCAGCCAATCTGCACTAGAAAAGCAGCCTGCCAGGGCGCAGCATCGCTGGTGAAAACCGGGAGACCCCGCTCCTGGGATCTACCCGGTTCGCAACACCGCGCGAGATTCAACCTGCCCAGGTGGCACAGCCAGGGTGCCAAGCTGACATCTTTTGTGTGCGTGCGCAATTGGGCCAGGGTGCCTGCCGTGGGTGTTGGGGGCGCCCAGGGGACCTCCCATGTTGCGTTCGGGCTGGGAGGAGGTCGGGTTTTTTTTGTGCACTTCAACAGGGATTTCCGGCGAGCGGAGCTCCCCATTGTAAAAAATGGAGCTATGTGCGGCCATGGCCGCGCGTGTCCTGTTTAGGCCCCTTGTTCAAAACGAGTCGCATTGAACAGCCAAATGTTTTTCGGCACGTGGCTAAACTTGCTCGCTCGGGAATTTTGTTCCCTTTTGGGAAGATCGCGCCCTTGGTAACTGATGAGTCCATAGAATCCTTACAGTGCAGGAAGAGTCCATTCAGCCCATTGAGTCTGCACTGAACTTTTGAAAGAACACCCTACTTAGGCTCACTCCCCCCTCCCTTTCCACACAACTAAGGGGCAATTTAGCATGGCCAATCCACCTTTGGACTGTGCACATCTTTGGACTGTGGGAGAAAACCGGAGCACCCAGAGGAAACCCACGCAGACACGGCAAGAATATACAAACTCCACACAGACAATCACCCAAGTCCGGAATTGAACCCGGGTCCCTGGTGCTGCGAGGCAGCAGTGCTAACCACTGTGCCACCCCTACACACAACTAATGTCACCATTCAAAACTATTTTGCAGTAGCTTGTAAAGAAGGTCTCAGTTTTATTTCATAAACCACTGTGTAACAGAAATCAGAAAATATTACATTAGAAGGTATCTTGCTTCTCGCAAGTATTTTCAAGTATATTTGCTATTTATCATCTAATTGATGTAATAAAGGTCACGTTTACTGAAAACACATATACGATTTCTGCTGAAAGTGTTGCACTCATTATGGGTAAAATATGTTTCAGAGAATTGCCTTGCACCGAGGGTGCAAAATCTAAACCTTCAGTTTGCACATCACAAGTGAGCACCATCATAAGGTCACATATGATCATAAAATATGTAAAGAAGACACTAGATTTTGAGACTATTCAAATAATCCATGGTTACCTGATCAACTTTGATCTCAGTACAATCTGATTCCACTTTTAATTTATGATGTTCCCCATTAATTTCAAGAACGTGATTTTCAACTCCGAGAACCCGCTGAGCCACTGGGTAAGGAATAGAAAAGATTTATTGCAGTTAATATTACAAATTTTTATACACATACTGAAATTATCAGCCGTTAGTGGGCCTGCTAAATAGGGTGTCTCGAGTGGACATTTGGGTCCCTCTGATTCTAGGACCCATTATTCCATGAGATAGCAATATCTCACTTCCAAAAACAAACACCAATACTTTAGAAGCACCTTGAAGAGTAAAGATGATTTATTTTCCCCATCACCATCCACCTCCTTAAACCATCCTCTTCTGTTCCGTCTACATCACATCCAACAGTACGCAAAGCCCTTCTTTTTCCTTACCATCCGTTCAGATGCTGCTGTTGCTTCCTCCTTTTCCCGCTACATCATAACTCTTCCCAGACTTTGTCCTCATACCATTCCTCTTTCTAGTTTCTCTCCCGGCCCTCTCCAAGCTCATCTTGACCACAACATCCACCTCCTCCTCCCTTGAAACAATTCCCAATTTAACCCCTGACCACCCAACTACCTGCTGGTTGCCATTGTAAACAGTCTTCACCCCACATCTCCTCCCTTTAAAAATCAGCTTCATCACCTTCTTGCTAAATGGAACACTCGCCACCTCTTTCCATGCAACCTTTGGTTCTTCTCGATTTCCTGGGCACCCCTGGCCCCATCATCAGTTTCTAATTCCACTCCTAATTTTGGGTCAGTGTCCCGCAACTCCATCTTTGAACTTCGTCAATCAGCTTTCTAACGTTATCTCAACAACAAAACAGCCCTAACCAAATCACAAATCTGCGACCCGGGGGAATTTTCCTTCCTAGACCTTTCTGCACCCTTTGACCTAATCAACATCTCTGTCTTCCAAAATCTCTATCCAGTTCTGTGGTATTACACTCGCCTGGTCCCATTCTTACCTGTTCGATCATAGTCAGACTATTCCCACCAATGGCTTGGCACCTCACCCCAATGCCATTGTCTCAGGGCTGTCCTGTGAACTTAACCTTGGCCTACTTGTGACAATAAGTGATTTTGATTTCATTTTCATTCATATTTTATGGCAGCTGTACGCTGTGAGAATACAATGCTTATCGTAACAAACATAGGAATTAATTCAGTCACCGATACTGCTAAAGTGCCACATTGCATACCCCAGTGTGACAGCATTGACTTCATAGAAATGAATCGTTGACACACTCCAGTGTAGAAGGAGGCCATTCAGCCCATCGAGTCTACACCGACCCATCGAAAGACCACCTTACCTAGGCCCAATCCCTCAGCCTATTCCTGTAACATCACACAACCTTTGGACAACACACCCAAAAACCTTTTCCTTGCAGATGCCAACCATCAGTTCACCGTGGTTTTAGCCGGCATTCCCTCATCTATCTTTTCTAGAATTTCCTGCTTTACCTTCTGCCTCTTCAAAGATAATGAGAGCAGACGTTGGAGATTCAGGTGGGAACAGTATATCGATTATCTCGCCTCCTCCGTTCTTGGACCGTAAAAAATGAATCATGAGTTTGTCTTCAAGGCTCTGTTTTGAATTGCCTGTAGGTAGAGGAGACACCTGCACGGTTCTATCCATTTTAAACTGCAAAGAAAACATTTGATCAAAATCTAAAAGCAACGCTGTGATTCCCTACATCATAATCCAGGCTACACTTTACAAGTATTTAATTCACTCTAAAGTGCTTTGGGTCATCCCAAAGACTGTGCTATAGTGATGCAAGTTTTTCTCTTCCTGTCTTTTATTCAACACCGATTATGAGCTTTATCAAGCAGAAGCAGGTCCTTGAGATGGGCTTGACATTTATACAATTGTAGTGACGATTAAACTGTAGTTGGTGTTTATTGCAGGGTAAGGTTTCAAGGCTGGCTATTAGTCAATTTACAGTGAGGGACATTAGGTGCAATGCACAGAAATCCTCCCAGCCTCCCCGAACAGGCGCCGGAATGTGGCGACTAGGTGCTTTTCACAGTAACTTCATTTGAAGCCTACTTGTGACAATAAGCGATTTTCATTTCATTCATTATGATTCTGAGGGGCTGGTTTAGCACAGTGGGCTAAATTGCTGGCTTGTAATGTAGAACACAGCCAGCAGCGCGGGTTCAATTCCCGTACCAGCCTCCCCGAACAGGCGCCGGAATGTGGCAACTAGGGGCTTTTCACAGTAACTTCATTGAAGCCTACTTGTGACAATAAGTGATTATTATTATTGTTGATTCTGTAGATCAGATGACGATAAAACATTAGAGGACTCATTTTGAAGGTAACTCATTCTAGCATAGGGCCATTCGACATATAGTTGCACCCTAAAGACGTGACAGCTCTGATGCAGATGAGTTTAAACAGGATGTTAATCAGGGTTGAGGGGGCTTCAGTTATGAGGAGAGGTTGGAAAAGTTAGGAGAGTTGTCCTCGAAACAGAGAAGAGTTAGAGGTGATCTAACAGAGGTTTTCAAGATGGCGAGAGGCTTTGGTGGGAGTAGAAAAGAGTAAAGATTTTCCCTCTGGTAACTGGGTCAAAGTCATAGGTTCAAAATCAGTGGAAAAAAGATCTAGAGGGGAGATGAGGAGAATTTTCTTCCCATTCAAGAATTGCCAGGATCTGGAATGCTCTGGCTGAAAAGGAGGTTGAAGCTGATTCCATAAATAATTTTAAAAAGGAGAGTTGGATGGTACTTGAGGATGAGGAACTTATTGAGCTACAGGGACATAGGTGATGTGAGAATAACCACAGCTGCTCTTTCAAAGAGGCATGACACGTCAAATGGTCTCCTGTTGCCACAATGACCCAAACTTTAAAGATTCTCCTTCCAACATTACATTGGCATTTTGCAATGTGGTTAAACCTGTTGTATTTGGCAGGATGTGTTCCAATAGGACCTGTGTGTAGATTAAAAACAGGAACATAAAATGGTGAGATTCATAGCAGGCCTGCCAAGAGACGAACGGATGCTGATGTTGACTAAGGCTCTCCACTGTAAACACTGAACTCTTTTTGACGTGTTCTTTTTCTGGTAGATTAACATTTTTCCGTTGATGTGGTCAATTTACTCCTGGCTTCAGATTAACTGTGTATAGTTAAATCGCTAGAAAACTAAATCTCTGCAGACAATGAGGATTTACTGAATTCTGTTACAAATGAAAATCTAGTCGCTGTTATACCACGTTTGCTTTCCCCATATGTGGTCATCGCTGGCACTTATTGCCAATCCCTAGTTATCCTGCCTGTTGGAGCTCGCTTCACCTTCAGAGGGCATGGGTGTGGATCTGGAGACACACTGAGGACGGACAGCGTGAGGGTGGCAGATCTCCTGGACTGAAAGACATTATTGAACCAGGCGGGGTTCTTTTTTAAACTAACGCCAACTTTTTAATCTGCCCACATTTTAAAAAGAATTCAAATTGCCATGATGGGATCCGAATATGTTATTAAGTCAGGGTTCTGGATTGGGCATTGCAGCATAGCGTGCTGAACTGGGGAGGTGGCCTAGTGGCATTGTCACTGGACTAGTAAACCCGTAAGGTTCTGGGGACCCAGGTTCAAATCCCGCCACTGCAGATGGTGAAATTTGAATTCAATAAAAATCTGGAATTGAAAGTCTAATGACGACCATTAAATCATTGCTGATTGTCGTAAAAACACATCTGGTTCGCTAATGTCCTTTAGGGAAGGAAATCTGCCGTCATTACCTGGTCTGGCCTACATGTGACTCCAGACCAACACGGTTGACTCTTAACTGCCCCCCTCACAGGGAAATTAGGGGATGGGCAATAAATGCTGGCACAGCCTGCGGCACCATGAACGAAAAACTACTATACCCAGACAAGTAGAAGGAGAAGTGGTTGGGAGGGTGGGGGCACATAAACCATTCAAAACATAACTTTAACCCTTTTCTCCTCCCCCGCCCCCGGAGTTGTAGAGGAAAAATACCGAAGTTACAGGTTAATTAGCAAATATTAGATTACACAATTAGAATAAAATCATCAATATCTCGGGCAGAATCACCTGCTGGGCTGAACAAGGCTTGGGATCCATGGGCCTGTGAGGTTGTCCCCCTCAGAGCCGGCGAGGCCTGGGCCGTTCACAGCAGCCGGGCTTCAGACAAGAGGTGGAGAGGGTGACATTCCCCAGCAGCGCGGAGGCTGAGAGCTGCACGCCATTGCCCGTGTGCCAAACGGAAAGTAATGTCCGTCCCCTGCACCCTCCACTCCCCCTCTGATGAGGAGTTGGTTTCATTTGCAGAGGTATCACCGACCCTGTCCCCCACCCCACCCCTCCTCTCCCTGGAAGGGGGTCGCCGCCCTCCCCCCTTCACGAAGTGTTTTTTTAAAAATGGGTGTTTTTGGTCAAAAAACTTCTGCCAAAGCCCGGAAGACATGTAGATTCCTACCTCTGGTTGCTGCGCATCTGCCCCCCGCTTCGGACCGGCATCCAAAACAATGGGGCAGAGAAAAGCGTAAACGCAGCCAGAATGTCTGAGACGAAAGTGAAACTGTTTTCAGATTCGAGGTTGAGACTGCCTACCCCAGCTCCCTACCCCCCAGCCCCCTACCCCCAGCTCCCTGCTCCCTACCCCCAGTCCCCTGCTCCCAACCCCCAGCTCCCAGTCCCCAGCCCCTACCCCCAGCTCCCTACCCCCAGCCCCCAGCTCCCTACCCCCAGTCCCCTGCTCCCAACCCCCAGTCCCCTGCTCCCAACCCCCAGTCCCCTGCCCCCAACCCCCAGTCCCCTGCCCCCAACCCCCAGTCCCCTGCTCCCAACCCCCAGCTCCCAGTCCCCAACCCCCTACCCCCCAGTCCCCAACCCCCTACCCCCCAGCCCCCTACCCCCAGTCCCCAACCCCCAGCTCCCAGCCCCCTACCCCCAGTCCCCTGCTCCCAACCCCCAGCTCCCAGTCCCCAGCCCCTACCCCCAGCTCCCTGCTCCCTACCCCCAGCCCCCTACCCCCAGTCCCCTGCTCCCAACCCCCAGTCCCCTGCTCCCAACCCCCAGTCCAATGCTCCCAACCCCCAGTCCCCTGCTCCCAACCCCCAGTCCCCTGCCCCCAACCCCCAGTCCCCTGCTCCCAACCCCCAGCTCCCAGTCCCCAGCCCCCTACCCCCAGTCCCCTGCTCCCAACCACCAGCCCCCAACCCCCAGGTCCCTACCCCCAGTCCCCTGCTCCCAACCCCCAGTCCCCTGCTCCCAACCCCCAGCTCCCTACCCTCAGTCCCCTGCCCCCAACCCCCAGTCCCCTGCCCCCAACCCCCAGTCCCCAACCCCCAGTCCCCTGCCCCCAACCCCCAGTCCCCTGCCCCCAACCCCCAGTCCCCTGCTCCCAACCCCCAGCCCCCAACCCCCCACTCCCAACCCCCCGCTCCCAACCCCCGGCCCCCAGCTCCCAACCCCCAGGCCCCTGCTCCCAATCCCCAGTCCCCAGCCCCCAGCTCCCAACCCCCAACCCCCAGCTCCCAACCCCCTGCTCCCAGCCCCCTGGCTCCTGCTCCCAGCCCCCTGGTCCCAATCCCCCAGATCCCTGCTCCCATCCCCCTGGTCCCATCCCCCTGGTCCCTGCTCCCAACCCCCAGATCCCAGCTCCCAACCCCCAGCTCCCAACCCCCTGGTCCCAGCCTCCTGCTCCCAGCCCCCTGGTCCCAATCCCCCTGGTCCCAATCCCCAGATCCCTGCTCCCTGGTCCCTGCTCCCATCCCCCTGGTCCCTGCTCCCAACCCCCAGATCCCAGCTCCCAGTCCCCTACCCCCAGCTCCCAACCCCCCAGCTCCCTGCTCGCAGCTCCTGGCTCCCAACCCCCAAGTTCCCTCCTCCCAGCCCCCTGCTCCCTGCTCCCAGCCCCCTGGTCCCAGGCCCCTGGTCCCTGCTCCCAGCCCCCTGGTCCCAGTCCCCTGCTCCCTACTCCCAGTCCCCTGCTTCCAGTTTCCTGGTCCCTGCTCCCAGCCCATTCCCCCTGTTCCCAGCCCCCTGCTCCCAGCCCCCCAGCTCCCTGCCCCCTGCTCTCACCCCCCAGCCCGCAGCACCTTGCTCCCTACCCCCTACCCCCTGCCCCAAGCCCCCAGATCCCTGCCGCGAACTCAGCCTCCAGCTCCCTGCCTGATCCCGACGGCAACAACCGGCAGAGCTCCCCAGCCAGCCTCCAAAGGTACCCCCTGGGCATCACCAACAACCCCTGGACAGACACAAACAACTTAAACTCTCTGTTAAATACCTACTTTGCTTTACTTTATAACTCCGATGCTATACAAAAGCATCATAAATAATCACATACCTGTGATCTCCCCAAGTATTGAGAGTAATGTTTACCCACCCTTCAGTAAGCCTCCAGGAAGTTAAGATTAATCCCCTGGGAGAGAAATCATTGGGGCAGTATAAAATGTGTTTTTTTGTTGTTGTTTTGAATACTTTTGTCAACAATCAGTTAATAATTATATTGGCACCAGAATGGCGGGGGTTGTGGCGGGGGGACTATTTGACTGGGTGAGGCGGTTGAAGGTGAGATGCCACATAGGATGAACCCTCCCAGGAACATATCCAACCAGTTTTGGCACCCTTAATTGGGAGGTGGGGAGATGAGGTCGCAGACGAAGGTAACTTGGCTTAACCCTGCGGGAGGGAATCTGATAAGTGAGAGGAACACAGACTGGTAAGGGAGAGGAATGAGGACCAGGATAATCAGCTTGAGGGCCGATGGCATAACGCACAGATGTATACAACCTGGCAGCATGTGCGGGTCAGGGCTAAGAACTCAGCTGTCCACCAGGGTGCAGTAAAGAACAGGAGGAACTCAATGTGACACCCAGTTAGGGAAGACCGTTGACATATTCTAGTCTATTAGGATAGGTCCATCCATGCCAACTACATTACTTTATTCTGGCGTGCTTATCTTCCTATCCATCCACTTGTTCCAGGAGACTCTCACCATAATCTTTCTGCTCCAGCTCCTATTTACATTGATCAGAAACGGAACTGAACGAACAATATAAATACTGAGCAGGCCAGAGGCTGGGAATCCTGTGGCCAGTAATTCACCACCTGAATGCTCAAAACCTGTCCATTATATTACAGGACACAAGTCGCGAGTGTGATGGAATACTCACCTGTTGCTTGGGATGACTGCAGCTCCAACAACACTCAAGAAACCCAACACCATCCAGTAGGAAAGAACTCCAACCTTGTGACACTCGTTTGGCATGTAAAAAGTCCCTTGCATCCCCCCTTACCTTGCTAAATCTTTTGATGTTTACCAAATATTCCTCATAATATTTCTGAACTCATTGAAGGTCACATCACCATCGAAGTGCCTTTAGTAAACAAATTTCCCTGCCAAGGTCAAGAGTTTTATTTGCTTTCTGGCCTTTAGATTTTTTGCCTGCCATTGTTCTTCTGAGGTTTGTATAGAGAATAGGGGCTGGCTTAGCACACTGGGCTAAATCGCTGGCTTTTAAAGCAGACCAAGGCAGGCCAGCAGCACGGTTCAATTCCCGTACCAGCCTCCCCGAACAGGCGCCGGAATGTGGCGACTAGGGGCTTTTCACAGTAACTTCATTTGTAGCCAATAAGCAATTTTTATTTCATTTTCATTTTTCAGAAGGGAAAGCCTGTCCTTCCATTCAGCTCATGCTCCGGGTAACCGGAAATGGACACTGCCAAGGTATGGCATTGATCCCAGCAAAAAGATTTAATGTTTATTGTTTGTTTCTGTAAGACCTATTACAACACCTGACAATTGTGTCGCCTTTTCCATTCACAGTGACCATTCCCAGCATCTGGGACTTTGATGAAACCAATCTGGTAGAATTCCAGGTGCTGGAATGGAGATAGTGGGGAGAAATGGCATAGTGGTAGATAATCAGCCATTATCTGATTGAATGACAGAGTAGGCTCGATGAGGTGAATGCCCTACTCCTGCTCTTATTTCCTATGTTCCCACTGGACAAATGAAGGGCCGTGTTAATACTATGGTCCCCAACCAATTAGAAAATGTCCCAGTCCAACCAAGTCAAATACTGTTTCCAATGGGACGACAAATGGATTTGCGCTGAGCACTGACATGGCAGGGAACAGGCATTGTGACGGCAGCCGTTAAAAGCCCTGATTTTCATTCGGGGCCAGGAATCAGGTAGACACAGATCGAGGCAGCCCGCAAACTACCCGTTCTTGGCAAGGTGAAGACAGGGAGATTTTAAGTCTCATGTCTCATCTCCATAAGCCTCCCTCAAGACTCAGACTCTGATCCGGCTGGAAGCAGCAGCTAACCAGAGGGTGCGGGAAAAATGTCAAGTGTCAGGAAGTCATCACTGGGTGCTGAAGGAACCCTGGCAGTCAGCCAAGTGCTTGTGAGGGGGTTCAAAAGGAGCTTGCTGTAAATGGAAGCAATGTGGTACCTGGAGGTAAAAAGGTTTAAACCAGTTTTATTTGGCCCAGAGGTACTTTTCCTCCTTCTTGGTCCTGCACAGAAAGCTTAAAAAAGGTCAAACTTAATTTTTGGGTATGTGCAGGCTTGCTTCCCAGTGCAGCTGTCCAAATGGCATCTTTGGAGTTCAATCTAAATTCACAAAAAGACCTGACGTACCCTTTTCTATTGAGTGAGCGCCTTGTGTCTTTTTATCACAATGCCAAACCTATCAGTGACACTAATGTATCTCGATGAAATTGTCATTGCATTGCATAGTCAGACACCAACAATAAAATGGTTTGCCAATCACCTTTTGTGAAGGAGGTTCCTTCTTAAATTACTATTAAGTGGCACTTAATTCTAAAACTTAATTTGCTGGGACAGTGAGTAAATTTAAGGAGGGGTTAGACCGATTTTTCATTGCTAATGGGTTGAAGGGTTATGGAGAACGGGAAGGAGGGTGGAGTTAGGGCCAGGGTGAGATCAACCATGATCGAATAGCAGAGCAGACTCGATGGGCTAAATGCTTAATTCTGCTCCTATATGTTATGAACTTATAATCTAGTTATAGAAGGACCTCACTGATTTCCAGAATGGTGTCCTTCTTGCATATTCAAAATGTTGTGTGATTAGTAGTAGTTACATGGGAGCATCACCACCTGGAACACTCTTTCCCCCCCACCCCCCCCCCCCCCCTACCACCCAAGCCACTCACCATCCTGACCTGGAAGTGTATCACTGTTGCTTCACTGTCGCTGGGTCAGGATCCTGGAACTCCCTCCCTAACAGCATTGAGGGTATACCTACACCACATGGACTATAGCGGTTCAAGAAGGCAGCTCACTACCACCTTCTCAAGGGCAATTAAGGATGGGCAAGAAATGTCCATCTAGCCAGCGATGCACACGTCCCTCGGATGAATGAAAAAACGTTTCGATTTTTGAAGGTTACATGTTCAATTCCCTTTGTTCCTGGTTGAACTTCAAAGATGAGGAAGAGAACATGACGGAGATACCTGAGTCATGTTCCTCATTCTTTGGAGATCATTGTAATTGGGCCTGGAGACTCCATCAGTCCAGGGAAACCCCACCCTATAATTATTATATGAATGCTGATCTAGGAATAGTATTTGTGAATTAATGAAGGAACATGTCTCGTGTCAATTTAAACTACAGCAATTGTCTTGTTGCTGCTCATCTATTTTTAAAAACAAACCTGTGTCATTATTTACAGCTTAAGCCATAATTTGATATAACACTCATTCAATCACTTTCTGAAAATCTGGAGATTGCCAGGAGGCTTGTGACACATGCAGTCAGCTAATTACAGTAAGAAAGATTTCTGTTCCATGTGCTTGCCATGTTACTAGATATTGTGCACTTCAAACCATACTGTAATTCAAAGGGAACGAGGCTTGCTGACAGGAGTGACATTTTGCTCTGGGTGCAAGAGAAATAACAGATTGAAACCCAAAGACCAAACTTCGAGGCTGTCAAGTCTTTGCAGCTACACAAAGGTCATGTTGATTGAAGAATGTGTGACTGAAACCATGCATTGTAACTATTAATTCAGTGTCGCCTCCAAAAATGATGTCCCTACATTAAATCAACTTCTATCTTTTCCCCTGTGTTTTTAAAAAATAAAATTGGGTTTTTATTTTTCTTTCCTTCGTTGACAATGGAAGAAAATTAAAGAATAAGTTCCAATTTTTTAATCAGAACAGGCGCCGGAACGTGGCGACTAGGGGCTTTTCACAGTAACTTCATACTTGTGACAATAAAAGGTTATTATTATATGAACGAGTTAACATCGCAGCATTATGGTGTGGCACAATATTTCCAATGGAATTACAAACAGTTGCCGAAATTTAAATTTAACACGGATAGATCACAGAATAATAATTACAACAATCTAAGAGACAACAATGCCGTTAATAAATAGTTTAACCCGTGATTGAATATGCCATCCACGGCAGTCAAGAGATTTTCTTCCCATTGTGGACAAGGTGGCCCTCAAGTGAGGTATGCAAAATCTCTACAAGTGAGGCTGACTGTGAAACCTGTGGCTGATAATGAATTTCACTGCACTTCATTTTTTCCAATTAAGGGGCAATTTAGCGGGTTCAATCCACCTACCTTGCACATCTTTGGGTTGTGGGGACGAAACCCACGCAAAAGGGGAGAATGTGCAAACTCCACACAGACAGAGCCGGGATTGAACCTGGGACCGCGGCGCCGTGAGACTGCAGTGCTAACCACTGTGCCACCGGGCTGCCCTTTTCACTGCACTTCATGAGTGGAACCATTTATCAAAGTCTTACTGAAACGCAAATTATTCTGACTGGCACTTGCAGCTCAATCAAATGCTGATATAATGGTTCCGTGACTACATGACTGAAACATGTTTTTTTTGTATAAAAGGAGCAAAAAAATGAGTCACACTGTGAGTTTTTCCAGTTGTACTCTGGATAATTTAGCAGTTGGACTGAGCAATTTGAGCCAATTACGGGCCTAGATTATTTAACAAATGGTAGGCGTAAATCCTGGAAGGGTTTTAATTGCAAGTCCCCTCAGTATCCAGAATAAAGACACAAGTCGAGAGTCCTATTCATATTTGTTTGGTGCAACTCTGCGCGATATAAACAAGATACTTATTAAATATGTAACATATTATCATTCGTAGACAACCGAAAAAGATGGTAAAATGGATAAAAATGAAAACAATCTGTTATAACCTGCCTGCTTACCATTGGCTGGGGACTAATGACAATCCCACAATCCTGTGGGAGTATGAGCTTCCCCAATGAGGGGGGCGGAGAAACCATTAGTAAACCCCATGTATAAATAAAGCTGGCCAGTTTGGAACCAGCAGGAAGCAGTGTGCAGCAAGGGAAGTTGCTGCTGTTATATATATATATATATATATATATATATATATATATAATATATATATATATATATATATATATAATAGTTTAAATAAATGTTATTACTTTGTATCCTTAAAACTCGTGCTGGATTCTTCGTGGCCCTTACAAAACAATCTGTACTGGCATCATATTTCAGATAAGTCATGGGCAGGCAAATAGGATATATTTTAATAAACATGTTGGCTAATTGTTACAAGAGGAATGATCAAAGTCGCAAAGCATTTTTAAAACTATTATCCTTTACACAAGCACAACATATCAGCTTCAGCGCTTTATTAATCATCTCATCAGCTATATCAGATCCAATGCTGAAGAGACAGACTCTAGCCCAAACCTCCAGCACCTGCCGAGAGAAGTCTAGATGCACAACTGTAACACTTCATCACGTGGAGTTAGGGCTCCCTCCCCTTTCCAAAATCTGGGCATCTTTGAGGGTCTGCAAAGGTGACATCTACAGGAAAAAGATACATTCTGAAAGCTACACCTCTGACATCATTTAAACAACAAAAGAAAATTCTGGAATTAGTCAGCAGGTCAGAGAGCATCCGTGGAGAGAGAGAAGCAGAGTTAACTTTTCAGGTCTGTGACTTTCCATCATTGTAACTGATATGGCTGAAGAGATGAATACTGTTCTAACCTGCCTGCTTACCATTGGCTGGGGACTAATGGAAATCCCACAATCCTTTGGGAGTATGAGCTTCCCCAATGAGGGGGGCGGAGAAATCATTAGCAGATTCCCTGCATAAATAAAGCTGGCCAGTTTGGAACCAGCTAGAGAGGAGAGGAGCAGCAAAGGAGTTGCTGTTGTGTATATATGTTATTGTAAATTAATGTTACTTCTTTCTATCCTTCAACTCGTTCTTCATGGCCCTCACAAAAAATACAAAACACAGAGTGCCACCAAAGAAAAACACAGGCCTCAGGCCGAGGCTCATACAAGATTTGTAATAGTCACTTAATCTATCAAACCTAGCCTGTCTTCACCAGAATTAAGTGTAGCCAAAATATGATTCTTTAGTTAAACTATGACCATGGCCCTTAACTATTATTTGAATATATTCTACATGTATAAATCAAGCTAACTTAAGGGGTATCAATGTGAGGGTTATGTTTTGACATTCGCAATGGTGCAGTGTATTCCAATTTTCAATCTCTGCTTTACTATTCAATTGTTTGAGAGCAGGATGTACTCAGTGCCACAAAATGGTGAGGCATGAGTTGGCAGCCCTGATTCACATTCCACATAGTTCCTGTTGCACCAGAGGATAGAACTGTCAGGCAGAACATTGGCCTGAATTTTTCAGAAGTGGGGGTTTTGATTCCCGCCATCTGAAGAGTTGGCAGGGAACACATCACCGCTGACTCTCCCTGCCCCACAGCGAATTTACACTCCAATCACCATTGATTGGCTGCAGTCGGGACATACGCCCTTCACTGAGGAGGAAATCCCACCTTAGAGAGCTGCCGGTCAAGTTGATTGACTGGCAGCTCTCCAGTCGCTGCAGCAACAGTGCTGTAGTGGACAGAAGGGGAAGTTCAAGAAGACGTTGGAAGTCTGGTAACTGCAGGCCCAGGTGAGTTCAAGCGGTCCCATGGCAGAAAGGGTAGGGAAGGCCTGGGGAAGTGGCGTGAGGGGAGCGATCGGGGTCTTGGGGGAGAGGCCGGTGTGGGAGGGAGGAGCGGAGGCCAACAGACCTTAAAGGGTGGGGGTGGAACGGTGGCACTGCTGCCTCACAGCATCAGGGACTCGAGTTTGATTCCGAGCTCAGGTAACTGCCTGTGTGAAGGTTGCCCGTTCTCCCCGTGTCTGTGTGGGTTTCCTCCGGGTGCTCCGGTTTTCTCCCACAATTCAAAGATGTGCAGGTTAGGTGGATTGGCCATGACAAATTGCCCCTTAGGTTGAGGTTACGGCACGGAGGGTTGGGCCTAGGTGGGGGTGGTCTTTCGAGGTGTTGATGCAGACTTAATGGGCTGAGTGGCCTATTTCTGCAGTGTAGGGATTCTATGATTCAGAAGGGGGCTTATGAAGGAAGTGTCTTTAATTTAAATCATCTACAACCAACAACATTTGACTTCTAGCTAATTGGAAAATATATAGAAGGTGGGTACGAAATAACATAAAATAGGAAGAGCAGTTGGCATGATTAGTACTGTCATGAATCTTCACATTTCACTCTGCAATCTCATTGTCCGCCTCAAAACACGCTATTCCACTTTTCCCCTCAGGAATGTAGGCAAATCCATCCACCTCACCACCTCCATTACTTTCTTTCTGGAAGTGTATTTCCAAGCTGTCCTGAAAAAGTTCTTCATCCATCACATCTGGAATTCCAGTAAACAGGACACTCTTTTTGGAAACAACCTCCCCTACCTGAGGGTAAAGCAGAAAACAACAGAATGTTTCAATCCAAATGAAGTATTTTTATACTGAAATGCTGAAAGTCAAATGGGAGAAGGCCAGAAATATTCACCGAGCAGCTGGGAGAAAACAATATCACAGATACTCTTTAAAAAGGAATGGAGAGAGGGGTCGGTTAGGGAAGAAAAACAGATACAGGAACAAAAGCAGGATGACTTGTCCAATGCTTGGGTGGGCAATAGGAGACAAATGGTAGGAGACAGAGAAATAGCTGAGATAGAAACATATACACCACACCGCGGTAAGATTCCATAACTGAAGGTGAAAATTGGTCAGGAATGTATGAAAAGGCAGCAAAGGGGAGGACATTCCAGTAGCGCAGGACTCTGGAGACAGACCATAGAACTTTACAGCGCAGTACAGGCCCTTCGGCCCTCGATGTTGCGCCGACCTGTGAAACCACTCTAAAGCCCATCTACACTATTCCCTTATCATCCATATGTTTATCCAATGACCATTTAAATGCCCTTAATGTTGGCGAGTTCATGGGACAGCAGAATGGATGTTACGAGGAGAGATGGAGTCAGTTAGGATTTTAGTTGCTGGAATTCAGAATAATAAGGGGGTGATCTCATAGAAACCTATAAAGTTCTAACAGGACCAGATAGGGAAGATACAGGAAGGGTGTTTCCGATGGTGGAGGTGTACAGAACCAGGGGTCATAATCTGAAAGTGAGACAAATACCAAACATGCATCTAAACAATGTGTTACAAAGGTTACTCATACGGTACCTAAATAAAGTGTTTAAATGTTAATCTCCCATTTCTGGATCCGTGTGCTGGAATTGTTACTCCCCCATTCCTGAATCAGCGTGCTGGAATTGTTACTCCCCCATTCCTGAATCAGCGTGCTGGAACTGTTACTCCCCCTATTCCTGCATCAGTGTGCTGGAATTGTTAATCCTCTACTCCTGGATCAGTGTGCATGGACTGTTACTCCCATATTCCTGAACCAGAGTGCTGGATCTGTTATTCCCATATTCCTGGATTGTCGTTGTGGAATTATTACTCCCCTATTCCTGACTCAGTATGTTGGAACTATTGTTCCCCCTATTCCTGGATCAGGATGCTAGAACCGTTACTCCCCCTATTCCTGGATCAGGATGCTGGAACTGTTACTCTCCCTATTCCTGGATCAGGATGCTGGAACTCTTACTCCCCCTATTCCTGGATGATATGCTGGAACTGTTACTCCCCTATTCCTGCATCAGTGTGCTAGAATTGTTATTACCCTATTTTTGGTTTGGAGTGCTGAATCTGTTATTCCCACATTCCTGAATTGGTGTGCTGGAATTGTTACTGCCCTATTCCTGACTCAGTGAGCTGGAATTGTTACTCCCCCTACTCCTGAATCAGTGTGCTGGAATTGTTACTTCCCTATATCTAGACCTGCATGTTGGAATTGTTACTCCCCCATTCCTGATTCAGTGTGCTGGAACTGTTACTCCCCCTATTCTTGAATCAGTGTGTTGGAATTGTTACTCCCCTATTCCTGGATCAGTATGCTGGAATTGTTACTCCCCTATTCCTGAATCAGTGTGCTGGAATTGCTACTCCCCCATTCCTGAATCAGTGTGCTAGATCTGTTATTCCCACATTCCTGGATCGGCATGCAAGAGTTGTTACTTGCCTATTCCTGACTCAGTATGCTGGAACTGTTACTCCCCATATTCCTGAATCAGTGTGCTGGAATTGTTACTCCCCTATTCCTGGATCAGTGTGCTGGAATTATTATTACCCTATTCCTGAAACAGTGTGCTGGATCTGTTACTCCCCTATTCATAGATCTGTAAACTGGAACTGTTACTTCCCCTATTCCTGAATCAGTATGCTGGAACTGTTACTCCCCTATTCCTGGACCACTGGGCTGGAACTGTTACTCCCCTATTCCTGAATCAGTGTGCTGGAACTGTTACTCCCCTATTCCTGGATCAGTATGCTGGAACTGTTACTCCGCTATTCCTGGACCACTGGGCTGGAACTGATACTCCCCTATTCCTGAATCAGTGTGCTGGAGCTGTTACTCCCCTATTCCTGGACGACTGGGCTGGAACTGTTACTCCCCTATTCCTTCACCAGTGTGCTGTAACTGTTACTCCCCTATTCCTTCATCAGTGTGCTGGAACTGTTACTCCCCCTATTCCTGACTCAATGTGCTAGAACTGTCACTCCCCCTATTCCTGACTTAATGTACTGGAACTGTTAATCCCCCTATTCCTGCATCAGTGTGCTGGAACTGTTACTCTCCTATTCCTCAATCAGTGTGCTGGAACTGTTACACCCCTATTCCTGACTCAATGTGCTGGAACTGTTACTCCCCCTATTCCTGCATCAGTGTGCTGAATCTGTTACTCTCCTATTCCTGAATCAGTGTGCTGGAACTGTTACTCCCCCATTCCTGCATCAGTGTGCTGGAACTGTTACTCCCCCATTCCTGAATCAGTGTGCTGGAACTGTTACTCCCCCATTCCTGAATCAGCGTGCTGGAATTGTTACTCCCCCATTCCTGAATCAGCGTGCTGGAACTGTTACTCCCCCTATTCCTGCATCAGTGTGCTGGAATTGTTAATCCCCTACTCCTGGATCAGTGTGCATGGACTGTTACTCCCATATTCCTGAACCAGAGTGCTGGATCTGTTATTCCCACATTCCTGGATTGTCGTTGTGGAATTATTACTCCCCTATTCCTGACTCAGTATGTTGGAACTGTTGTTCCCCCTATTCCTGGATCAGGATGCTAGAACCGTTACTCCCCCTATTCCTGGATCAGGATGCTGGAACTGTTACTCTCCCTATTCCTGGATCAGGATGCTGGAACTCTTACTCCCCCTATTCCTGGATGATATGCTGGAACTGTTACTCCCCTATTCCTGCATCAGTGTGCTAGAATTGTTATTACCCTATTTTTGGTTTGGAGTGCTGAATCTGTTATTCCCACATTCCTGAATTGGTGTGCTGGAATTGTTACTGCCCTATTCCTGACTCAGTGAGCTGGAATTGTTATTCCCCCTACTCCTGAATCAGTGTGCTGGAATTGTTACTTCCCTATATCTAGACCTGCATGTTGGAATTGTTACTCCCCCATTCCTGATTCAGTGTGCTGGAACTGTTACTCCCCCTATTCTTGAATCAGTGTGTTGGAATTGTTACTCCCCTATTCCTGGATCAGTATGCTGGAATTGTTACTCCCCTATTCCTGAATCAGTGTGCTGGAATTGCTACTCCCCCATTCCTGAATCAGTGTGCTAGATCTGTTATTCCCACATTCCTGGATCGGCATGCAAGAGTTGTTACTTGCCTATTCCTGACTCAGTATGCTGGAACTGTTACTCCCCATATTCCTAAATCAGTGTGCTGGAATTGTTACTCCCCTATTCCTGGATCAGTGTGCTGGAATTATTATTACCCTATTCCTGAAACAGTGTGCTGGATCTGTTACTCCCCTATTCCTAGATCTGTAAACTGGAACTGTTACTTCCCCTATTCCTGAATCAGTATGCTGGAACTGTTACTCCCCTATTCCTGGACCACTGGGCTGGAACTGTTACTCCCCTATTCCTGAATCAGTGTGCTGGAACTGTTACTCCCCTATTCCTGGATCAGTATGCTGGAACTGTTACTCCGCTATTCCTGGACCACTGGGCTGGAACTGATACTCCCCTATTCCTGAATCAGTGTGCTGGAGCTGTTACTCCCCTATTCCTGGACGACTGGGCTGGAACTGTTACTCCCCTATTCCTTCACCAGTGTGCTGTAACTGTTACTCCCCTATTCCTTCATCAGTGTGCTGGAACTGTTACTCCCCCTATTCCTGACTCAATGTGCTAGAACTGTCACTCCCCCTATTCCTGACTTAATGTACTGGAACTGTTAATCCCCCTATTCCTGCATCAGTGTGCTGGAACTGTTACTCTCCTATTCCTCAATCAGTGTGCTGGAACTGTTAATCCTCTATTCCTGAATCAGTGTGCTGGAACCGTTACTCCCCTATTCCTGGATTCGTATGCTGGAACTGTTACTCCGCTATTCCTGGACCACTGGGCTGGAACTGATACTCCCCTATTCCTGAATCAGTGTGCTGGAACTGTTACTCCCCTATTCCTGGATCAGTATGCTGGAACTGTTACTCCGCTATTCCTGGACCACTGGGCTGGAACTGATACTCCCCTATTCCTGAATCAGTGTGCTGGAACTGTTACTCCCCCTATTCCTGACTCAATGTGCTAGAACTGTCACTCCCCCTATTCCTGACTTAATGTACTGGAACTGTTAATCCCCCTATTCCTGCATCAGTGTGCTGGAACTGTTACTCTCCTATTCCTCAATCAGTGTGCTGGAACTGTTACTCCCCTATTCCTGACTCAATGTGCTGGAACTGTTACTCCCCCTATTCCTGCATCAGTGTGCTGGATCTGTTACTCTCCTATTCCTGAATCAGTGTGCTGGAACTGTTACTCCCCTATTCCTGAATCAATGTGCTAGAACTGTTACTCCCCTATTCCGGAATCAGTGTGCTGGAACTGTTACTCCCCCTATTCCTGAATCAATGTGCTGGAACTGTTACTCCCCCTATTCCGGCATCAGTGTGCTGGAACTGTTACTCTCCTATTCCTCAATCAATGTGCTGGAACTGTTACTCCCCTATCCCTGAATCAGTGTGCAGGAACTGTTAGTCCCCTATTCCTGACTTAATGTGCTGGAACTGTTACTCCCCTTATTCCTGAATCAGTGTGCTGGAATTGTTACTCCCCTATTCCTGAATCAATGTGCTGGAACTGTTACTCCCCTATTCCTGACTCAATGTGCTGGAACTGTTACTCCCCCTATTCCTGCATCAGTGTGCTGGATCTGTTACTCTCCTATTCCTGAATCACTGTGCTGGAATTGTTACTCTCCTATTCCTGAATCAGTGTGCTGGAACTGTTAGTCCCCTATTCCTGGATCAGTATGCTGGAATTGTTACTCCCCTATTCCTGAATCAGTGTGCTGGAACTGTTACTCCCATATTCCTGACTTAATGTGCTGGAACTGTTACTCCCCTTATTCCTGAATCAGTGTGCTGGAATTGTTACTCCCCTATTCCTGAATCAATGTGCTGGAACTGTTACTCCCCTATTTCTGAATCAGTGTGCTGGAACTGTTACTCCCCTATTCCTGACTCAATATGCTGGAACTGTCACTCCCCCTATTCCTGAATCAGTATGCTGGAATTGTTACTCCCCTATTCCTGAATCAGTGTGCTAGAATTGTTACTCCCCCTATTCCTGCATCAGTGTGCTGGAACTGTGACTCTCCTATTCCTGAATCAGTGTGCTGGAACTGTTACTCCCCTATTCCTCAATCAGTGTGCTGGAACTGTTACTCCCCTATTCCTGGATCAGTGTGCTGGAACTGTTACTCCCCTATTCTTGGATCAGTATGCTGGAATTGTTACTCCCCTATTCCTGAATCAGTGTGCTGGAACTGTTACTCCCATATTCCTGACTTAATGTGCTGGAACTGTTACTCCCCTTATTCCTGAATCAGTGTGCTGGAATTGTTACTCCCTATTCCTGAATCAATGTGCTGGAACTGTTACTCCCCTATTCCTGAATCAGTGTGCTGGAACTGTTACTCACCTATTCCTGACTCAATGTGCCGGAACTGTCACTCCCCCTATTCCTGAATCAGTATGCTGGAATTGTTACTCCCCTATTCCTGAATCAGTATGCTGGAACTGTCACTCCCCATATTGCTGAATCAGTATGCTGGAATTCTTACTCCCCTATTCCTGAATCAGAGTGCTGGAACTGTTACTCCCTCATTCCTGAATCAGTGTGCTGGAACTGTTACTCCCCCTATTCCTGAATCAGTGTGCTGGAACTGTTATCCCCTATTCCTCGTTCAGTGTGCTGGAATTTTTATTCCCCTATTCTTGAATCAGTGTGCTGGAATTGTTACTCCCCCTATTCCTGAATCAGTGTGCTGGAACTGTTACTCCCCTATTCCTGGGTCAGTGTGCTGGACCTGTTACTCCCCTATTCCTGACTCAATGTGCCGGAACTGTCACTCCCCCTATTCCTGAATCAGTATGCTGGAATTGTTACTCCCCTATTCCTGAATCAGTATGTTGGAATTGCTACTCCCCTATTCCTGAATCAGTGTGCTGGAACTGTTACTCCCCCAATCCTGAATCCGTGTGCAGGAACTGTTACTCCCCCTATTCCTGAATCAGTGTGCTGGAACTGTTACTCCCCCTATTCCTGAATCAGTGTGCTGGAACTGTTACTCCCCTATTCCTCGTTCAGTGTGCTGGAATTTCTGTTCCCCTATTCCTGGATCAGTGTGCTGGAATTGTTACTCCTCCTACTCGTGGATCAGTATGCGGGGACTGTTACTCCTCCTATTTCTGAATCAGTGTGCTGGAACTGTTTCTTCCATATTCTTGGATCAGTGTGCTGGAATTGTCACTCCTCGTATTTCTGGATCAGAGTGATGGAACTATTACTCTCCTATTCCTGGATCAATGTGCTAGAATTGTTTTCCCCTATTTTTGGATCGGAGTGCTGAATCTGTTACTCCCCCTATTCCTGGATCTGTATGCTAGAACTGTTACTTCCTCTATTCCTGACTCAATGTGCTGGAACTGTTACTCCCCCTGTTCCTGCATCAGTGTGCTGGATCTGTTACTCTCCTATTCCTGAATCAGTGTGCTGGAACTGTTACTCCCCCTATTCCTGAATCAATGTGCTGTAACTGTTACTCTCCTATTCTGGAATCAGTGTGCTGGAACTGTTACTCCCCCTATTCCTGAATCAATGTGCTGCAACTGTTACTCTCCTATTCCTGAATCAATGTGCTGGAACTGTTGCTTCCCCTATTCCGGCATCAGTGTGCTGGAACTGTTACTCTCCTATTCCTCAATCAATGTGCTGGAACTGTTACTCCCCTATTCCTGAATCAGTGTGCTGGAACTGTTACTCCCCTTATTCCTGAATCAGTGTGCTGGAATTGTTACTCCCCTATTCCTGAATCAATGTGCTGGAACTGTTACTCCCCTATTCCTGAATCAGTGTGCTGGAACAGTTACTCCCCTATTCCTGACTCAATATGCTGGAACTGTCACTCCCCCTATTCCTGAATCAGTATGCTGGAATTGTTACTCCCCCTATTCCTGCATCAGTGTGCTGGAACTGTGACTCTCCTATTCCTCAATCAGTGTGCTGGAACTGTTACTCCCCTATTCCTCAATCAGTGTGCTGGAACTGTTACTCCCCTATTCCTGGATAAGTGTGCTGGAACTGTTACTCCCCTATTCTTGGATCAGTATGCTGGAATTGTTACTCCCCTATTCCTGAATCAGTGTGCTGGAACTGTTACTCCCATATTCCTGACTTAATGTGCTGGAACTGTTACTCCCCTTATTCCTGAATCAGTGTGCTGGAATTGTTACTCCCCTATTCCTGAATCAATGTGCTGGAACTGTTACTCCCCTATTCCTGAATCAGTGTGCTGTGACTGTTACTCCCCTATTCTTGACTCAATGTGCTGGAACTGTCACTCCCCCTATTCCTGAATCAGTGTGGTGGAATTGTTAATCCCCTATTCCTGAATCAGTATGCTGGAACTGTCACTCCCCCTATTCCTGAATCAGTATGCTGGAATTGTAACTCCCCTATTCCTGAATCAGAGTGCTGGAACTGTTACTCCCCCATTCCTGAATCAGTGTGCTGGAACTGTTACTCCCCCTATTCCGGAATCAGTGTGCTGGAACTGTTACTCCCCTATTCCTCTATCAGTGTGCTGGGATTTTTGTTCCCCTATTCCTGGATCCGTGTGCTGGAATTGTTACTCCTCCTACTCGTGGATCAGTATGCGGGGACTGTTACTCCTCCTATTTCTGAATCAGTGTGCTGGAACTGTTTCTTCCATATTCTTGGATCAGTGTTCTGGAATTGTCACTCCTCGTATTTCTGGATCAGAGTGATGGAACTATTACTCTCCTATTCCTGGATCAATGTGCTAGAATTGTTTTCCCCTATTTTTGGATCGGAGTGCTGAATCTGTTACTCCCCCTATTCCTGGATCTGTATGCTAGAACTGTTACTTCCCCTATTCCTGAATCAGTGTGCTGAAACTGTTACTCCCCCATTCCTGAATCAGTGTGCTGGAACTGTTACTCCCCTATTCCTGAATCAGTGTGCTGGAACTGTTACTCCCCTATTCCTCGTTCAGTGCGCTGGAATTTTTATTCCCCTATTCCTGGATCAGTGTGCTGGAATTGTTACTCCTCCTACTCGTGGATCAGTAAGCAGGGACTGTTACTCCTCCTATTCCTGAATCAGTGTGCTGGAACTGTTTCTTCCATATTCTTGGATCAGTGTGCTGGAATTGTCACTCCTCGTATTTCTGGATCAGAGTGATGGAACTGTTACTCCCCCTATTCCTGGATCAGTGTGCTGGAATTGTTACTCCCCTTTTCATGAATCATTGTGCTGGAATTGTTACTCCCCTATTACTGAATCAGTGTGCTGGAACTGTTACTCCCCTATTCCTGAATCAGTGTGCTGGAACTGTTACTCCCCTATTCCTGAATCAGTGTGCTGGAATTGTTAATCCCCTATTCCTGGACCACTGGGCTGGAATTGTTACTCCCCTATTCCTGAATCAGTGTGCTGGAACTGTTACTCCCCTATTCCTGAATCACTGTGCTGGAACTGTTACTCCCCTATTCCTTCATCAGTGTGCTGGAACTGTTACTCCCCTATTCCTTCATCAGTGTGCTGGAACTGTTATTCCCCCTATTCCTGAATCAATGTGCTGGAACTGTTACTCCCCTATTCCTGAATCAATGTGCTGGAACTGTTACTTCCCTATTCCTGACTCAATGTGCTAGAGCTGTCACTCCCCCTATTCCTGACTCAATGTGCTGGAACTGTTACTCCCCCTATTCCGGTATCAGTGTGCTGGAACTGTTACTCCCCTATTCCTGAATCAGTGTGCTGGAACTGTTACTCCCCTATTCCTGGAACAGTGTGCTGGAACTGTTAGTCCCCTATTCCTGGATCAGTATGCTGGAATTGTTACTCCCCTATTCCTGAATCAGTGTGCTGGAACTGTTACTCCCATATTCCTGACTTAATGTGCTGGAACTGTTACTTCCCCTATTCCTGAATCAGTGTGCTGGAATTGTTACTCCCCTATTCCTGAATCAATGTGCTGGAACTGTTACTCCCCTATTCCTGAATAAGTGTGCTGGAACTGTTACTCCCCTATTCCTGACTCAATGTGCTGGAACTGTCACTCACCCTATTCCTGAATCAGTATGCTGGAATTGTTTCTCCCCTATTCCTGAATCAGTGTGCTAGAATTGTCACTCCCCCTATTCCTGCATCAGTGTGCTGGAACTGTGACTCTCCTATTCCTCAATCAGTGTGCTGGAACTGTTACTCCCCTATTCCTGAATCAGTGTGCTGGAACTGTTACTCCCCTATTCCTGGATCAGTGTGCTGGAACTGTTACTCCCCTATTCTTGGATCAGTATGCTGGAATTGTTACTCCCCTATTCCTGAATCAGTGTGCTGGTACTGTTACTCCCATATTCCTGACTTAATGTGCTGGAACTGTTACTCCCCTTATTCCTGAATCAGTGTGCTGGAATTGTTACTCCCCTATTCCTGAATCAGTATGCTGGAATTGTTACTCCCCTATTCCTGAATCAGTATGCTGGAACTGTTACTCCCCCTATTCCTGAATCAGTATGCTGGAATTGTTACTCCCCTATTCCTGAATCAGAGTGTTGGAACTGTTACTCCCCCATTCCTGAATCAGTGTGCTGGAACTGTTACTCCCCCTATTCCTGAATCAGTGTGCTGGAATTTTTATTCCCCTATTCCTGAATCAGTGTGCTGGAATTGTTACTCCCCCTATTACTGAATCAGTGTGCTGGAACTGTTTCTTTCCTATTCCTGGGTCAGTGTGCTGGACCTGTTACTCCCCTATTCCGGAATCAGTGTGCTGGAACTGTTACTCCCCTATTCCTGACTCAATGTGCTGGAACTGTCACTTCCCCTATTCCTGAATCAGTATGCTGGAATTGTTACTCTCCTATTCCTGAATCAGTATGCTGGAACTGTCACTCCCCCTATTCCTGAATCAGTATGCTGGAATTGCTACTCCCCTATTCCTGAATCAGTGTGCTGGAACTGTTACTCCCCCAATCCTGAATCCGTGTGCTGGAACTGTTACTCCCCCTATTCCTCGTTCAGTGTGCTGGAATTTTTGTTCCCCTATTCCTGGATCAGTGTGCTGGAATTGTTACTCCTCCTACTCGTGGATCAGTATGCGGGGACTGTTACTCCTCCAATTTCTGAATCAGTGTGCTGGAACTGTTTCTTCCATATTCTTGGATCAGTGTGCTGGAATTGTCACTCCTCGTATTTCTGGATCAGAGTGATGGAACTGTTACTCCCCCTATTCCTGGATCAGTGTGCTAGAATTGTTACTCCCCTTTTCATGAATCATTGTGCTGGAATTGTTACTCCCCTATTACTGAATCAGTGTGCTGGAATTGTTACTCCCCTATTACTGAATCACTGTGCTGGATCTGTTACTCCTCCTATTCCTGGATCAGTGTGCTGGAATTGTTAATCCCCTATTCCTGGATCAGTGTGCTGGAATTGTTACTCCCCTATTCCTGGATCAGTGTGCTGGAATTGTTACTCCCCTATTCCTGAATCAGTGTGCTGGAACTGTTACTCCCCTATACCTGAATCAGTGTGCTGGATCTGTTACTCCCCTATTCCTGAATCAGTGTGCTGGAATTGTTAATCCCCTATTCCAGGATCACTGTGCTGGAACTGTTACTCCCCTATTCCTGAATCACTGTGCTGGAATTGTTACTCCCCTATTCCTGAATCAGTATGCTGGAATTGTTAATCCCGTATTCCTGGATCAGTGTGCTGGAACTGTTACTCCCCTATTCCTGAATCACTGTGCTGGATCTGTTACTCCTCCTATTTCTGGATCAGTGTGCTGGAATTGCTACTCCCCTATTCCTGCACCAGGATGCTGGAACTGTCAGCCCCCTATTCCTGCCTCAGTGCGCTGAAATTTTAAATCCCCTATTCCTGCATCAGTATGCTGGAACTGTTATTCCCACATTCCTGAATCAGAGTGTTAGAACTATTACTCCCCTATTCCTGGATCAATGTGCTAGAATTGTTTTCCCCTATTTTTGGATCAGAGTGCTGAATCTGTTACTCCCCCTATTCCTGGATCTGTATGCTAGAACTGTTACTTCCCCTATTCCTGATTCAGTGTGCTGGAACTGTTACTCCCCCTGTTCCTGCATCAGTGTGCTGGATCTGTTACTCTCCTATTCCTGAATCAGTGTGCTGGAACTGTTCCCCTATTCCTGAATCAGTGTGCTGGAACTGTTACTCCTCCTATTCCTGGTTCAGTGTGCTGAAATTGTGACTCCCCTATTCCTGATTCAGTGTGCTGGAACTGTTACTCCCCCTAATCTTGAATCAGTGTGCTGGAATTGTTACTCCCCTATTCCTGGATCAGAATGCTGGAATTGTTACTCCCGTATTCCTGAATCAGTGTGCTGGATCTGTTATTCCTCTATTCCTGAATCAGTGTGCTGGAACTGTTACTCCCCTATTCCTGGATCACTGTGCTGGAATTGTTACTCCCCTATTCCTGAATTAGTGTGCTGGATCTGTTACTACTCCTATTCCTGGATCAGTGTGCTGGAACTGTTACTCCTCCTATTCCTGGATCAGTGTGCTGGAACTGTTACTCCTCCTACCCCTGGATCAGTGTGCTGGAACTATTATTGCCTATTCCTGAATCAGTGTGCTGGATTTCTTACTCCCCCTATTCCTGGATCAGAGTCCTGGAACTGTGAGTCCCCTATTCCTGCATCAGAATTCTGGAACTGTTATTCCCCCTATTCCTGGATCAGAGTGCTGGAACTGTTACTCCCCTATTCCTGAATCAGTATGCTGGAACTGTTATTGCCTATTCCTGAATCAGTGTGCTGGATTTCTTACTCCCCCTATTCCTGGATCAGAGTCCTGGAACTGTCAGTCCCCTATTCCTGCATCAGAATGCTGGAACTGTTATTCCCCCTATTCCTGGATCAGAGTGCTGGAGCTGTTACTTCATTTTCCTCTGATCCCTATTTGTTAAATGTATCCAACTTTGCTTAGAATAGTGTCACGCTGGACCTCTTGCAGTGTCACAGTCAATTCTAAAAGCAGGAAATGGCTGCCACATCATTCAGTTCAACCACCAACCAGAAGTAAGTTGTAATGTAAACATATTCTGATTTGTGTCTGTACATTTTGGGCGGGATTCTGCGAAGACTGGCGGGGCAGGCAACACCGGCGCGAAGGAGTGGCGTGAACCAGTCCGGCTTCGGCCCGCCCCGACGGAATCCTCCACACCTTCAGGGGCTAAGCCGGCGCCGGAGTGGTTTGCGCGCGCTGGCCGGCACGGATGGGCCTCCGCCAGCCGGTGCGAGTTGGTGCATGCGCAGGAGTGCTGCCGTCATCCCAACGCATGCGCAGGGGGGGTTCATCTCCGTGTCGGCCATCGCGGACTGTTACAGAAACCGACGTGGAGGAATAGAGTGCCCCCATGGCACAGGCCAACCGGGAATCGGTGGGCTCCGATCGCTGGCCAGGCCACCATTAGGGCACCCCCCGGGGCCAGATCCCCCCACGCCCCCCCCCGAGGACCCCGGAGGCCGCCCACTCAGCCAGGTCCCGCCGGTAAGTACCTGTTGTAATTTATGCCGGCGGGACTGGCCGAAAACGGGCGGCCACTTGGCCCATCACAGGCCGGAGAATCGCCGGGGGGGGCCGCTGCCAGCGGCCGCCGACCGACGCGGCGCGATTCCCGACCCTGCCAAATCCCCGGCGCCGGAGAACTGGCGGGGGGTCGGAGAATCCCGCCCATTGTATTTCACTTAATAAAACAAATGTTCCCTACAAAATATGGAAAATATAAGTGACAGCTCGCAATTTTATCCATACCGTATGATTGACAATTTCACCCTTAATAAAAGGTGAAACCTTCAGGGAGATCCTTTTGTCAATTCCGCGAAACTCCACTAGCTGAAATTCTCTCTTTGTCAAATTCTCAGCAACTGAAAGAAATTGAAAATAAGTGAAACTTAGTTTTGTATCCAGGTGATGTCTCGCAAGTGTTCTTGTCCCAAGCATTCCCGTTCATTATTGTTGCGATCACTTTGTGGAAGATCCTGAAATCCTTTGCATGCTCCCTTCTACTTTTGGCCCTAACCTGCAATACTCAGCAGTCAGCAGCAGAGCAGGAGAAGGTGACTTGTCCTTGGGTTTGGACACATTGCTCAGGCACTCCAAGCTTTGTGACTGTTAAATAGGGGTTTGGGGATGGGGGAGTTTGCGCTAATCTCAATTGCATAACTTTCTCTTACTCCAGGACATCTGCTGATTGATTTCCCAGTGGGACAAAGGAACAAGTGTAGACCATTCAGCCCTCCAAACTGTACCACCCTTCAGTTACAACATTGGGTTAGACCGAGATCAAAGACTCTCCATTTTCAGACAAGAAGCATAAGTATGTTCCTTTTTTACTTGTCACCGAGTTGTTCTATTTGAGTTCTAGGTCTTTGGTGGGGGGGGGGGGGAGGGGACGACACACACGAGGTGGGTTTGGTGAGTTCCTGCAGTGTTTCTTTGATGGTACACAGAGATGGTATGTAGACAATAGCATGAACAACATAAGGTTGTACATCGACATAATCAAATAAATGATTGCAGAGAACTATAATATATAAGCTGAGCCTATATAAAATCATAGTAATGCCTCAGTTAGATTATTGTGTGCAATACTGGCTCTAAACTATAATAAGAATTTGAGCCTTTAGAGTGAGTGCAAGAGATTCATTAGGATGCTGTTTGCTAGCTTAAACTAAACTGGGGCTTTTCTCCATTATAGTTGCACAGATTACATTATTACATTAATGAAAGGATGGGACCAGGATACAAAGGGGCAGACTGTAATAGCAGCTGAAGCAGTTCTCGAACAAGTGGCCTATACCATCCAAGCTTGGTCAACTTACGAGGGAGAGTGATTTGGGGGTCAGTGCCAAAACCACCTCTGCTTTACATTGCTTTTGGTTCAACAATTACAATTTCCAAAAACCAGTAGACCTGCCTGAACTGGACTCAGTCCAATCCTTGTAGCTATAGATTATACCTTGACAAATTAATTTTACTTTAGGCAGCATGGTAACTGCGTGATCAGCTTATGAGGTAGTCATGTCCGGCCTCCTGGCCATCTGTTGTTTTTCAAGATCTATTTACAGTCCTTTGCTCGCCACATTCCAAGTTCCCCTTATCACAGTTTGGTTCTCAACTTCACAAAATTTTGGGGCAGCATGGTAGCATTGTGGATAGCACAATTGCTTCACAGCTCCAGGGTCCCAGGTTCGATTCCGGCTTGGGTCACTGTCTGTGCGGAGTCTGCACATCCTCCCCGTGTGTGCGTGGGTTTCCTCCGGGTGCTCCGGTTTCCTCCCACAGTCCAAAGATGTGCAGGTTAGGTGGATTGGCCATGATAAATTGCCCTTAGTGTCCAAAATTGCCCTTAGTGTTGGGTGGGGTTACTGGGTTATGGGGATAGGGTGGAGGTGTTAACCTTGGGTAGGGTGCTCTTTCCAAGAGCTGGTGCAGACTCGATGGGCCGAATGGCCTCCTTCTGCACTGTAAATTCTATGATGATTCTAAGATGAGGGGCAAGATTAAATGCAAGAGAGGAATGAAACTGAGGTTAGTTGCTGGGGCCGAGATGAAATTAACATTGAAGAATAGATTGGTAAAGTGGATGAAGGAGAAAAGGAATAAAGGAATATGGGAATAGGGTAGATAAATGTGATTTTTGCTGCAGTGAATTGTTAGAGTGGGAATGGGCCCCTATCAGAGAGGTGAAGAGGAAGTGAGAAGAGGAGCTAGGAGGGGAGCTGGAAACTGAACTTTGGGAAAAAGCCTTGAAAAGGGTAAATGCATCCACGTCCTGTGCTAGACTCAGCTTGATTTAGTTCAAGGTAATCCACAGGGCCCACATAACGGTAGACCGGATGAGTAGGTTCTTCGAGGAGGTGGAGGACAGATGTGAACAGTGTGGGGGTAGCCCGGCCAACCATGTTCATATGTTTTGGGCATGTCCGAAACTGAGAGAATTCTGGCAGGGATTTGCGGATGTTATGTCAGAAGTCCTGAAAGGTAGGGTAACTCCGAGTCCAGAATTGGCAATATTTGGGGGGTCGGAAGATCCGGGGGCAAAGGGGGGGAGGGAGGTCGATATTCTGGCCTTCTCCTCCCTGGTGGCCCGGAGACGGATCTTGCTGAGATGGAGGGACTCGGAGCCCCCGAAATCAGGAGTGTGGGTCAGCGATATGGTAGAGTTCTCAGTCTGGAGAAAATCAAGTTCGCTCTGAGAGGATCAATACAGGGATTCGCCCGGAGTTGGCAGCCGTTCATCGATTTCCTTAACAAAAACTGAACGTCAGCAGTAAGGGGGGAAAGGGAAAAAGGTTGGGGGGTGGGGAGGAAAATAGGAGGCATGGTAATGTTAAATAAGGACAGGGAACTTAGTATACGGGTAATTGGGGATAGGGCGGGAGAAGTGGGCGACGTGGTTAATTGTTGTTCTTTTAGGGGGTATTTTGTGCGTCGACCCGCACGGTTGTTTTAGAAATGTCAACATGTTAAATTGTGAAAATTACAAATGCTTCAATAAAATATTTTCTAAAGAAAAAAATGTGTTTTTTGCTCTGGAGGGTGAATACTGACTCAGACTTGTTAGGCCACCGGGTCTATTTCCATGCTGTAACCTCTATGTGGCTATGCATCAAAGTAGAGGCTATTAGAGGGGTACAATTCACACACTTTCAGAGGTTTCTTTCAATTGCTATCTTACTTCCTTCAGCGGAAAATGTAATTACAACATTGCCAGAATCTTCCAGCAGCTCAATGTGATCCACTTCTCCTCCAGAATTCTTTTGTTTGCTGAAGTGCAGTTCCAACTTGTCAAGCAGCTGGTCGGAAGTAATACCCTTTGGGATTTCCGAAATCAGGATTCGTTTTTTGCACACTCGTGTCTTAATCTGCAGGGAAAGGACATTTGTATATGTCAGTTCTCTGATTTCACTGAGATTGACCGTGGGGTTTAATACTGGTCAAAATACATAACTGACCATGTCAAACACACGTGGCAAAACCAGTAGTATCGCATCTGGCTGAACTACATTGTGAAACCACTACACCATGCGATACGATAGCAATGTCATCCGAACTGCTGGCAGCAAAAAGTAACATGGTTGGGCAAGCAGTCAGACAAGGGCATCGGGAAGGGAAAGGGAAGTGATGACCAAGTGATGACAGCTGATGGCTAACAGCATACTTCACTGAATTACAGTACAGGAGTCCTTTCGGCCCGTGAAATCCGTGCCAGCTCTCTAAATGAGCAATCCATCTCATGCATCTCCCGCCCTCTCCCCATGAACCTGCATACTCTTCCTTTTCAGATATTCGCTCCAATTCCCTCTTGGATGCCTCAATTGAACCTGCCTCTACTACACTCTCAGGCAACACATTCCAAATTCTATTGTCACTCATTGCTTGAAAAGATTTATTCTCATGCCTTAATTGCTAGTGGGGCGGCATGGTGGCGCAGTGGTTAGCACTGCTGCCTCATGGCGCTGAGGACACGGGTTCGATCCCGGCCCCGGGTCGCTGTCCGTGTGGAGTTTGCACATTCTCCCAGTGTTAGCGTGGGCCTCACCCCAACAACACAAAAGATGTGCAGGGTAGGTGGATTGGCCACGCTCAATTGCCCCTTGAGGAAAAAAAAAATTGGATACTCTAAATTTATTTTTAAAGAAGTTTTATTTGCTTCTTTTGCCAATAACCTTAAATTTGTGCTCTCCCGTTTTTGAACCTTCCACTAATGGGAGCAGTTTTCCCTCTCCACTCTGTCCAGACATCTCATGATTTTGAATACCTAACTTGTGAAAGCTGTCCTCTTATCTGTGGTTGATGTCACCAAGAAGTAACATTTTGAGTGGAAGAGAAGGCTGAACAAGGACAGGCCGTAGAAAGGACAGGATGGGGATTGGGAAAAGTAACTATAGCTGAAAGTGCCCTGGCTACAGTAGGGTAGATCACAAGGGGATCTCAGTGAGGGCGGTCCCATCAATCTGAACAGGACACAGGCATTGGATCAGGGTTCTCTGCTTGTTTGTGTCAAAGGTTGGAGAGCAATAATGCGTCATGGTGACAGTCACAGACCTTTGTGGCTTTGTTTACGGCTATGGTACACATGCAGTGACACGTCATGGGACACTGACACCCATTTTTGAACCAGAAAGCAGAAGGCACATTTACAGGAACTGAGATTATTCTGCATCTGGTTTTATTTTTATTTATTTTTTAAAATTTAGAGTACCCAATTCATTTTTTTCCAATTAAGGGGCAATTTAGCGTGGTCAACGTGCCTCAATGACTGCCGTCCAGTGGCCCTGACTTCAGTCGTAATGAAGTGCTTTGAGAGGTTGATCATGAAGCGCATCACCTCCATACTACCAGAACTCCTTGATCCACTGCAATTCACATACCGCTGCAACCAGTACACATCAGACGCCATTTCCCTGGCCCTACACTCATCCCTAGAGCATCTCGAAAACAAGGACTCCTACATCAGACTACTATTTATTGACTACAGCTCCGCCTTCAACACCATAATCCCAGCCAAGCTCATATCAAACCTCCAAAACCTAGGACTTGGCTCCCCACTCTGCAACTGGATCCTCAATTTTCTGACCAACAGACCACAATCAGTAAGAATGAACAACAACACCTCCTCCACAATAGTCCTCAACACCGGGGCCCCGCAAGGCTGCATACTTAGCCCCCTACTCTACTCCCTGTACACACACGACTGCGTGGCAAAATTTGGTTCCAACTCCATCTACAAGTTTGCTGACGATACGACCATAGTGGGCCGGATCTCGAATAATGACGAGTCAGAATTCAGGCAGGAGATAGAGAACCTAGTGGAGTGGTGTAGCGACAACAATCTCTCCCTCAATGCCAGCAAAACTAAAGAGCTGGTCATTGACTTCAGGAAGCAAAGTACTGTACACACCCCTGTCAGCATCAACGGGGCCGAGGTGGAGATGGTTAGCAGTTTCAAATTCCTAGGGGTGCACATCTCCAAAAATCTGTCCTGGTCCACCCACGTCGACACTACCACCAAGAAAGCACAACAGCGCCTATACTTCCTCAGGAAACTAAGGAAATTCGGCATGTCCACAATAACCCTTACCAACGTTTACAGATGCACCATAGAGAGCATCTTATCGGGCTACATCACAGCCTGATATGGCAACTGCTCGGCACAGGACCGCAAGAAACTTCAGAGAGTCGTGAACACAGCCCAGTCCATCACACGAACTTGCCTCCCATCCATTGACTCCATCTACACCTCCCGCTGCCTGGGGAAAGCAGGCAGCATAATCAAAGATCCCTCCCACCCGGCTTACTCACTCTTCCAACTTCTTCCATCGGGCAGGAGATACAGAAGTCTGAGAACACGCACGAACAGACTCAAAAACAGCTTCTTCCCCACTGTCACCAGACTCCTAAATGACCCTCTTATGAACTGACCTCATTAACACTACACCCTGTATGCTTCATCCGATGCCAGTGCTTATGTAGTTACATTGTATATGTTGTGTTGCCCTATTATGTATTTTATTTTCTTCCCTTTTCTTCCCATGTATTTAATGATCTGTTGAGCTGCTCGCAGAATAATACTTTTAGCTGTACCTCGGTACACGTGACAATAAACAAATCCAATCCAATCAATCCACCCACCCTGCACATCTTTGGGTTATGGGGGCGAAACCCACGCAAACACGGGGAGAATGTGCAAACTCCACACGGACAGTGACCCAGAGTCGGGATCGAACCTGGGACCTCGGTGCCGTGAGGCAGCAGGGCTAACCCACTGCGCCACTGTGCTGCCCTCGCACCTGGTTCTATGAAGTAAAAGGCTCCATTACAGTGAGTCTATCACTGTGCCACCTAGTGACCATTTAATGAAAACTACAGATCCCTGTCACATCACAAGCTGCAAGAACAAACTTAAAGCCACAGATTTAACTACAAGAAAAACATAATTTAATCTGCTGTGTTACATATCTTGGAACATGTGCTATATGACCTTCCAACCCCCACCCCCACTCCCATGTCAGATGACTCCTTTTGTAATTCAGAGTGTACATTTCAGTATCTTATCTGAATACTGTATAGCATCTCATACTCAAGTCCACACAAACGGCTATCATCATGACATCCCTGTCTCATTGGGCACAAATCATGTCCATATTTTTTCCACTTGGTGTATATAGCTTGGACTTCATACCTTACTAAACATCCTGTGATGAATTTTGCAAAATTAAGAAATCATTATTTCCCTAACTTATTGAGTAAATTAATTTCTTCAATTACAAATGTCAGTTAAGTTCAATACGTCACAATCCAATATAGATTCAGTCTATTGTCCAGTATTTCACTTTCTGGAATTGTTAATTCTCTTTTACTATTTAACCATGGCAATCCCTGTCATCAGTATGTAATTCAATACTCCTCAATGTTCAACTCCAATTGCTTTCTTGTGTATTTACAGATATCACAAGCAGGAAGTTCAAAATCACAAGAGCGGTTTTCACCACACCCTCCTTTGAACATGATCACAACACATAAAACTTCATATCGAGGCACATTAAAGATTTGCAATTTAAAAAAAAAACTTAAAATCACTTAGTTTTCAAATCACAAATCAGTGCTCCAAACTGATTTCCAACTTCACTGAATCACACAAAATGTTCATATTGCATTTGGTGGTGCCCTCTCACATATTGTGGTCTGCCTATTGTCTCAGGAAATTTGGTCATTGTGTCAGGGGTAGGAAGTGACACTGTTCCCTCTGGTACCAATGTTCCTCCTTCTGGCGGGCAAGCTCTCTGCCTACCATCAGTAGCGTTGGCCTCGACCAGTGCTGGTGGATTGGGTCTGCTGAAATGTCAATATCCATGACATGTTTTGACAAACTGCTCCATATCTTTCTCCAACCCGGGCTCACCGTACTTTGGTTTGTAAGTATTGCTTCGTACCAACCACTCCCAAGTGACCTTCATGAACTAGAGTCACCAGTCTAGGCCTAAGCTTTTGTGGCAGTACAAGTCAGCTGCCTCTGAGAACACACTTGCCCATTGCGTACACTGCATCATGTATCATGATGTAGGCCTCGAATGTGCAATTCTCCCGGTTTCCAGCTTGGATTTTCTGTCTAGATCTTTGCCTGACTCTCTTTTAATCTCTGACGCCGTCATTGCTCTAGGTGTAGCATGAACTGCCAGTTCCTTCTCTGGTAGGGATTTGTCTATTTGATCATCCCTCAGTAGTTGTGACAGCGAGTCAGCGATGTTCATCTTTCCTGCAACGTGAACTTGTGCTGCTGGAGTCTCAAAACCCACCTTTTGTTTCTGGAACATTGTTTAGAACTGGGAGAAAAAAATGATATCTATTGGCTTGTGATCCGTCATTAATTGAAACTCAACGCCGATCAAGAATGCATGGAATCGTTCAAATGCCTACACCAATCCTAGACCCTCTGCACCCATCTAAGAATATCTCCTCTCCACACCTGTCAGAGATCTGCTCACATAGGCAAGGATTCTAAAGCCTTCAGCATGCACTTGCAGCAGAACTGCACCTAATCCTTTGGACTAGAACTGCTATGACTTTCATTGGTGCATTTGGATCATAAGAACATAAGAACTAGGAGCAGGAGTAGGCCATCTGGCCCCTCGAGCCTGCTCCGCCATTTAATGAGATCATGGCTGATCTTTGTGGACTCAGCTCCACTCTCCGGCCCGTACACCATATCCCCGAAACCCTTTATTCTTTAGAAAGGTATCTATCTTTTTCTTAAAAACGTTTAAAGAAAGAGCCTCAACTGCTTCACTGGGCAAGGGATTCCAGAGATTCACAACCCTTTGGGTGAAGAAGTTCCTCCCACACTCCGTCCTAAATCTACTTCCCCTTATTTTGAGGCTATGCCCCCTAGTTCTGCTTTCCCCGACCAGTGGAAACAATCTGCCTGCATCTATCCTATCTATTCCCTTCATAATTTTATATGTTTCAATCAGATCCCCCCGCATCCTTCTAAACTCCAATGAGTACAGTCCCAGTCTACTCAACCTCTCGTCATAATCTAATCCCCTCAACTCTGGGACCAACCTAGTGAATCTCCTCTGCACTCCCTCCAGTGCCAATATGTCCTTTCTCTGGTAAGGACACCAAAACTGAACACAATACTCCAGATGCGGCCTCACCAACACCCTATACAATTGCAGCATAACCTCCCTAGTCTTGAACTCCATCCCTCTAGCAATGAAAGACAAAACTTGATTAGCCTTCTTAATCACCTGTTGCACCTGCACACCAACTTTTTGCAACTCCTGCACCAGCACACCCAGGTCCCTCTGCACAGCAGCATGTTTTAACATCTTACCGTTTAAATAATAATCCATTCTGCTGTTATTCCTCCCAAAATGGATAGCCTCACACTTGGCAACATTGAATTCCATCTGCCAGACCCTAGCCCATTCACCTAACCTATCCAAATCCTTCTGCAGACTTCCGGTATCCTCTGCACTTTTTGCTTTACCACTCATCTTAGTGTCGTCTGCAAACTTTGACACATTGCACTTGGTCCCCAACTCCAAATCGTCTATGTAAATTGTGAACAACTGCAGGCCCAACACTGATCCTTGAGGGACCCCACTAGTTACAGGTTGCCAACCAGAGAAACACCCATTTATGCCCACTCTCTGCTTTCTGTTAGTTAACCAATCCTCCACCCATGCTACCACTTTATCTCAATGCCATGCATCTTTAGTTTATGCAGCAACCTTTTGTGTGGCACCTTGTCAAAAGCTTTCTGGAAATCCAGGTATACCACATCCATTGGCTCCCCGTTATCTACTGCACTGGTAACGTCCTCAAAAAATTCTACCAAATTAGTCAGACACGACCTACCCTTTGTGAACCCATGCTGCGTCTGCCCAATGGGACAGTTTCCCTCCAGGTGCCCCGCTATTTCCTCCTTAATGATAGATTCCAGCATTTTCCCGACAACCGAAGTTAAGCTTACCGGCCTATAATTACCCGCTTTCTGCCGACCTCCTTTTTTAAACAGTGGTGTCACGTTTGCTACTTTCCAATCCTCTGGGACCACCCCAGAGTCTAGTGAATTTTGATAAATTATCACTAGTGCGTTTACAATTTCCCTAGCCATCTCTTTTAACACTCTGGGATGCATCCCATCAGGGCCAGGAGACTTGGCTACCTTTAGTCCCACTAGCTTGCCCAATACTGCCTCCTTAGTGATTACAATCATCTCAAGGTCCTCACCTATCATATCTTTATTTCCATCAGTCACTGGCATGTTATTTGTGTCCTCCACTGTGAAGACTGACCCAAAAAACCTGTTCAGCTCCTCAGCCATTTCCCCGTCTCCTATTATTAAATCTCCCTTCTCACCTTCCAAAGGACCAATATTTACCTTAGCCAGTCTTTTCTGTCTTATATATTTGTAGAAGCTTTTACTATCTTCTTTTATGTTCTGAGCCAGTTTACTTTCATAGTCTACCTTACTCTTCTTTATAGCTTTTTTTGTAGCTTTCTGTTGTCCCCTAAAGACTTCCCAGTCCTCTAGTCTCCCACTAATTTTTGCCACTTTGTATGTTTTTTCCTTCAATTTGATACTCTCCCTCACCTCCTTAGATATCCACGGTCGATTTTTCCCCTTTCTACCGTCTTTCTTTTTTGTCGGTATGAACCTTTCCTGAACACTGTGAAAGATCGCTCGGAAGGTTCTCCACTGTTCCTCAACTGCTTCACCATTAAGTCTTTGCTCCCAGTCTACCTTAGCTAGTTCTTCTCTCATCCCATTGTACTCGCCTTTGTTTAAGCACAAAACACTAGTGTTTGATTTTACCTTGTCATCCTCCAACTGTATTTTAAATTCCACCATATTGTGGTCACTCCTTCCAAGAGGATCCCAAACTATGAGATCATTAATCAATCCTGCCTCATTACACAGGACCAGATCTAGGACCGCTTGTTCCTTTGTAGGTTCCATTACATACTGTTCCAGGAAATTATCCCGGGCACATTCTATAAACTCCTCCTCAAGGCTGCCTTTACCAACCTGGTTAAACCAATCGATATGCAGATTAAAATCTCCCATGATAACCGCTGTACCATTTCTACATGCATCCGTTATTTCTTTGCTTATTGCCTGCCCTACCATCCTGTTACTATTTGGTGGCCTATAGACTACTCCTATCAGTGACCTTTTTGCCTTACTATTCCTGATTGCCACCCAAATTGATTCAACCTTGTCCTCCATAGCACCAATATCATCCCTTACTATTGCCCAGATGCCATGCTTAAACAACAAAGCTACACCACCGCCCTTACCGTCCATTCTATCCTTTCGTATAGTCTGGTACCCTTGGATATTTAACTCCCAGTCGTGACCATCTTTTAACCATGTTTCAGTAATGGCCACTAAATCATAGTCATTCACGATGATTTGCGCCATCAACTCATTTACCTTATTTCGTATACTACGAGCATTCAGGTAAAGTACACTTATGCTGTTTTTTATGTCTTTGTTATGAATCCTAACACCTTGATCAGTAACTTTTCGCAATTTATTTTTCCTCTTACCCTTTCTCCTAATTTTCCTTGTCTTTGAACTCATATCTCTACATAATAACCTGTCACGTAACCTGCTGCCTTGATCTCCATTAACCATTATACTGTCCATAGCTTTACACTTCCCTTCCCCCTAACTTGCTAGTTTAAAGTCCTTGTGACCAATCTATTTATCCTATTCGCTAGAACACTGGTCCCAGAATGGTTGAGGTGAAGACCGTCCCAACGGTACTGGTCCCTCCTGCCCCAGTACTGATGCCAATGCCCCATGAAATGGAATCCCTCTTTCCCGCACCACTCCTTTAGCCACCTGTTAACTTCTCTAATTTTCTCACCCCTATGCCAATTGGCACGTGGCTCGGGTAGTAATCCAGAGATTATAACCCTGGAGGACCTGTTCTTTAATTTAGTCCCTAGTGTTTGATAATCCCCAAACAGGTCCTCTTTCCTAGTCTTACCTATGTTGTTAGTCCCAACGTGGACCACAACAACTGGATCCTCCCCCTCCCTCTCCAAAATCCTTTCAAGCCGATCAGAGATGTCCCTCACCCTGGCACCGGGCAGGCAACATACCATGCGGGACTCTCGATCTGGCTTACAAAGGATGCCATCAATCCCTCTAATTATAGAATCCCCTACAACTACCACTTGTCTTTTTTGCTCCCCCCTCTTGAATGGCTTCCTGTACCATAATATCCTGGGATCCCAGCACATCTCTTTCAAAGTTCTGAAGGTAGCTTTCTGTCCATCATCACCACAGTGAGAATTACTCCTTCATCACCAGTTGCATATCAACACAGAGGCTGATGTCACCATTTGATTTAGCCACGGTCACAAGACGGCTTACCCATTGCGTTGGTCCTTCAACTGGCTTTATGATGTATTACATGGTCAATCACTTCCTTCATCTTTGCCTCAGCTTTCTGACTCCGAGCAAAAGATGTTCTGAGTACAGGCTAAGTGACGGGGTTCACAATAGTTAATCTCACTTGGCGGCTGTGTAACTTTCCAATCCCTTGAAGCTCTGGTCCAAATCCCTCCCAGAGCTTCATCCAGGATTTCACAGAATTCACTTTCAATCCAGTGTGTAGCATGCCGAGGCCCGAGTGATTTTTCTGTTCAGAAGAGTCTCACCATGCTCCTCAATCACTACAAATTCTCCTTTACCTTCTAATCCCCAGCTCTCACACCCACAATCCAACAGTTTGGAGTGGGGTTTTAGATGTGTAAGGAGGGAGCTTTTTGACACATTTTCCAGATTGATTTCCTTTGTCTTCGGTTCTTCTCGCAGTGCTCTGTCGATGACATTACTGTCACTGCCTGAGTCTACAATAATGCTCCTTTCTTGTGGTTGCTCCCATTGACATAAAACATGTATCCACGATTGCCATTTGTGGCCTCACTCTCTGCATCTTCTTCAACTTGTCTCACAGCTGTTCTACTGTTCTACTTTCACCTTTATATGGTTCAGTAGGCTTTCCTCCCTGTTCAGCTTCCTTCTGGACTTCTCGGCCCCCACCTTTTCTGCATATCTTTCATCGGCAGGGCAGCAGGCATCTTTTTCATAGTGCCCCAAGTTGCCACATTGAAAACATTCTCTTTCAGACATTTGCTGTTTACACTTACGCACACCTGGATTCCGCTGTGCCACTCGGTTAACCTCAACTTTAGTTGTGTCAATGACAGAAGTAGGACCTCACGCTGTGATATCATCTATGCACTGCTTCCAATGCTGATTTTCAAAGTGACATCCAACGTCAAATCACCTCCTCATTCCAGCAACTTATGACTCAACTTATCCAACTTGTAATGTTTGGCCACCTGATCCATTATTTGGTTTCTCAGATCCATCGCAATATAATTGCATCCTGCTGACATCAACCTCAAACAGGTCACAAATTGGGTTGCTGTTTCCCCCTCTTTCCATCTCACCTGATCGCAAACATGCCGTTGCAATGTGGCATTTGGCGTCACCGCATAATGGTCCTTCAAAGCTTTCATCACATGTTCATTATCCACATTTCCTATTGTGTCAGGCAATGTCTGGAAGATCTTCTAAAGAAAAGTTACTTTGGACTCAAATGTTAACTCTTTTTCTCTCTCCACTGATGCTGCCGGACCTGCTGGGTTTTTCCAGCAATTTCTGTTTTGTTTTCAATCTCCAGCATTCCCATTATTTTACTTTTATTTCAGTCCTGAAAGTCTCCCTCACCAAAGCACTAGGACTAAACAAAAAGGCCCCAAATTGTGCTTTCTGCGCCACCATTGCTTCATCCTAGAGCAGACTCGGACTATCAGCATACGCTTCAAACCCGTCCAGCCCCTCTCCAGTTCACGTTGACGGTACTGATGTCAACTGTCCAATCAAATGGCTCTATTTCCTGGACTGCAGACATCCTATAATCAGTAAAGGAATCAAGGGTTCTAGGTGGAGGGAAAGTGGAGTTGACGATTTGATTCCCGGCTTGGGTCACTGCCTGTGCGGAGTCTGCATTTTCTCCCCATGTCTGCTTGGGTTTCCTCCCGGTGCTCCGGTTTCCTCCCCCAAGTCCCGAAAGAAGTGCGTGTTAGGTGAATTGGACATTCGGAATTCTCCCTCAGCGTACTCGAACAGGCGCCAGAGTGTGGCGACTAGGGACTTTTCATAGTAATTTCATTGCAGTGTTAATGTAAGCCTACTTGTGACACTAATGAAGATTATTATTAAGTCACTCACCATCTTGACTTGGAAATATATCGCCGTTTCTTCACTGTCACTAGGTCAAAATCCTGGAACTCCCTCCCTAACAGCACTGTGGGTGTACCTACACCTCAGGGGACTGCAGCGGTTCACAAAGGCAACTCACCACCACCTTCTCAAGGGCAACTAGGATTTGGGAAATAAATGCTGGCCTAGCCCGTGACGCCCACAACCCATAAATGATTTTTTTAAAAATGCCATGACACAATCCTAAATATCTCTGTAGTTATCCTCATCGCCAATGTCACATCTCAGCTTGAAAAAACAACACTCAAAGTTACAGACTTTGCAAGAGCAACATTATCTAACTTTCCATGTTGGCTAACTCCTCATTGTGTGCTATCTGACTTTCAACCCTGGCCGGGTCAGGTGACCCCCATAAGCAGCACAGAGTGTATCTTACAGTATCTTGTCCAAATCCATTATTGTATCCAATACTCAAGTCCACACACACACAATCTGCCACCATGATGACAATCCTCGTCAAGACTGAGACTTACTTCAATATCTTCTAACATCTGCAGCTTCAAGGGATGAGACTTTATCTTAATTCGGCAGTCGTCTAAGGGAATCACATGCTCTTCCATTTCCAGTATCTTATTAGCAACTGCAAAAAGAAAAAGAAAAGATGAAAAAGTACTTAAGGAATAAATGTTAACCAGTTTTCTGTTTCCAATAATCCTTACAGGTCATTCCACATAAATGCAATGGAAAATACTGATATTTTGTCACATCTCGGACTGAAAAATGAAAAAAATGAAAATCGCTTATTGTCACAAGTAGGCTTCAAATGAAGTTACTGTGAAAAGCCCCTAGTCGCCACATTCCGGCGCCTGTTCGGGGAGGCTGGTACGGAAATTGAACCCACGCTGCTGGCCTTGGTCTGCTTTATAAGTCAGCTATTTAGCTCACTGTGCTAAACCAGCCCTAAAAAACTGAAAGAACAACACTCCAAGTTACTGACTTTGCAAGAACAACATTATCTAACCTGTCATGCTCGTTAACTCCTCAAAGTGTACTTTCCGAACTTCAACCCCCTTACTGGTTTGTAAAAATTGTGTTAAATTTGGATGGATTCACACTACATCCATTGTTCTTAAGCACATCTTCCAGATATTTTGCACATGATTGATAAAGACAGGATTTGACAATACCGATTCTGATTTTTAGTAGCACCTACTCATGGAATGTAAAATCAAGGGGTAATGTAGTATTCACTGCACTGAAAGGCTGCTGAGTTTGGAGATTTTTACGTGTAGAAATTGGACCACCTTTTGTAGAGTAAAATATGGGCCAATGGTGGGGAGACTGCCCTGCACCTGATCAGTGCAGTAAGGGATCTGGCTGCACTTTCATAGATATCTGTTCATGTACCCATGGCACCTGCCTGGAGTGAGTAACAGGTCTCCTATGGAAGCAAATGGGATGGGGGAGCCTAAAACCAAATTGGCTGGTGATGGGCACAACAGACTCTCAGGACCCTCTGTTCAGGATCCATCACTGTGCCCTAAGCAGTAGCTGCTACCAGAGACACTTCTGTCCTCCTCCTCTCTCCATAGCACACCCAAGAACCACTATTATTAACATCCCAGAATGTTAATGTGGGGCCGCAAGGCAGTCAGCCTCAAACTGAAACTCTGAACAGGAGAGAGTTGGCGCTGGAGGATGGCCCTGCCAGCAGCTCACCCAAATTATAACAATGAAGCCTGAGGCCCAATTTCAGCTTACTCTCAGCTGTGCAACTTGGGACATCCTCTGCCTGCACATCATTGGCTATGAGCCTGAAAATGGGCCAAAAGCAATTTTTCCCATGACTTTGAAAAACCCTGAAATGCAGTCTTGAAAAAAAAGTTGAGCATTATGCACTGTAATTTGGGTTTTTGAAAAATGGATATTGGTTGGGCAGCTCTCATTTTAAAACTGGCAACTCGGTGGCACAGTGGTTAGCACTACTGGGACCCTGGTTCGATTCTGACCTTGGGTGACTGTCTGTGTGGAGTTTGCACGTTCTCCCCGTGACTGCGTGGGTTTCCTCCGGGTGCTCCGGTTTCCTCCCACAGTCCAAAGATATGCAGGTTAGGTGGGGTTATGGAGATAGAGTGGTGGATTGGGCCGAGGTAGAGTGCTCTTTCGGAGGGTCGCTGCAGACTCAATGGGCCAAATAGCCTCATTCTGCACTGTAGGGATTCTATGGATGTTTCTATTGGAACGCAAAACATAACTGAAGCCAAGAACGAATGACGACTGAGCATTGTACCTATCAATCCTTACACTGTAATGGTTAGAATACCAACAACTTAAGAGTCACAGAATCGTAGAGGTCTACAGCACAGAAAAGGCCCTTCTCTCTTTTCTTACTGGATTATATTCTACCTGCTTCATCCTCAAATGTGATCACCGCAGAGCCCCCTTCGATTGGATACCGAATGTGTGGCTTTATGTCAAATGCTAGTCCTCGTTGACCATCTTCTTCTGTACTGCCAGTAAAAATCCATCGCTTCTGAGGCATGGAGCAAGAAACCTGACGGAATTTCAAGAAAGCCGTAAAATTAATGTGAATGATATGGGAAATAAATAAGTAGCATTTGTGTAAACATATATTATCAGTAGTCTGGGGCGTGTAGGATGTTCACACCTAGGGCTGGACCACGCAGTATAAGTAATTCTGAACATTAAACAGTTGCGATTCTAGCTTACAATCACTTCTGTCTTTTTTCTTTTCTCGCATATCTTTAAACACCTAACAGAATGTTAGACGTTTTAGTTGCTGTGATATGAAGAGTCTAAAGTTCTGTCCCTTTTTCACAAACACACATTTATTTCATTCCAACAGCCTTTGCACAAAACTCTAACCATCCATCACCTGACAGAGGCCACCTGAAGCCCCTTTTCATATCAGTGTCAATTAATGGATACTTAACATAAATGAGACAACTAATTGCAATGTCTCTTAACCCATTACATAACAGTCTCCCTTCCTTGGAGAAAAAAAATAATTAGATGAAAACAAAATTTCAAGAAACTCAAAAACACACACATGATTTCCCCCTTTTTTTTGTTTGGACGAGAAAGAAAAAAAAACAGTCACAGAAACAAGCGCCCTCCATTAACAATATCCAAAAGTTTCTGTGAACTCGCCACTCTTTTCGTAAAACAGTCTGACAGTTGATAGCTCCTGTCGACCCATTTAATTTTTGTTATTTCCCCTCTGTCCAACATCTGCTTCAAACTTGCGATGTATATCCGTAAACTCTTTTCATTGACACTTTTTGTAGAGTGCACATTTTCCCACAGGGATTTATTGTCAATGTGACAGTCAATAGGTATATTTCCCAAATCCCAAAATTTCTGTCAATATCATACTTATATCAAAGGCCATATCCATCGCCTCTACAAGGCTTAATGTCTCAGCAGCCAAATTGCTTTTTACCACTCTCCGTATTTTCTTTGTTTCCCACACAATCGGTCAACATTTACCATTGTTCCCCAAAAGGAAAATTATAAAACCTCCTGCGCTTGAAACCCCATCACATAAATTTGCATAGGACACATCACTATAAACTATGAGTTTCAAGTGCTTAAGGTCACCTAAAACCGGGAACTTCAAAACACACTCCTGCATTTTTAGTTTGGCCAACGCTTTATTTGCTCTTATTATGTCTTCCACTTTGGGATCATTCATTTTTGTACTCATCTCTAAGACATCAAAACTCACGTCCGGTCTAGTCTGTCTACCTAACCAGTTCAGTTGCCCAATTAAACTTCGCAGTTGCTCTTTTTCTATCTTTGAAACCATTGCGTCTTTTTGTGAAACTCGGCCACGGCTAATTGCTATTGGGGTGATGCTTTCCAAATAAGATTGCTGACGTAAAGTTGCCCCTAACTTAGTCTGTCCAATTTCCAGTCCAATATATTTAAATGCACCGGAAGCCTGACTTCCAACCCTGAATTCTTACCTCAAACCAGAGATTACAATAGCTTCAAAATCACTAGTCCCACCCCACAAAAAATCATCAACATGCATCATAAAAATGCCAGAAAGATTTCCTTTATAGTGCCAGTAAAACATTGCAGGATCTGCTTTCAACTGGCAACAGCCTAACTTTAACAAAACTGACCTTACCAAAAAATACCAGACTCTAGATGCATCATTTAATCCATATACACATTTGTTCAACTTCCAGAGTACCCCTTCTGTGTTAGCTGCTTCTTTAGGAGGACGGAGAAAAATGTCTCTCTGGAGCTGATGCCCCTGCAAAAAGGCAGCTTTTATATCTACAGATTTGCATTCCTGTGCCTTTGTGGCTAATAGAGGCAAGAAGATCTTTAAAATAACCTTTCCTGCTGTAGGTGAATCTACCCTTAAATCCTGATCTTCTAAGTTTTCTTCAAATCTCCTTGCCACAAGCCTGGCCTTTGCCTTATAAGTTCCATCCGGAAGAACCTTTTCCGTGCAAATCCATCTGTGGGATAGATCTCTTTGTCCCCTATCCAGTACTTCCGTGTATACCCCAAATTCACTCCAACTATGCAATTCTTGCTGTTTAGCTTCTTTAATAACTTTTTCATCTAATTTATTTGAAGCCACCAAAATCTCACGTGCATGTGGGCTTCTACTCCTATTAGTATTCGTATTCTTACTCATGTTCCGAGATCTTGACAAACTACGTCCCCTCTCCCGCCTGGTATCTCCTTCTGTACTGCTACTACTTGATCTTTCCCTTCTGCTGTGAGATGTCCTTTCAATAGTTCTCGACCTTTTCCTGCGGACTTGTTCACTATCCGATGTACTATCTAAACTGGCACTGCGTTTCTGTGCCCTCCATTTTTGAACTTCGTTTTCCCAATCCATTGTCTTGACTCCTTCCCCTGAATGCTGTACATTCAACCAATGTTTATACTTTCCAGTGGCCTTCTCTGCTCTACTAATAACAGTTGCATCCTTCCATTGACTAGACCCTTCAGGCAAGTATGTCACTTTTGTACCAACTTTTGGCAGTTGCCCTTTCAGAAAAATGGCCTGTTCTAATTCATCAGAAGTGTTGTGTTCCTCCACAGAAACCCTGTCTATATCAGTTAATTGGTCCTCATAGTTCTGTAACACATGCGTACCAGATGACTCTGGTTCCTCGTCATGTCTGTCTGCTCTGTCTAAATTTGAAAATTTGTAATCTGTACCCATTATCCTTGATGAATATACCCTAACAGTTTGATTACCACGTTGCAAAATAATTGTTTTGCCATCTATGCCTATGATCTTCCCTGGGCCTTTCCATTCATTATAATTTCTACCAAACACTAATTGATAAGGACTATAGCCCCCAACCATCTGCAATGAATTCTTTGCATGTACTGCCCATGCTAAAGCTGAATTTAGCCTGCAATTTGGTCGATCTGCCAAAATTTTCCAAAGCATGTCATCGATGACAGCATGATTTCTTTCATAGACACCATTAATAAATGGGCTTTCTGCAGCCGTATTCATAACTCTGATATTCATGTTTTCACACATATCCCTAAACTCATCATTAGCAAATTCGCCCCCATTGTCCGTAAGGAATTTTGCCGGTGGACCCATTCCTGTCCCTATCCATTTTTCCACGATTTGATCTAGAATTACTCTCTTTTCTTTACTTCGTACAATCGTTGATTGACTAAGTCTGGTTGCTAAATCTGCAAAATGCAAAATAAATATATTATTTGCTTTATCCCAGATCTTAAGATCCATGGCCACAATGTTGTTAAAATCCCTGGCCAAAGGTAGGGTTACTATCGGTCGTGCTAGTATCCTTCTGTACTTCCTACAAACTTCACAGCGGTCACTAACCTGTTCTATCAGTTTAGTATAGTCATCATCCCTTACCCCTGCAACCTTTAATACATTTTTCAGCCTCTGAGGAGACGGATGTGCAAACTGCCTATGCAGTTTTAATACCACAAGCATTTTATCAGCTAAAGTCCCATTTTCAACTGCCATTAACACATCCTTAACCACTTTACGTGAAATATTATTTGTCAGTAATGGAATACAATAGTGTCCCGACTGTGTAAATTGTAAGTCCACCGTCTTTCCAAAAACTGTGCCTTATCCTGTTCCATATCCAGCTTCATGTGGGCTTTCTTCATCGACGGTCTGCTCAGAAGCAAAGGTATCTCACTTGATACAACATCCGTGCTAATGAAATGATTCACTCCGGCAATATTGCAAGGGATCACCACTCTTTTCAGCGACTTCAGAGTATTATCATCCCCAAACCTGAAACTTGTGGAACTTTCAAATTCCTTAACCTTGTTACAATTTTCAGCATTCAAAGAGTCCAGGTAACATTTTAACCAGTCAATTCCACACACAGTAGATGTGCAGCCACTGTCCAATACAGCACAATTGAAGGATTCTGCAACCAACACCCTCATTACCAGCGTAAAACTGCTTGTCAATAGGACAATGCCTTCTTTCTGGTCACTATCTTTTTCCTCTTCTGACTCTTCCGTGTCATGTGTCGCTTCAAACACTCTATCATAACGAGTTGGACAGTTGAAAGCATAATGGTATTGAGAGTCACATCGAAAACATTGATTTATCATGCCCCGTGCATTTCTGGGGTTCATCTTCCTATTGTAGGTTCTAACTGGGTTTCTGTCTTCATAATTTCCTTGTCTCGGTCTCCTTCTATAGTCTTGAGCCCTGTTCGTAGCCATACGATTTCGCCATCCTGTTGAAAGTTGTATCTTTCAACCCTTCACATTTACACAGCAACCATCCTCTGCTACCAATTGTTAGATGTTTTAGTTGCTGTGATATGAAGAGTCTAAAGTTCTGTCCCTTTTTCACAAACACACATTTATTTCATTCCAACAGCCTTTGCACAAAACTCTAACCATCCATCACCTGACAGAGGCCACCTGAAGCCCCTTTTCATATCAGTGTCAATTAATGGATACTTAACATAAATGAGACAACTAATTGCAATGTCTCTTAACCCATTACTTAACACAGAACAGTACTGCTCTCTTACCATGAGCTGCTTCTCCAGCTCTGATCTTTCTTCTTCAATCCTTGCTAACTCCTCACGAACATTACTTTGTTCCTTCGCCAGAGAGTCAATTTCAACCATTGCATCATCCATTTTTTTCTGAGGAAAAAAACACACAATTGATAAAAAGTACTGTAATCATTGAGATTGTTCGCAGCACAGAGCAGGTTCTAATAACAGAAATAAGGGGATCGAGGAACAGGAAGAGGCCATTCAGCCCTTTGAGCTGGTTCTGCCATTCCATAAAGCTTATCTGCAACCTGACACCTGTGGCGAACAAAAATCTACTAATCTCAATTCATAAATGAAGAGTTGATCTAATATAAATTGCCATTTTCAGCAGAGTTTCAAACTTTACCATTGTTTGTTTAAAGAAGTGTTTCCTAACTTTACTCCCGAAAGATCTGGAATAAATTTTTTGATTATGTCCCAAATTAATGTAAGTAATTTCTCCCAAACTTTCTGATCTGTTCCCCTTAATATCTTGGAAACTTCAACGCTAAACTTGCAAATTCCAGAGAATACAACCCCAATTTGGGTAATCTCTTTTTGTAATTGAACCCGTGTAGGCCAAGTCAAGATTCTCTCTCTCTTTTGTCTCTGCTTTCTCTCTCTCTCTCACACACACACACACACACACACACTATCTCTCTCCCCCTCTCTCTTTCCTCGCCCCTCTCTCCACCTCCCTCTTTCTTTCACTATCTACTTCTCTCTCTCTTTCTCTCTCACTATGTCTCTCAATGTCCCTGTCTTTCTTACTATCTCCTTCTTTCTCTTCTCTCTCTATCTCTCTCTCTCCTTCTCTCTTTCTTTCTCTCCCTCTCTCTCCAGCTATCTACTTCTCTCTCTCTCGCTCTCTCTCTCGCTCTCACTCTCTCTATTTCTCACTCTCTCCAGTTGCTATGCCCAAAGAAGGCATTGGTGACCATCGACATGCACACCTTTGGGCTGTGGGGGTGAAACCCACTCAGACATGGGGAGAATGTACAAACTCCACATGGAGTGACCGAGGGCCGGGATTTAAACCCAGGTCCTCAGCGCCGCAGTCCCAGTGCTAACCACTGCGCCACATGCCACCCCAATCAACCAGTTTTCTATCCAGCTCCATGCACTAGCCCCAATCCCATGTGCTTTAATTTTACGCTAATTTCTTATGTGGGGCTTTGCCGAAAGCCTTCTGGGAGGGTGGCACGGTAGCGCAGCGGTTAGCACTGTTGCTTCACAGCACCAGGGACCTGGGTTCAATTCCCGGCTTGGGTCACTGTCTGTACGGAGTTTGCACGTTCTCCCCGTGTCTGCGTGGGTTTCCTCCGGGCGCTCCGGTTTCCTCCCACGAGTCCCGAAAGATGTGCTTGTTAGGCAAATTGGACATTCTGAATTCTCCCTCTGTGTACCCGAACAAGCGCCAGAGCGTAACGACTAGGGGATTTTCACTGTAACTTCATTCCAGTGGTTTTTTTCTTCTTTTTTTTCCTAAATTTAGAGTACCCAATTCATTTCTTCCCATTAGGGGGCAATTTAGCGTGGCCAATCCACCTACCCTGCACATCTTTGGGTTGTGGGGGTGAAACCCACGCAGACACGGGGAGAATGTGCGAACTCCACATGGACAGTGACCCAGAGCCGGGATCGAACCCGGGACCTCGGCGCCGTGAGAGACAGAAGTGCTAACCACTATGCCACGGTGCTGCTTCATGGCAGTGTTAATGTAAGCCTACTTGTGATACTAATAAAGATTATTATTATTATTATTATTATTATTAAGTCCAAATAAATCACATCCACTGGCTCCCCTCATCAACTCAACTAGTTACATCCTCAAAAAATTCCAGTCGAATTGCCGAGCATGGTTTCCCTTTCGTAATTCCATGCTGACTCTGTCCGATCCTGCCACTGTTTTCAAAGCGCTCTGTTATTAAATCTTTTAAAATGGACTCTAGAACATTGCTTCAATAGTTTAAAAATTAAATTGACATTGTTTACTAGTGCAGAATATGTGAGCAGTCATGACTAAAAGTAAATAAACCAGAAATCTGCCAACCTGTAGGATCAAATCCCGCTTCTGTTTTCCTAATTTGTCACCCTCAATACTTTCTTGGAGTCTTTCGGTCCGGATACTTAATTCCATTGCCATATGTTGCAGGTCGTGTTTGGCTTTTTCCAAATCAGTTATGTCTTTTTGCACAGCTTTATGTTGGGCCTGGTAAGACAAAAACAGATCCCTTATTAACGAACTTCACTATCAACTTGTCCCCACAATTGGATAGGAAAATTGGGGGAACCAGGTGCTTCACAGTTGTCTCGCAGCTCCAGGGTCCCAGGTTCGATTCCCAGCTTGGGTCACTGTCTGTACGGAGTTTGCACTTTCTCCCGTGTCTGCGTGGGTTTCCTCCGGGTGCTCCAGTTTCCTCCCACAATCCAAAGATTGGGCAGGTTAGGTGGATTGGCCATGCTAAATTTCCCTTTGTGTCCAAAAAGGTTGGGTGGGGTTACGGGGATAGGGTGGAGGTGTGGGCTTAGGTAGGGTGCTCTTTCCAAGGGCCGGTGCAGACTCGATGGGCTGAATGGCCTCCTTCTGCAATGTAAATTCTATGATAATGGGGAATTATCTCACTCATTTTTTTCATCTGTCATTGGACCGTAGTCTTACACATATTGTTGTGCCTGACTTGCGTTTCAGATTAAATATCCTTCCTGGTTTCGTCGCAACCTAATTTCCATTGAGTTTCAGAATCTAATTTGTTAATTCACCATGTGAAAACTATTAAGAAGTAGATTTCAAGCTCCATCCTCTTCAATTTCACCCTCCCACAAATCCTGTCAGAACCCAGTGGAATAAGAGTTTGTAGATCTCTTTATTAACATAAGGACACAACATTAGAGATAGGAGCAAGAGAACAACATACGGACCACAATTCATTCAATGAGATGATGGTTGATCTTTTATCTCAATTCCAGTTTCTCACCGTATTCCAGATCCCTTGATTCATTTAGCGTCCAAAGATTTATTCATTTATGCTCAATGAATAAGCATCCGTGACCCTCTGGCACAGACAATTCCAAAGATTCATAATCCTCGGAGGAAATTTCTCCTCATCTCAGTCCTAAATGGCCAACCCCTTATCCTGATACCATGAGCCCGAATTCTAGATTTTCCAGCCAGGCGAGACAGCCTCTCACCATCTAATCTATCAACCTTTGAATATTTATTTTCATTTCAGTAAGATTTTTAAAAATCAATTCGTGGGATGTAGGCGTTGCTTACTAGGCGGGTATTCACTTCCCATCCCTAATTGCCCATAGTGAGCTGCCTTCGTGAATCGCTGCAATCCATGTGGTGTATGTACACCCGCAGTGCTGTTAGGGAGGGAGTTCCAGGACTTTGCCCCAGCCACAGTGAAGGAACGGCGATATATTTTCAAGTCAGGGTGGTGTGTGGCTTGGAGGAGAACCCCTCGATGGTTGTGTTCCCCTGCATCAGCTCACCTCGTGTTTCGAGATGGTAGTGGCTGTGGATTCAATAAGATCATTCTCTTCAACTCCACGGTAGCATAGTGGTCAGCATTATGGCTCCACAGCCCCAGGGTCCCAGGTTTGATTCCTGCTTGGGTCACTGTCTGTGCGGAGTCTGCACGTTCTCCCCGTGTCTGCGTGGGTTTCCTCCGGGTGCTCCGGTTTCCTCCCACAACCCAAAGATTTGCAGGTTAGGTGGATTGGCCATGCTAAATTGCCCTTAGGTTAGATGGGGTTATTGGGTTACGGCGATAGGGTGGAGGTGTGGTCTTGGGTAGGGTGCTCTTTCCAAGAGCTGGTTCAGACTCGATGGCCGAATGGCCTCCTTCTGCTCTGTAAATTCTATGATTCTAAGATAAAGTCATTCTTTTCACTCACTCCTGATAGGAGATCCCTCTCATCCTAGGAACCAATCTAGTGAACCTTCCTTGCACCACCTCTAGAGCAAGTATATCCTTCCTTAGGTAAAGAAAACAAAACTGCACACAGTAGTCCAACTGTGGTCTCGCCAAAGCCTTTGATAATTGCAGCAAGACTTCCTTACTCTTATAGTCAAACCCCTATACAATAAAAGCTGAAACACCATTTGCCTTCCTAATTGCCTCCTCTATCTGCATGTTAAATTCCAGTGAACAGTAACAACATTTTAATAAATGCATTCATAAAAGTGCATTTATTGTTTTACTGGAAATACCGAAAGGGAGCTTCTCAAAGCCATTCATTTTTTACATTTTTAAAAAATATTTTCCAATTAAGGGCAATTTAGCATGGCCAATCCACCTATGGGGGTGAAACCCACACAGTCACGGGGAGAATATGCAAACGCCACACGGACAGTGACCCGGGGCCAGGATCGAACCCGGGTCCTCGGTGCTGTGAGGCAGCAGTGCTAGCCAGTGCGCCACTGTGCCACTTCAAAGCCATTCCTGATGTTGCAACACACAAGACTCAGTGAAATTCCAACTCGGAGAAAATGTTAACTTATTCTTTAAATTTTCACTTTAATCTGACCTTGCGATGCAAAATTTCCTGTTGGCACGCTTTCAGCTTTGAGGCATCATCCATGTCCACGTCTTTACTGAAGAAGTCCTTCAAAAGAAAACAAATACACGTCCTTACAAAGCTGCCACTTTGGCCAAGATTATAGTGTCCGCATCTCTGCTTCGGAGGTTTATAAGGTCAAGGCCAACAATAGACATAACCTGCAAGTTATGATGTGGGGAATATATGGGGGATTTTCTGCTCCCGTTTTTGGCGGGGGGGGGTGTGGGGAATGGAAAATCCCACAGGACACCCAAAAGCGACTTACGCCAACGGGATTTCACGTAGTGATTGTCCCTGACATAGTTGGAATCCCAATGTTGAATTTCTGAATCCTTATTAGAACACATTTAAATGTAATTACCATGTCTCTATACCTGATAATCTCTCTTCGTTAGACTGACCAATCACAGGGCGGCACAGTGGCACTGTGGTTAACACGCATTTAAATTTGGCCTTGGGTGACTGCCTGTGTGCAACTTGCACGTTCTCCCCTGTCTGTGTGGGTTTCCTCCGGGTGCTCCCGTTTCCTCCCACAGTCACAAAGTTGTGCAGGTTAGGAATATCGGCCATGCTAAATGCCCCATAGTGTAGAAGGGTGTGTCGGGTAGGTGGGGACACAGGAATAGGAGAGGGAGTGGGCCGTGGTAGGGTGCTCTTTCAGAGGATCGTGCAGACTCAATGGACTGAATGGCCTCCTTCTGCACTGTAAGAAGTCCATGATTTAAGCAGGTCTCCCACGATGTGCACCTGGTGAGCCAGGCGGGTTCAGGTAAGTACCTGGCTCAGGGAGGGGAGGTCGATGTCTGGGCACTGCCCCATGGCACTGTCCCCAGGCATTACCCCTTGGCACAACCTGGCATTGTCCAGGCATTGCAAGAGTTCTTTCCCTGGGCACTGCGGGGGTGGGGGTGGGTGGTACATGGGGTGGTGTTCCGTAGTGAGGGGAGTTGCATGGGGGATAGGGTAATCCATCTATGTTGGGGGAGGGGAGTTAGTATTGTGTGAAGAGAGTTGTAGGGTTGTTCCGTAAGGGGAGACGGGTGGGATTTGGGGTGGGGGTGTTCAGGGGAGTGGTGTTTGAAGGGGGGGGGCGAGGGTTCAGGAGTGGGAGTGTTCAGGGGTGATGTTCATTTGGGAGTGGCGGTGGTGTTTAAGGGGGTTGGTGTTCGGGACTGGGGTGATCAGGGGGATGGTGTTCGAAGGGGGGTGTTTGGGGGGTGATGTTTGAGGGGGGTTTGGGAGAGGGGGAGTGCAGGGGACGGTGTTCAGGGGGGTTTGGGAGTGGGGACGTTCAGGAGGATGGTATTCGAGGGGGGGTCCACGAGTGGGAGTGCTCGGGGGTGATGTTTGAGGCGGGGTTGAGGAGTGGGGGTATATGTGGAGTTGGTACTTGGGGGGTTTGGGAGTGGGAGTGGTGTTCGTGGAGGCTTCAGGAGTGGTGGGGTGTTCAGGGAAATGTTCAAGGCCAGGTTTGGGAGTGGGGGTGTTCAGGGAGGTGGTGTTCAAGGGAGGTTCGGGAGTGGGGGTATTCAGGGGGTGCTGTCCGGGGGGGGGGGTTCGGGAGTGGGGGTATTCAGGGGGTGCTGTCCGGGGGGTGAGGTGGTCGGGAGTGGGTGTGTTTAGGGGGTGCTGTCCGGGGAGAGGGGGGGGTCGGGACTGGGGGTATTCAGGGGGTGCTGTCTGGGGAAGGGGGGGTCGGGTTTGGGGGTATTCAGGGGGTGCTGCCCGGGTAGAGGGGGGGGGGGGTCAGAAGTGGAGGTATTCAGGGAGTGCTGTCTGGGGAGGGGGGGGGGGGTCAGGAGTGGGGGTATTCAGAGGGTTCTGTCCGGGGGGGGGTGGGAGGGGGGTGGTCGGGAGTGGGTGTGTTCAGGGGGTGCTGTCCGGGGAGGGGGGGGGGGGACGGGAGTGGGGGTATTCAGGGGGTGCTGTCCGGGGAGGGGGGTTCGGGAGTGGGGGTATTCAGGGGGTGCTATCCGGGGAGGGGGGGGCGGGGTTCGGGAGGGGGGGTATTCAGAGGGTGCTGTCCGGGGTGGGGGGGGGGGGGGCGGGAGTGGGGGTGTTCAGTGGGTGGTGTTCAACAAAGGGTTTGGGTGTGGGGGTGTTGGGGGTTGATATTCAATGAGGGGTTCGGGAGTAGGGTTTCTATGTTTGATTTTCTTATCAAGGGGGCCTTTAAAAACGGCACCCTGATTTAACCAAAGTTTCTGGCGGGGCAGGATGGGCTCTGGGGCCTTTGTTTCTCACATTATGACAGAGGAAGTTGCCATTGATACCGACAGCCTCCGCACTGTTTTTCCGACCGGCTCCCACACAGTAAGCGAGAAAATGCTGCCCCAATGTTCTCATGTCAAACACAGTGAAACAAATCACTTCCAGGTGATCCTTATCCCTGCTGAGTTACTGCCTCAAGTTGCATCTCAGTAAAGATCTGTCCGATAGTTTAAAGTAGGTTACCTACAAAAATTGTGATTAGACGCGAGTACCTTCAGTTTGTTACAGTAAATATCTTAAAATTTAACATTGTGTCATTCTTTCACCTGCTAAGTAGAAGTTTGAATATCTTTTTACAAGCTGGAGCGGCAGGGTGGCACAGTGGTTAGCACTGCTGCCTCACAGCACCAAGGACCCGGGTTCAATTCAGGCCTTGTCTGTGCGGAGTCTGCACATCCTCCCCGTGTGTGCGTGGGTTTCCTCCGGGTGCGCCGGTTTCCTCCCACAGTCCAAAGACGTGCAGGTGCTGGATTGACCATGCTGAATTGCCCTGTAATGTACAGGGATGTGTGGGTTAAGTGGGGTTACAGGGTTGCAGGGAGCCTGGTTAGGGTGCTCTTTCAGAGGGTCGGTGCAGACTCAATGAGCTGAATGGCCTCCTTCTGCACTGGTGGGATTCTATGATTCTAAGCTCTCGAGGATGGTAACATGGTCCAGAAATATCATGGAGATATTGAAACGTGAGCTCAGGTGTGGTGGCCTCTGAGGCCGAGCATTTTGAGCGCAACTCGAATGGCCATCGCTCATAGAAACATAACCTCAGCACGAGGAGATGGCTGTGTTTGTCCGGCGTGGGGGGAAATTGAGGATTGCTGAATAGAGGAGGGGAAAATAGAGGGATGGGGAAATAAAGGGGGAATAATAGGGATAGAGGGGAGGAATAAAGGGGGAATAATAGGGAGGATAGAGGGGGAATAATTAAGGAGGGAGTTGTGAGATATAGGAGGGAATAAAGGAGGAGGAGGATATGGAAGAATGGAATGTGGGGGGGGGGGGGAGGAGGGTGAAAGAGGTCAACCCCAGTGATTGGTGCCAAGGTAAAATAAACTCCACCGCCTTTGCACGTATAAAAAAAAATACACTTTGAAGAGAATTCATCATTTTAACAACGAAACGGTGTACAAAGGGCAACACGGTTAAAGGTTGCCTGCACGATAAGGAAGCCCAAAACAAGTTTGCTTGGAATTATTTTTCAGGCAGGTTATGGGATATATTCAAGTAACGATCACCACCACTTTCACTTTCGTTTCTTTGGAAACAACATCGAAATTATCATCGGTTCTATTGTTATTTCCCCCCAAACCCAAATTCTCCAGTTTACTGAAGACCCCCCGACCCCCACCCAATATTAAGCCAACATTTCATTGTCTTTTCCAAGAGTGGAAAGCTGTTAAGCTTCCGTGTTTTTTTCTCGCGTGTGCATTGCGTCCTCACTAACTAAAACCTGCTAAACACGCCGCATTTCAGCCACCTTGGGTCACGATCAATGAGCGGAGGGAAGAGACCCCCCTCCAGATCTTACCATAGAACCAGCCCTCGGTACGAGAAGGAGCAGCAACTCTGCCAATGCCGGTCCTCACCCGCCCCCCTACCACCTCGCACCCTCCAGCTCTTCACGGAATCAACTGCCTTCCGGGAAACTGAAACTCATTCGGCTGCAGGGACACTGGAGACAACCCCCGGCACAAAGCCATAGGACAAACCCTGGCTGAAGATTTCAGTCCTGGTGTACCCCCCCCCCCCTCCCTCCCAGTGTGTTGTTGGGGTTACACCACCTCTGCACTCACTAACACATCATTCCTCAAACTCCCTTCAATGTCACCTCTTGTGCTTAAAATTACGAGGGGTGTAAATCAGTGATGGGCAACCCAGGGTGGGTGGGCAGCATGAGTGACCCCCCCCCTTCATCTCAGGGGGCCCCAAGTGAATAAGGTTAAATACATTTAATACACGCCCAATATTTTGTAACAAGTTGAAGAAAATGCTCAATCATTTATATATTAGAACTGTCAACTTCAAATGGTAAAAACAAAAGAAATATTTATGCTTTGGACGCAGAGGGAGTGCACAGCTCTCATAGTAAATGGGCGCGATCTTCCGGCCTCCTTACACTCTCGGTCAAGTGAAACGAGGCCAGTGAGTAGCGGGAGAGGCTAAAAACAAGAACTCTGCCAGGCACCAAATAGTTTGCAATGCCGTCGGTCCGCTCCCACAGGTGAAATTGGGATCTCACCGTAGCGTGGTGAGAAACCAATTAACACCACTTAAGCCCTCTTTCCATACAATTAATGATGTGGAGATGCCGGCGTTGGACTGGGGTGAGCACAGTACGAAGTCTTACAACACCAGGTTAAAGTCCAACAGGTTTGTTTCGATGCATTCAGAATAAACCCAACCTGACCAGTCTCTCTTCATGTCTGCAATTTTGTAGTCCTGATAATATCCTCATAAGTCACCTCAGTACCCTCTCTACTGAATCACATCTTTTCTGTAATGAGGTGCCCAGAACTGCACACAGTACTCAAGTTGTGGACTAACTAATGTTTAATATGGTTCCAGCATAACCTACCACCTCTGATATCCTATGCCTAACCTAATGTGGGGCTTGTTTAGCACAGTGGGCTAAACAGCTGGTTTGTAATGCAAAACAAGGCGAGCAGCGTGGGTTCAATTCCCGTACCGGTCTCCCTGAACAACTGCAGGAATGTGGCTTTTGGGGGCTTTTCGCAGTAACTTTACTGAAGCCGACTTGTGACAATAAGCGATTATTATTATAAACGAACGGATTCCATAGGCCTTTTTAGCAACCTCATCAACCTGTCCTGCCACCTGCTGGGATCTGTGAACATTCACTCCAAGGCCCCTCACTTCCTCAGTATCCTCCCATTTATTGTGTAATCCTTTGCCTTGTTTGACCTTCCCAAAGGCATCACCTCACAGTGCTCTGGGTTGAATTCTACTTTCCACTTTTCTGCCCACCTGACCCGTTCACTAACATCTTCTTGCAGTCTACAGCAACTTTCTTCACTGTCGACCGCAGGCCCAGCTTTTGTGTCATCTGAAGATTTCTTGATCATTCCCCTGACATTTCAGTCCAAATCATTACTATATACCACAGGGCACGGTGGCACAGTGGTTAGCACTGCTGCCTCACAGCACCGAGGACCCAAAACAATGTGCAGGGTAGGAGGATTGGCAACGCTAAATTGCCCCTTAATTGGAAAAAAGAATCGGATACACTAAATTTTTTTTTCAATTCACCTCGCCTGCACATCTTTTGGGTTGTGGGGGCCAAACCCACGCAAACACGGGGAGAATGTGCAAACTCCACACGGACAGTGACCCAGAGCCGGGATCGAACCTGGGACCTCAGCACCGTGAGGCCGCAGTGCTACCACTGCGCCACCCTTATTAGCCACAATCATGTTGAATGATGGAGCTGCCCTGGCGGGACAAATAGCCAATGTCTGCTCCTATTTTCTGTGTTTCTATATTTCCTACCACTGAGCCAACTTTGTATCCGACTTGCTACATCCCCCTAGATCCCATGGGCTTTTATTTTTTTAACCAGCCTGCCATTTGGGTCCTTGTCAAAAGCCTTACTAAAATCCATGTAGACCACATCAACCGCACTACCCTTGTCAATTCTCCTTGTTACTTCCTCAAAACATTCAATCAATCAAACACGACCTACCCGTAACAAATCCATGCTGACTTTTCGATTGATCTGTGCTGTTCTAAGTGACTGTTTATTCTGCCCCTCAGAATTGATACCAATAATTTACCCACTATTGAAGTTGAATTGACTGATGTGTAATAATTCAGTCTATCCCTTACTTCCTTTTTAAACAAATGTTAGCAGACCTCCCGCACCACACCTGAATGCAGTTAGGATTGGAAAGTGATGGTCAGACCCTCCGCAGTCTCCTCTCTGGCTTTATTTAACAGGCTGGGGTGCATTTCATCCGGCCCTGGTAATTTCAAGGATGCTTAATACTTTCTCTCTCCCTGAGTTTATCACACCCAATACTTCACACCGTTCCTCCTTAACTACAAATTCTGCATTATCCCCCTCTTTTGTGAAGATGGATGCAAAGAATTCATTAAGAACCAAACCTACATCTTCTGCCTCCACATATAGGTTACCTTTTTGGTCTTTCCTTAGGTCCATAGAATCCCTACAGTGCAGAAGGAGGTAATTTGACCCATCAAGCCCTCCAAAAGGGCACCCTACATTGGCTCACTCTAACTCTTGATGTATTGATAAAGTATGTTTAGGTTCTCTTTGATTTTTCTTACCAATATTCTTTCATGCCCTCTCCTCGTTTTCCCAACTTCCTTTTTGCTTTCACTCCTCCACTTTTTATGCACCTTTTAGCTTTCTGTAGTATTAAGTTCTCGGTGTCTGACATAAGCTTTCCCGTTCTGCCTTATCTTACCCTATCATCCAGGGGGCTCTAGATTTGGTCATCCCACCCTTTTTCTTTGTGGAGGCAGCTGTACTCTGAATTCCTTGCATTTCCCATCTGAATGCCTCCCAACTGCTCTGACACTGATTTACCTTGAAGTAACTGTCTCAGTCCACTTTCGCTGAATCACTCCTCAACTTGTCCCAATTTAGAACTGTAACTCTTGTTCTGTCTGTCTGGGGAGGGGGGGGGGCTGCCTGGGAGGGTGGATGAGCAAGAGATAACATGAAGAGTTGGGGAAACTGGCACGTACGGGCGAGGGCCATTGTACAAAGCTGTGTAAATATATCATTTTGCCATGTATATATCTTGCTCTGCGCGATTTCTCGTTTTTGTTTGTTACGAGGGGGGGGGGGAGTTATTGTTTGTAAGGGAGAAAAATTGTGTTAAAAAACTTTAATAAATATATTCTCCCCGTGTCTGCGTGGGTTTCCTCCGGATGCTCCGGTTTCCTCCCACAGTGCAAAGACGTGCAGGTTAGGTGGATTGGCCATGATAAATTGCCCTCAGTGACCAAATATGGTTAGGAGGGGTTATTGGGTTATGGGGATAGGGTAGAAGTGAGGGCTTAAGGAGGTTGGTGCAGACTCGATGGGCTGAATGGCCTCCTTCTGCACTGCATGTTCAATCCCTTGATCCATTTTCGTGAATCTTTTCTGAACTCACACTAATGCCTTCTCATCCTTGCTAAGGTGTGCGGTGTAGAATTCTCACCACACAAGTGCCAAGCAAAAACCATCCCACAACAAGAGAGAATCCAACTAACCCCCTTGACATTCAATTTCGCTGATTTTAAAAATTGCCTTTTCGTGGGATGTGGGCATCACTGGCAGGGCCAACATTTGTTGTCCATCCCTAATTGCCCTTGAAATGAGTGGCTTGCTGGGTTATTTCTGTGGGCAGTTAAGAGTCAACCACTTTGTTGTTCTTCTGGAGTCACACATAGACCAAAGAACAAAGTACAAAGAAAATTACAGCACAGGAACAGGCCCTTCGGCCCTCCCAGCCTGCGCCGATCCAGATACTTTACCTAAACCTGTCTTCTATTTTCCAAGGATCTACTTCCCTCTGTTCCTCGCCCGTTCATATATCTGTCTAGATGCATCTTAAATGATGCTATCGTGCCCGCCTCTACCACCTCCGCTGGCAAAGCGTTCCAGGCACGCACCACCCTCTGCATAAAAAACTTTCCACGCACATCTCCCTTAATCTTTCCCCCTCTCACCTTGAAATCGTGACCCCTTGTAATTGACACCCCCACTCTTGGAAAAAGCTTGTTGCTATCCAGTCTGTCCATACCTCTCATAATTTTGTAGACCTCAATCAGGTCCCCCCCTCAACCTCCGTCTTTCCAACGAAAACAATCCTAATCTTCTCAACCTTTCTTTATAGCTAGCACCCTCCATACCAGGCAACATCCTGGTGAACCTCCTCTGCACCCTCTCTAAAGCATCCACATCATTCTGGTAATGTGGCGACCAGAACTGCACGCAGTATTCCAAATGTGGCCCAACCAAAGTCCTATACAACTGTATCATGACCTGCCGACTCTTGTACTCAATACCCCGTCCGATGAAGGCAAGCATGCTGTATGCTTTCTTGACCACTCTATCGACCTGCGTTGCCACCTTCAGGGTACAATGGACCTGAACTCCCAGATCTCTCTGTACATCAATTTTCCCCAGGACTCTTCCATTGACCGTATAGTCTGGTCTTGAATTAGATCTTCCAAAATGCATCGCCTCGCATTTGCCTGGATTGAACTCCATCTGCCATTTCTCTGCCCAACTCTCCAATCTATCTATATTTTGCTGTATTCTCTGACAGTCCTCCTCGTTATCTGCAACTCCATTAATCTTAGTATCATCTGAAAACTTGCTAATCAGACCACCTATACCTTCGTCCAGATCATTTATGTATATCACAAACAACAGTGGTCCCAGCACGGATCCCTGTGGAACACCACTAGTCACCTTTCTCCATTTTGAAACACTCCCTTCCACCACTACTCTCTGTCTCCTGTTGTCCAGCCAGTTCTTTATCCATCTAGCTAGTGCACCCTGAACCCCATACAACTTCACTTTTTCCATCAACCTGCCATGGGAAGCTTTGTCAAACGCCTTACTGAAATCCATGTATATGACATCTACAGCCCTTCCCTCATCAATTAACTTTTTCATTTCCTCAAAGAATTCTATTAGGTTTGTAAGACATGACCTTCCCTGCACAATAGATAAGTCTATTTTCTTCCAAATGTGAATAGATCCTATCCCTCAGTATCTTCTCCAACAGTTTGCCTATCACTGACGTCAAGCTCACAGGTCTATAATTCCCTGGATTATCCCTGCTACCCTTCTTAAACAAAGGGACAACATGAGCAATTCTCCAGTCCTCCGGGACCTCACCCGTGCTCAAGGATGCTGCAAAGATATCTGTTAAGGCCCCAGCTATTTCATCCCTCGCTTCCCTCAGTAACCTGGGGTAGATCCCATCCGGACCTGGGGACCTGTCCACCTTAATGCCTTTTAGAATATCCAAAACTTCCCCCTTCCTTATGCCGACTTGACCTAGAGTATTTAAACATCCATCCCTAGCCTCAACATCCGTCATGTCCCTCTCCTTGGTGAATACCGATGCAAAGTACGCATTAAGAATCTCACCCATTTCCTCTCCCTCCACGCATAAATTCCCTCTTTTGTCTTTGAGTGGGCCAATCCTTTCTCTAGTTACCCTCTTGCTCCTTATATATGAATAAAAGGCTTTGGGATTTTCCTTAACCCTGTTAGCCAAAGATATTTCATGACCCCTTTTAGTCTTCTTTATTGCGCGTTTGAGATTTGACCTACTTTCCCGATATTCCTCCAAAGCTTCATCAGTTTTAAGTCGCCTAGATATTATGTATGCTTCCTTTTTCATCTTAGTCTCACAATTCCACCCGTCATCCATGGTTCCCTAATCTTGCCATTTCTATCCCTCATTTTCACAGGGACATGTCTGTCCTGCACTCTAATCAACCTTTCCTTAAAAGACTCCATTTCAAATGTGGAGTTATTCTAAACAGCTGCTCCCAATCCACATTCTCCTGCCGAATTTTGTTATACTTGGCCTTTCCCCAATTTAGCACTCTTCCTTTAGGACCACTCTCGTCTTTGTCCATGAGTATTCTAAAACTTACGGAATTGTGATCGCTATTCCCAAAGTAATCACTGACTGAAACTTCAACCGCTTGGCCGGGATCATTCCCCAATACCAGGTCCAGTATGGCCCCTTCCCGAGTTGGACTATTTACATACTGCTCTAAAAAACTCTCCTGGATGCTCCTTAGAAATTCTACTCCATCTACGCCTCCAACACAACATGAGTCCCATTCAATGTTGGGGAACTTAAAATCTCCCATCATGACCACCCTATTGCTCCTATATTTTTCTATAATCTGTCTACATATTTGTACCTCTACTTCACGCTCGCTTTTGGGAGGTCTGTAGTAAAGTCCCAACAATGTTACTGCACCCTTCTATTTCTTAGCTCTATCCATATTGTCTCAGTGCTCGAATCCTCCATCGTGATAACATCTCTGACCAGTAATGCAACTCCTCCACCCCTTTTACCTCCCTCTCTATCCCTCCTGAAGCATCTATACCGTGGGATATTTAGTTGCCAGTCTTGCCCTTCCCTCAACCAAGTCTCAGTAATACCAATATCAGATTCCCAGGTACTAATTAAACCCTAAGTTCATCTGCCTTACCTGCTACACTTCTCGCATTGAAACAAATGCACCTCAAACCACCTGTCCCTTTGCGTTCATCATCTCTTCCCTGTCTACTCTTCCCCTTAGTCACATTGAGTTTATTATCTAGTACCTTACTGGCTTTAGTTGCTGCCTCTTTACTGACCTCTATCTTTCTAATCTGGTTCCCACCCCCCTGCCACATTAGTTTAAAACCTCCCCAACAGTGTTAGCAAAAGCACCGCCAAGGACATTGGTTCCAGTCCTGGTGTAGCCCAGGTGTAGACCATCCGATTTGTAATGGTCCCACCGCCCCCAGAACCGGTTCCAATGTCCCAAAAATCTGAACTCCTCCCTCCTGCACCATCTCTCAAGCCACGTATTCATTCTGACTATTCTTGAATTTCTGCTCTGACTGTCTCATGGCACTGGTAGCAATCCTGAGATTACGACCTTTGAGGTCCTACTTTTTAAACTTATCTCCTAACTCCCTAAATTCTGATTGTAGGACCTCATCCCATTTTTTACCTATATCGTTGGTGCCTGTATGCACCACGACAACTGGCTGTTTACCCTCCCCCTTCAGTATTTCTTGCAGCCAATCTGAGACATCCCTACCAGACCAGGTAAGGATTGAAGATTTCCATCCCTAAAAGGCCATTAGTGAACCAGCTGGATTTTTTCAGCAACCAGTAATATCTTCATGGTCACTCTTACTGAGATGAGCTTTTCAATTCCAGATTTTACTAATTGAATTTAAATTCCAGCAGCATCTGTGGTGGGATTTGGACTGTGTCCTCAGAGCCTTAGCCTGGGCCTGTGGATTACTCATCTAGTGGCAATAGCACTACATCACCATCTCCCCAGTATCGCAATACTGTTAATATCCTGGAGGTTACCATTGACCAGAGGCTGAACTGGACCAGCCATTTGCCGTGGTTACCACAGCAGGTCAGAGGCTGGGAACACTTTGGTGAGTAACTCACCTCCTAACTTGCCAAAGCCTGTCATAGAATATCTACAGTGCAGAAGCAGGCCATTCAGCCCATCAAGTCTACACTCTACCAAGGCCCACTCCCCCTCCCCCTCCCTAACCCCACCTAACCTTTGGACAATAAGGGACAATTTAGAATGGCCAATCCACCTAACCTGTACATCTTTGGACTGTGGGAGGAAATCGGAGCACCCGGAGGAAACCCACGCAAACACAAGGAGAACGTGCAAACTCGACAGTCACCCAATGTTGGAGTCAGGAATGTAATTAAATATTTGCCACTTGCTTGGGTGAGTGCAGTGGAGGACGGAATGTGTACCATTTACAAATTGCAGTACAGCAACCCTCCAAGGCTCCTTCTACAACCATTCCAAATCCGTGACGCCTAAAAGGAGCGGGGTGGGGTGGGGGGCCCTGAGGTGACACCTCTTAGAACTAGAATTGTGATATATAAGTTAGTTTATTGAGGACTGAAACTAGGCATAGAAAAAATATCCAGTAATCATTATTGTCCATTAGACATATTTTCTTAAACCATAACAGTGAGAAGCATTTAAACTCTTGCTAACATAGAACACAGAACATACAGTGCAAAAGGAGGCCATTCGGCCCATCGAATCTGCACCGACCCACTTAAGCCCTCACTTCCACCCTATCCCCCCAACCCAATAACCCCTCCTAACCTTTTTGGACACTATGGGCAATTTAGCATGGCCAATCCATCTAACCTGCATGTCTTTGGCCTGTGGGAGGAAATGCACGCAGACAGTGGCTCACAATGTCTAGTGGGATTTAAGGTGATCATACTCCTGAGAAAGACAGTATCACACAGAAATAATGTGGTCAGGAGAAACACATCCAGAGGAAGCAGCTCTTATCAGCAATCCCAGACATCCCGTACAGACAGACAATGGTATGATTATCATAGAATTTACAGTGCAGAAGGAGGCCATTCAGTCCATCGAGTCTGCACCGGCTCCTGGAAAGAGCACCCCACCCAAGGTCAACACCTCCACCCTATCCCCTCAACCCCACCCAACACTAAGGGCAATTTTGGACACTAAGGGCAATTTATCACAGCCAATCCACCTAACCTGCATATCTTTGGACTGTGGGAGGAAACCGGAGCACCCGGAGGAAACCCACGCACACACGGGGAGGACGAGCAGACTCCGCAGACAGTGACCCAAGCCGGAATCGAACCTGGGACCCTGGAGCTGTGAAGCAATTGTGCTATCCACAATGCTACCATGCTGCCCCAAAATTTTGTGAAGTTGAGAACCAAACTGTGATAAGGGGAACTTGGAATGTGGCGAGCAAAGGACTGCAAATAGATCTTGAAAAACAACAGATGGGCAGGAGGCCGGACATGACTACCTCATAAGCTGATCACGCAGTTACCATGCTGCCTAAAGTAAAATTAATTTGTCAAGGTATAATCTATAGCTACAAGGATTGGACCGAGTCCAGTTCAGGCAGGTCTACTGGTTTTTGGAAATTGTAATTCTTGAACCAAAAGCAATGTAAAGCAGAGGTGGCTTTGGCACTGACCCCCAAATCACTCTCCCTCGTAAGTTGACCAAGCTTGGATGGTATAGGCGTCTTAACCAGAGTTGCTGTCTCCGCGAGTCTTTGTTTTAGCTGAACTGCAATTGGTGTAGACTAATTGGCTAGTACAAGGAATGCAACAATAAAGTGGTCAACCTTTCAATGCTTGACCCCAATCAACATTGAGGGGTTGCAAGTGGCCCATGGATCATGGGCTGCCCACCACTCTTCTATATATAAGGAAGGGGTTTCTTTTAGAATTAACCACCAATTTGTAGCCGCGACCTGTTTAGAAAGCAGCATGTGTGATTGTGGTTCCAGTGAACTAAACCATGGGTGTTCACACTGGTTGGTGATCAAGCCCGTCTCTGCAGTTTCCTGCAGTTGAATAATCTTAACACAACGAGAATGACCACTTGGTTGTTTTAACAAGGGGGCAGGTGATGCCTGTTGTATCCCGTAAAGGAATCAATACACTTTGGAAGAACAAATTGCTGTAATGGAGAGTGGATAATAACTTACCAACGATCAATACCTTCAAACAAGAACTGGTGGACTTGTTATTTAAAATATTGGAAATGAAGAAGTCCACAATTCAACTCCCAAGCTGTGCTAGAACATGGCCATATTTCAACAACAAAACTACCTGTTATGTGCATCTGAAAAATTAATTATGCCCATCTGTACACTTATTTTTATAAAAAGGATGAGGCGAGAAGTTGGGTTCGATAAAATGAAAGGTTTGTTCTTATATAGCAACTTTATAGCATCCATGGGAGTTCCCTAGCGTAGTACAACCAATTAAGTATTTTTGGAAGTGTAGTCAAAGTACTGTCAGAAATGCAACAACCAGTTTGCAGTGAGGTCTCACAAATAGCAATGTAGTAACACTCAGAAAATCTACTTGGATGATACTGTTTGGAACAAATATTGACCAAAGGTACAGTAGGACTTGCCTACTATTTGAGATTGTCCTACGGTAGCTGAAGTTCTTCAAGCTCTATTCTGTCCACAAAATGTAGTGAGGCAGTATTTTGGCTGTGACATTGAACATAAACAAGTCATCACTGGGAAAAATCACTTCTTGCTCACAATAGGTGCAAGTGTCAGAAAATACATCCTGCACCTGCAGTAAATGTCCAATCACCTTTGTGTGTGATTACCCTTGCAACCCAAATTTGAAACAGTTACTGGAAAAACACTGACCAAGGCAATGAATATTATCCATCAGCTCACATACAAGTGCTGTCTACACTGGCAAAGCATTTTGAGAACCACTTTTCCTCTCGAGTGATCTGAAGCCCTTCCTCTCAAATCCATTTGAATTTGATCTGAACAAATGTGGCAGAGTATGTCAAAGGCTTGAGGTTGATAAAAGGACATTCGAGGCTGAATGAATTCATGCTCGTGCCCTGGATGAAGATGTAATTAACCAGTTAAAGAGGAAAGGTATACGAGAGCTTTGGTTGAATAGCCCCGGCCCAGTTCCCTGGCATCGCATTGCAAAGCTAATGTCAATTTTTGGATCAACATCCACACGCGAGCAGACCTTTTCTGCTGTGGGACACATCAAATGCAAGAAACACAGCAGGCTAACAGGTTGTAAGTTTAGTGCTGAATCGCAAAGCATCTGCAATTCCTGGAGTCCTAATCTAAGGAAACCCGGAGGTCAGATCCAACCAGAAGTCACACGGGGTATTCTTATATCGTTATGTGAATGATTAAGCATTTTCTGTAACTGGTTATGAAATATTCGGCAGGTATAAAATGAATTATTCTTATTCATGGGATCATGGTTAGTGCACATGCCCAATTTCAATCTAAAGGGCCACAGATGGGGCAGCACGGTAGCATTGTGGATAGCACAATTGCTTCACAGCTCCAGGGTCCCAGGTTTGATTCCGGCTTGGGTCACTGTCTGTGCGGAGTCTGCACATCCTCCCAGTGTGTGCGTGGGTTTCCTCCGGGTGCTCCGGTTTCCTCCCACAGTCCAAAGATGTGCAGGTTAGGTGGATTGGCCATGATAAATTGCCCTTAGTGTTGGGTGGGGTTACTGGGTTATGGGGATAGGGTGGAGGTGTTGACCTTGGGTAGGGTGCTCTTTCCAAGAGCCGGTGCAGACTCGATGGGCCGAATGGCCTCCTTTTGCACTGTAAATTCTATGATAATTCTATGGAAAAAAAAAAGATGAAGGAGAGCCACTCGTGCAGCCCATTCACTGGCCTAGGTTGCCCATCACTGGTTTAGAAGGCAATACCGAACACTTCAAAGCAACAAAATTCCTTTATTCAAACAAAGTAAATTTATTCACATACCACACCAATACTCAAAACATTTAAATTGAATATTTATTTATACGAAATAAAATTAGAATCGGAGCTTCTGGAAAAACCATTTATTCTTTCCTGTCTTGTACCTGCAGAAAAAAAAATATTATTTAACATCTCAAACATCAGAAACAACAATTTTATTTTTACAATAACACCACAATAATCCAGACGAATATTAAATGTTCAACTTAAGCCACAACAGTGCTTAGGTCTGAAACCTTGGCAAAACTTATCAGTTTGTTCTTAACATTCATCGGTTGAGAAGATATCGTGGCAAGGCAGGCCAAACTGATATTTGGGAAAATTACATTTAAATATTTTATTTCAGTCTATGGATTCAGAGGTAAATATAGTATCTACTATTTGGTTTGCACTATTTAACAGCTTGTTTTGGAAATCATTTAGTTGAGCGCCTCAAACTCGGTTAAGACTAAAATGTCACCAGTCAACACCTAACGAGGATTATTCTGTTGCACAATGTTACGGAGCATGGTTATCTAAACTTGGGGAACCTGCACAGCAAATAAAACATTGCAGCCTGTATTTTTGGGAAAGTCATTCACACAGCTCCAAGGTTAGAGCACCACATACTGACCTGAATATTTTAATATAAGAATCTCTTAAAAACGTATTTTATGTTTGCCCTATGTACTTTCTTTTCATGTATGGAAGAAGCTGTCTGAACTGTAGCCTAACAATACTTTTCACTGTACCTCGGTACACGTGACGATAAGCAAATCCAATCTAACCTGTCTGTTGGTCGCCAACCTCGCTTTTAAACAGCGACTATTCCTTCTCTTTATATAGATGGACGAATATATTCACTGCACAGCCATCTTGCTGGGTATGTACAACACTTTCATAGCAGTTGCCTTAAAGGCAGTATTGATCATTAACCTAGTGCCACCTTCCAACTACAGTGTGAGCAAGTAAAATGGACAAATGCCCCCAAGTAAAAAACTCTTATCTGTTTTATTAAAAAGACAAAAATATTTTTAAATGCTCCCCCATCTTATTTGACAAGTCTTAAATTTAGTCTTGAATCCACATTTATTCATACCTTTCCTCAAACTTTACTTTGGCTTCCCGCCTGGCCTTGCGTTTCAAAGCAGGATCCCTAAAAACATCCTTGTTCACAATGGTCTTATCCAGGGGAATGTCAACTGAGTACCTGGAAATAAAGAAAATAATTAAGATCCAGCAAAAGGAAAAATACACTTTACGAATACCAAGAATTGCCAATGGCTCATTGACAAATGGCATTTAATATCACAAGTCCAGAGTTTCAGTGATCGGGCAGTGGATCTGGGTTGAGTGCGCTTTTGGTGGGGGGGGGGGGGGGGGGGGGGGGGGGGCGTGGGAGTGAAGAGAGGGGGTGGTCAGTGCAGACAAGATGGGCCGAATGGCCTCCTTCTGCACTGTAGTGATTGTAGGAGTTCTATTGCAGTGTTAATGTAAGCCTACTTGTGTCAATAAAAATATTTTTTTTAAAAAGCAGGAAACTGGAGCAGTGGCAGGAATGGTAAAGATGGCCCCAGTGCATCAGATGGAAGAACATCACACGTGAACAGGACTCTTATTTTCCATCCTCCCACAAAGGTCAAACAGCTCAACAACATTCACTGCCTAGAATTACAAATAAAGAATGACAAGGAACTGGAAGAGAACTAGCATCTGTAGAATCACATTCAAAAAAGGAGCCAACATGACTTAAGAGGGGAAAGTTTCAAAAGGAAACCCATTGATTTTGAATAACCAGCTCCATAATTTCAGTAGTCAATAGTTAAGGCAGTAAATGGAATGTTATTACGAGATTATCACAAATGTAAGGATGTTATGCGTCAGTTATACAGGGCATTGGTGAGACAGCACCTCAAACACCGTGCAGTTTTGGTCTCCTTATTTAAAGGATGCAAATGCGTTGGCAGACGGTTTTGACACCGGGAACGAGTGGGTTGTCTTATGACGAAATGTACGACAAGCTTGCCTTGTTTCCACTGGACTTGGAAGAGTCAGGGTGACTTGATTTAAGTAGATAAGATACTGAACAGTACTGACAAGGTGGTTGTGGAAAGGATGTTTCATCTGGTGGGTTAGTCCAGAACTAGGGGGCACGGTTTTAAAATAGAGGTCGCCCTTTTAGGACAGAGACAAGGAGAATTTTTTTCTCCGAGGGTTTTGCGACTTTGGAACTCTCTGCCTCAGAACTCAGTGGACACAGGCTCACTGAGTATTTTCAAGTTGAGTGTTGATATATTCTTGTAAGGCAAGAGAATCAGAGGTTATCCGGGGTAGATGGGAATGTGGAATTTGAAACAAAGATATCAGCCACGATCTCATCAGCAGGCGCGAGGGACCGAATGGCCTACTTCTGCTCCAATCTCATATGTTTGTATGCATCATGACAACTGTACTTTTCAGTCAACTGGGTTAGATAATAAATGTAACCTCACCAGCATTGTCCGTAATACATGATTTGTACAAAAGAAAAACATAATGTTCCGTGGTTGTTGACAGGCTAAATGTGAAATCGGATTTTTTTTCTTCAAATAAATTTAGAGTACCCAATTATTTTGTTTCCTAATTAAGGGGCAATTTAGCCTGGCCAATCCACCTAACCTGCACATCTTTGGGTTGTGGGAGTGAAAGCCACGCAGACACGGGGAGAATGTGCAAACTCCACACGTACAGTGACCCAGGGCTGGGAATCGAACCCGGGTCCTCAGCGCCGCAGTCCCATTGCTAACCACTGTGCCGCCCCTGAAATCTGATTTCTAATATCAATCACCACACACATATCCAATGGGAGCTTCTCTGTCACAAGTGCCACCTGTTGTTTTCTACATTACAACCCAGGAGCTGCCTGTAGCCATGTAAAATGGCTGCGTTCCGATTAATCTGGCCAAAACCCAGTTTAAAACGGCTAACCCGAAAGACTGCTAGGAAAAGCAGCCAAGAAGACACAAGCAGGCAGCTGCAGACAGTTTTGCATATTCGGCTCTGGGAAGGTAGCCCAGATCGATACACAGGGCTATCAACAGCCCATCAACCCAGGTATTCACAGTTGCATTCAGGACTGTTTGCAGCCAATCTATTCAGACATCCACAGTTAAATCGGCTATCCCCGGGAACAATTGCAACATATATTCGCAATTGAATACCGGGCCAGACCTGTCGGCGCCTGCAGTGGCCGAAACAAAGACAGGTGAGCGACCACCCCCCGATCGAGGAATTGCCTCACCATTGGACACATCGACCCCAGAGATTGGGGACAGAATCCAATCACTTGGGACTCAGGGTCAAGGGCCGCCCCGGAAGGCGGGAAGCCCCTGGGCCCTATAAAAGTGAAGGTCCAAGTTCAGCTCTCTCTCATCTTCGCCTGCTCGAGACCTTCGCAAGACCAGCCACCGGCAGCAGTAAGTTTGAATCCAGCGATCGCTACCCGGTAGAGACACCTAGCCACCGACCCGTAACAGCCTTTTGAATCCCGCGGGCCAGATCAGATTGGTCAAGCCATTCGTTTCCCTGACCTGGTGGGCTCTTCCCAAGTTAAGTATTGGCCAGTAGTGATAGGTTTATTATATAGAAAGTAGTATTAGGGTATTAATATTGCTTGCTGTATATAATAAATGACCGTTGTTTTAATCCTTACTAAGCGGTGTGCTGTATTATTAATCATAACCTGAACTTGAACCACGTGGCGGTATCATAAAGATACCCGGCGACTCATGAGCAAAGGTGACCTAAACAGAGCAAATAGACTAAAGCTAAAAAGAGCAACATGCCAGGTACACATTTTGCCTCAGCTGTGCAAAAGTAAACCCAACACTGCTGAAATTGGGACTTGGTGGTATTCAGTGCGTTAATCCTGGGAAGGTACCGAAGAGTCCAGTACACTGTCTGTACTATTTATGACATAGACCTCTTAAGAGCAAAAAGAACATGTTATTCCTGTTACTGATCAGAAACCCCTGCTGGTTGTGCATCATGTGTTTGAACATCTGGGACCCTTCCTTTACTCCCCAGAATACGGTTCTGTATATAATGCAATGTTCCCGTAGTTGTAGTGTGTCTCTAATGGTTGTCATTAGGTACCATTATGGTGCAAATATTAATGAGGCAAGTGTTCATTTTCCCAACAATAATCTCTTATCTTGTCCACCAAATTCAAGGAGGGAAGTTAAAAAACTTGCACCCAAGTTAGGTCTCAATCTTCAAATGAAGGCTACACTTCATTCAACAAAGAAAAATATGCAACCACTAAAAGTCCATTGGACAATTGCAGTTAGGTCTTTAACCAGAGCATCTTTCATTTTGAAGATTAGGTTTGCATAGAGGCAAATGTTCATTATTTTCACTGCATGTTTAGAAGTGCACTGCGTGTTTCAGCAGGAAGCATTTGACAATTGCAGCATTACAAGTAAAATTGGTCAGTGACATTTAGGTAATTTAATGCTCCAAATATTTGAATCAACCCACACTCCAGCTCCTACTCATGCAGTGCGCAACCTTCATAACATTCCACACCACAACTAATTGGATAGCCAAGATGCAACTTTCAAATTGGCATTTTAATTCTCTATTAAAGTAGATGGATTCCTTCTACATTAATTCTGTAGTATCCAACTAATATATAACAGCAATCAGTCTATTCATCCTTGCACACACTTTTGCAAAATGGAAAATGATTGATTTCCATTTCGGCCCCCATCGCTACATTTCATTCTAACTAAATGCATGTGACATTTTGACGAGCTGCTTTTTCTCTGTACCAAAATGTCCCAACTGGACAGATACAAAATTTAAGAATGCCCAGTACAATTACTTCTACAATCAAAAACACTACAAATTTCAGACAAGGTGTACCAAGCTTTTGAGTAAGGGGCAGTATGGGTCAAGGACAATGAAAAGAAACTGAGAATAACCAACTGAATCACATCCCTGTTTTCACCTGTCCCCAGACATGCAGCAGTCAGCAGATGGCATGGAGCACCACCATCCACGGGGTTTAAATTATCTCCTCACATCCACTTGTACCAAGCTACTTTTTCCCCCACAGGGTACAGCAACAATAAGCACCAAAGCTCCCAGGATAACACTATGGAATGGCAATAGAATTTCACATAACATGTTAAATCAAGCACTTGAGTTGACCTCGAATACCAAGTTTTACAACCCACTCATTGGATCCGAAAGGCTCTTATCCAGCAATTCAACATTCCTGATATCCTGTTTAAAACCACCAGTTAACTGGGCAAATCAAGTTCTGGAAAGCTCTGTAGTACATCACATATCGGAGAATTTTATAATGGAAGTGCAGCCCCGAACCTTGGAATCTGGCTTTCTATATAGGAGTGATTGTCTAGCCCTTCTGAACATATCACTACATCATCAAATAAACTCATACGATCTGCGCACACAATGATGTACGTTCTGACTATTACCTGGTTGGCATCAGGTGGTTATAGTTGTATACTTTCACAAAGGATTTGATCTTGGACCTCTTGGCTACCTTCTTCTTGCCCATTTTGGCAGTCACTTTGCGAGGGTAGCGATCTATACCAGCAACAAGAGCGTGACTGTAGGGTCGATCAGAGGTCCCATCATCGATGTTCTACAAGATGAAGCACAATATTTAGTTCATAGTATTACAATATGGGAACAGCCACTACCAACAGTCTAGTTACCACACTCTGGGCACTTGTGCTAGTTTCCTGCTCAGTTGCTGCCAGGCCAAATGATTAGTGTAAAACCTACCCCAGAATCAAGTGGCACTTTTCACCTCGAGTTTGATGGTCATGAGTTCTACAGCTCGAGCACACAATACAGGCTGACCTCCAGTACAGAAATGAAGGCATACAAAATTTGATCGTGTTCGAAGACCCTAGTGCATATAGACACCACTACTTTCCTGCACTACCTCCATATCCCTCGATGGCATTAGTCTCCAGAAATCTAATAATTTCTGTCTTGAACATGTTCAATGATTGAACTTCCACAGCCCTCTTGGGTAGAGAATTCCAAAGACTCGCCACCCTCTGATGAAGAAATTCCTCCTCGTCTCAGTCTTAAGTAGTCTACTCCTTATCCTGAGATAATGTCTTCTGGTTTTACTCAGCAGCCAGGAAAAACATTCTATCTACATTCACTCTGTCACACCCTGTAAGAATTTTTAAAGCTTCAATCATCCCATATTCTTCAAAACTCCTTGGAAAACAGACCCAGTCTCCTCCTAAAGCAGTCTCCCGCCAATTTCTGTTGCACTCATGGCAAGTACATCCTTCAGACAAGGGGACCCAAACTGTACACAATGCCCCAGGTGAACTCTCACCAAGGCTCTTTACATCTACAGCAAAAAGTCTTTACTTCTATACTCAAACCCCATGTGAAGAAGGCCAATATACCATTTGGTGCAAGATTGAGCAGGTTCTTTGGAGTGGAGGACAAATGTGGGAGGTGTGGCGGGAACCCGGCAAACCACGCACATATGTTTTGGGCATGCCCGGCACTGGAAGGGTATTGGAAGGGAGTGACGGGAGTGATTTCGCGGGTGGTGAAGGCCCGGGTCAAACCAGGCTGGGGGTTAGCTCTATTTGGAGTTGCGGAAGAGCCGGGAGTGCAGGAGGCGAAAGAGGCCGACGTTGTGGCCTTTGCGTCCCTAGTAGCCCGGCGCAGGATCCTACTCATGTGGAAGGAGGCGAAACCCCCCGGACTGGAGGCCTGGGTAAATGATATGGCGGGGTTCATTAAACTGGAGCAGATAAAGTTTGCCCTGAGAGGATCGGCTCAAGGGTTCACCAGGCGGTGGCAGCCATTTCTCGACTACCTAGGGGAACGTTAGAGGGAAGACAGATGACCAGCAGCAGCAACCCAGGGGGAGGGGGGGGGGGGGGGGAGGGGGGGGGGGAGGGGGGGTTTAGTTTAGGTCAAAGATAAAGGGGTTTTGTTACTTGTGTATTGTTTAAAATTTCTGTATTGTTATTGTTGCGTTTGCTTTGTAAGAGGGGAAAAATTGTTGTTTGGGGAAAAATTTTCAATAAAACATTTATTAAAAAAAAAAAAAAAATATACCATTTGGTATCCTAATTGCATGATGTGCCGACATACTAATTTTTAGTGATTCAACTGACTCCACAAATGTTGCTGCGCTCTGCAGAAACACCTGCCTTGATGTCCACTTTGATCAGCAAATATAAAGCCGCCTTATTTAGCTCCCACCAAAACACCCATCAAGTGCCCAATACTTGGTAAAGCAGCAAGAGTTAACCAGCTGCAAAAAGCTGTTTGGGGAAAGTCTAAGAACGGGATTCTTTGACCCCCCCCCCCGGGTCGGAGAATCGCCGTGGGGGGGGGGAAAGAGGGTGGGAACCACGCCACGCCGATTATCTAGCGTCGCCACCAAGCCAGTCAGGGGCCGTTGAAAGCACACCCACCCCCCGGCGAGTCACCACACCTCGGCGGGCCAAGTGCCCGCCGGCGTGGGTTATGTATGGCCCCACCCGGCAGGACCTCGGAGTTCTGGCTGCGGGGGCCATCCTGGTGGGGGCGCAGACTCCGGATTTTGGGGAGGGTGGGCCTCCACAGTGGCCTGGCCCACAATCGGGGCCTACCGATTGGGGCGGGCAAATTCCGTGGGGAGCGTATGTTCCTCCACGCCGGGCCCCTGCCATAATGGCAGTAGGCAGGCGCAGACAGGAACCCACGCACATGTGTGGACTCACGCCGGCCGTGGTGCGTCGGAGCAGCGGACACCACTGCGGCGCCGTACTAGCCCCCTAGGAAGGGGTGAATACCTGGGCCTGGAAGCCCATTGACGCCTGAGTGGCTCGCGCCACTTTTGACGCCGGCATCAGAACTTGGCCGCAGGATTGGAGAATCCCGGCCTGAATCTATGAATTAAATAAGGCCTAGTGCGTTTATCCCTTAACTATAATCATAACTGGAAAGACAGGGTACCTTCACGATGACACCTTTGCGGCCAGCGTAGCGTCCGGCCAGCACCAGAACCACCTTCCCAGGTTTCATAAACTTTCCCATTTCTGTAAAGGCAAGGCAGACATGTCACCAAAAAACAAGGTAGGAAGTCGAAACTTCAGGAGGTGGGAGATCTCCCAGGGAGGTGATCAGTGCTCACCCTGCGAATCAACACCACTGAGTACGGATCTAACCAGCAATTCATTTCATAGTGCAAGTGCGTGTACCTTGCTGTTTCTTAATTTGTTTTTTCCAAAAACTTCAAAAGTAATTCATTGGCTGTGAAGCACTTTGAGAAATGACAGGGGGGGGCTAACATAAATTAGATTTCTGGCCTTCCACACATGCTGCCACTGATGAGTGCAATGCTGGATTCAGAATGTGGATTCTGTGATGTGTACGCACACACAGTCAGGCAACCTCACTAGGGTGCGAGTCTTTCAGCATTGACAGTGTATGACCCACGGCTGCCAGTCAGTTTCCCTGCATGGGAGACACAGAAAACTGGAAAGCCGTCTTGCCGGCGGCTGAGCTCCGTCCATGTGGTGTAAACGGAGGTCTTGCTGCCGAGGTAGGAATGGGAAAGGCCGGGGGGGGGGGGGGGGTGGAGGCCGCACCGGAGGCCCCGGGCAAGTCAGCCCACACACCCAAAATAAACTATCCCATCGGCGGCCCAGGCCGGGCCCCGAGCCCACAAATAGGGCGCCGGCCGCTGGGAGGAGGGCGGCTGCTTTCACGCGGGGCCGGAGCGGGAGAGGTGCGCCGCGCCCCGGCCGCCGATGGAGACGGATTCACATTCGCTCAATTCACCGGCTCCGCTGCTGCTGCTCAATGGCCGCCGCCCGCCCGAAAGGAAGCTGCCCGGCTCGCGTTGAACTTTGACTGCACTCGTCCCCCGCTGACGTCACGCCACTTCCGCTTGGCTGCTGGCATCTGGAGCAGGAAGCCTGACAGCTTCTCTGTTGAGGGAAGGCAGCTAATGTTTCGATGACTCATTGTCAAAGCTGGAGAGAACTGGAAATAGGATCAGTTTTATACTGTGGGGGGGGGATAGACCGCCAGCCATAGGTGGAGATTGACAAAGGTGTCACGGACAGAAAGACGAATGCAAAAGGCAGATAATAGAACAACAAGAACAAAGAAAATACAGCACAGGAACAGGCCCTTCGGCCCTCCAAGCCTGCGCCGACCATGCTGCCCGTCAAAACTAAAATATTCTACACTTCCGGGGTCGTATCCCTCTAGTCCCATCCTATTCATGTATTTGTCAAGACGCCCCTTAAACGTCACTATTGTAAATGGCTAAGAAGGGTGCTGATAGTTTCACGTTAAGAACTCAGAATGTGTTCATGGCCGAAAAGGGGTAAGCAGTGTGTCAAAGGACAACTTGGAACGGGGAACAGATGGCCCAAATGGGGTGGGGTGGGGGTGGGAGGGAGAACAATGATGTGGGGAAAACGGATCGATGGAAGTAAGTTGGTGGAAATAAAAATGGGGTGAAGGTGGAGGAGAGAGTTCACAATCGGAAGTCCGGAAGGCTGTAATGTGCCTAATCGGAAGATGTGGTGCTGTTATGTTCCTTCAGTTTGCGCTGGGTTTCACTGGAACATTGCAGCAGGCCAAGGAACGGACATGTGGACGTGAAAGTAGGATGGTGACTGGAAAAGGCAAGCAACAGGAAGGTCTGGGTCCTGCTTGTAGACGTACCAAAGGTGTTCTGCAAAGCCGTCACACAGTCTGTTTAATCTCTCCAGTGTAGAGTAGACCGCATTTGAAGCCGCAAATGCAATAGACCAGATTGAAGGAGGTGCAAGTGAAGCACTGCCCCACCTGGAAAGAGTGTTTAGGCTTTTGCTGCTGAGCAGGGAGATGCTAAAGGGGCAGGTGTTACATCTTCTGCGATTGCATGGGAAAGTGCCGTGAGAAAAGGGTGAGATGTTGGGGCTGATGAAGGAGTGGACCAGGGTATCCTGGAAGGAACAGTCCCTGCGGAATGCGGGGGAGTGAGGGGAAGATGTGTTTGGTCGTGGCATTATGCTGGAGTTGGCGGAACCGGTGGAGGATGGCTCTTTGAATGCGGAGGCTGGTGGGGTGAAAAGTGAGGACAAAGGGGACCTTCCTTGTCCCGGTTCTGGGAATGAGGGAAAGAGGTGAGAACATAGGTGCAGAGATGAGTCGAACACGGTTGAGAACCCTGTCGACTACAGTGGGTGGGAAACCATGATTAAGGAAGAATGAAGACATGCCAGCAGCACCATTTTGGAAAGTGGCATCACCGGAACAGAGGGAGAATTGGATGGAGTCCTTACAGAATGTGGGGTGTGTGGGGCTGTAGTACCTGTGGGAGTCGGTGGGCTTGTAACGGATACTAGTGGACAGTCTATTCCCAGAAATGGAGGTAGAGAGGCCAAGGAAGGGAAGGGAAATGTCAGAGATGGATCACGTGAAGGTGATAGAGGGGTGAAAACAGGAAGCAAAATTTATACATTTTTCCAGGTCCAGACGGCAACATGAAATGAAATGAAATGAAATGAAAATCGCTTATTGTCATGAGTAGGCTTCAATGAAGTTACTGTGAAAAGCCCCTAGTCTCCACATTCCGGCGCCTGTTCGGGGAGGCTGGTACGGGAAGCGGCACCGAAACAGTCATCGATGAGTTAATAAAAGAATTGTGGGATGGGGTCGGAGTAGAACTGGAACAAGGATTGTTCTACATACCCCATAAAGAGATAGGGAAAACTGGGACCTATGTGGATACCCATAGCTAAAAATTTGGTTTGGAGGAAGTGAGACGGGTTAAAGGCAAAACAGTGCAACAACCCAAAACAACTACTAAACCACTTGGAAATCGGTGCAAAGCAAAACACTGCGCAGTAAACACTAATACAAAGTACAATACTAGGGATACTGAAATGAATATAAATAAATCAATATAAATAAATATATTTCTGCAAAATATTCAAAAAAACTTGTTTTTATGGTGTTATCATGGAATCATAGAATCCCTACAGAGCAGAAGGAGGGCATTCGGCCCATTGAGTCTGCAACAACCCTCTGAAAGAGCACCCTACCAAGGCCCACGTAACTGCCCTATCCCCATAACCCCACCTAACCTTTTGGACAGTAAGGGGCAATTCAGCATGGCCAATCCACCTAACCTGCACATCTTTGGAGCCATTAGTTTCTTCTGAATGAGGATAGGTTAAGATGAGCCCTGGTGGACATCCTCTATTTTGTGATTTCTCATTTGGCACTTTATTCATTTAAATAAATTATTTTTCCATGAAAAGGCAATTTAGAGTGGCCAATCGACCTACACTGCACACCTTTGGGTTGTGGGAGTGAGACACACGCAGACACGGGGAGAATATGCAGACTCCACACGGACTGTGACCCAGGGCCAGGATCGAACCTGGGTCCTCTGCGCCGTGAGGCAGTAGTGTTAGGTCCTTTATTTATTTGTGAGGTCCATGCCAAAGTAGCGGTGTGGTGATTCCACAATCCTTCCTTTGTCCTTCAAGGCGATGACGACTGTGTTCATTATTTGGAGTATTTGGTAGGGATCCAGTGAGTATGCCAGTCAGTCTTTTACAAGAAGCTTATCTTAGGAAATGGTGAGCCTGTAATTTTCCAAGCTGTGCTCGTGATTGGTGGAACCAGCGATTAAATGTTTAATGATGTTATTTAGACATGTTGTCATTGCAACACAAGCTGAAACATTATGGGCGCGATTCTCCGCTCCCGCGCCGGTTGGGAGAATCGCCTGGGTCGCCAAATTTTCCCGCGACGCCGGTCCGACGCCATCCCGCGATTCACAGAAGCGGCCAGATTGGCACAATCGCGTTTTGTGCGACGCGGTACAGTGAATTGCCCGAGACAGCCAAAATGGCGATTCACCGGTACCCCCGCGATTCTCCGGCCTGGATGGGCCTCAAATGGGGTCTGGCCCGCGATCAGTGCCCACCAATCGTAGGGCCGGCCTCTCTGAAGGAGGACCTCCTTTCTTCCGCAGCCCCGCAAGATCCGTCAGACATCTTGCGGGGCGGACCCGGAGAGGACGGCAACCACGCATCCGCGGGTGACGCGTCATGTATGCGGCGCCGCCTTTACGCGGCGCCAAGGCCTGGCGCGGGTAAATGACGGGGTGCTGCTCCTAGCCCATTATTGGGCCCTGAATCGGCCGGGATAGGGGCCGTTTCGCACCGTCGTGAACCTCGACGGCGCAAACACTCTGCCTCCATTTCGGAGAATCCCGCCCTGAATGTTTGGGGTTGCCTTGCTAAAGTATGGACAACATGTACACTTAATTACTTAGAAATGGATATGCAGGCCAGTGATTTTCATACTTTTCTGCATCGGGAACCTACTGCAAACAACAAGAGAAACCTTCATTTACACAGTGCCTTTAATGTAAAATGTACAAAGGCATGTCACAGAGCATTATCAAATAATATTTGGTACCAAGCGTCAAAAGGAGATATGACAACAAGTTTTTATACAGCATCTTAAATTAGCAGAAAAAAATCTGCTTTAATCAAAATTTAAACCACAGAAGGAGATAGATCAAAGGTTTCAGCAAAGAGGCAGGTTTTAAGGATTATTTTAAAAGGCTGAGAGAGTTAGGAAGGTGGAGATTTTAGGGCGTTCCCGTCTTTGGAGCTAGTCTAGGCAGCTGAAGGCACCATCGCCAATGCTGCAGCGATTAAAATCTGATCTGTGCAAGAAGCTGTAACGAGCTCAGCGATCTCGGAGGGTTGTAGGATGTTATAGAGATCGGAAGGGGGTAATGCCGTGGAGGAACTTGAAGACTGAATAGAATTTCAAAATTGAGATGTTACTGGAGCGAAATCCAGTGTATATCCATCAAGCAAAGGGTTGATGGGTGAACAGGGCTTGATAAAAGCCAAGATATGGGCACCAGAGGTTTTCGGTGAGCACAGGTTTAAATAGGGTCGAAGGTGGGAGGCTGGGCATGAGAGCCTAGGAATATTTAAGTCCAGAGGTAAAAAAGACACGTATGAGGGAATCAGCAGGTAAGCTGAGGCAGGGACAGAGATGGGGTCTGTTATATGTGATGAATGTAAGAAATTGGTAAATATATTGTATTTCATATTTGTGGCAGTAATGTTATTAAAAACCAAGGTTAAGGATTTGCTGCAATAATATCATTAAAGAATTTATATTAAGGTATCCAGATTGTATGTCTGTTACAACTTTAATTAAAAGGTTGTAAAAGTTGAGGTCATGATTGATTCTAACCATTTACTTGTTTACCTATAGAGGGCCTAATGCAACAATATTATGATTGCTGGAGATTCCCTGGAGAGTAGATAATTTATGAGGGATTGTATTTAGTCCTAGCTAAGCAGGTCTTGGAACATAGTGGGATGTTGATGATGTAATTAATGGGAGGAGCCAGGTCTGTCTGTAGTTTTGTAGCCGGCTAGAAGTTTTGATTTGAACAGCGGTTTTGCCAAATGCTGTCAGGTTGAGCAGGAGCTTCTGACAAGATAGAAGGATTTTCAGGTTGCTCTTGAAAGGTTCTCTCTCCAAAAGCCTCTACACATATAAGCAAGAAAACATGTTCATTTAACTTTATTTCTGGAAACATGTTCTGTTAATTTTATTCTAACTGTCATTTGAATTGTATTGGGGTTGATTAATTGGAATTAATGAAGGTGTAAGTTAAAGTTTTTCCCTGTGTTTAAAAACTTTAACTGATCATTGTAAAGCTGATGTTGATGTGGTTAATTCTGTGTTTAAATTAAAGTTTGTTTTAACATTAAAGATACCAATTATCAGAGACATCACTCCTTGGGTGAAGTATCCTTTCCTCACAGTTTTATAAATATTAAAAAAGTGTCTGCAGTTCTTATCTGGTATTCTTACAAATGTTGGACTCTGCTAACATATGCTATTGGAGGAGAAAGTTTTGGTGAATGAATGAATGAATGAAAATCACTTATTGTCACAAGTAGTCTTCAAATTAAGTTACTGTGAAAAGCCCCTAGTTGCCACATTCCAGCGCCTGTTCGGGGAGGCTGTTACGGGAATCAGATGGTGATTAATCAGATGTGAGATCATATGTTTCCGGTTGCGGCTATGCGGAGCTAAGTCGCACGTTCGGCAGCTCCCGACAGAAACTGACTTTTGGGCTCTTTAGGGTCCCCAGCGGCATTTGTTCGACGGTTCCCAGTGTGGGAAGGTGATAGTAATATTTCCCCGGCACTATATGGATTGGACCAGGAGTGGAGCGGTGAAAAAAGTAGTTTTGGAGCAGCGAAAAGTGCGAGGGAGGAAAATCAAGATAGCGGTGGATGGAGACCAGGCAGCGTGGGCGCAGTGGTCGCAGGAACAGCAGGGGTTTCTCCAGCACTGCTTCACGGAATTGAAGGCAGAGCTATTGGAGCCGATGAAGGCTTCGATAGACAAGCTGCTCGAGACCCAGAAGACCCAAGGGGCGGCGATCCGGGAGGTGCGGCAAAAGGCCTCAGAGAACGAGGACGAGATCTTGGGCTTGGCGGTGAAGGTAGAGGCGCACGAGGCGATGCATAAGAAATGGCAGAAGTTTGAGGACATGGAGAATTGGTCGAGGAGGAAGAACCTGCGGATTCTGGGTTTCCCGGAGGGAGTGGAGGGGTTGGAAGTTGGAGCATACGTTGTCACGATGTTGAACATGTTGATGGGCTCGGGGGCCTTTCCGGGGCCCCTGGAGCTGGAGGGGGCCCACCGAGTCCTGGTGAGGAGGCCCAAGCCCAACGAGCCGCCGCGGGCGGTGCTGGTGTGGTTCCACCGCTTCATGGACAGGGAGTGTGTCCTAAGGTGGACAAAGAAGGAGCGGAGCAGCAGGTGGGAGAATGCAGAGGTCCGGATATACCAGGACTGGAGCGCGGAGGTGGCTAAGAAGAGGGCCGGGTACAATCGGGCTAAGGCGGCTCTGCATCGGAAGGGGGTGAAATTTGCAATGTTGCATCTGGCGCGACTGTGGGTCACTTTCAAGGACCGCCACCACTACGTCAATACGCCGGAGGAGGCGTGGACCTTTATCCAGGCCGAAAAGTTGGACTCGGATTGAGGGTCGGTTGCGAGGGGATGTCGAGAGGGAATTGATGTGATTGTCGTGTTTTGAGGGGATGTTCTGTTCTGTTTGGTACTGTTTTCTTTTTGGGTGCTGGGTGGGGTAGGGTGAAATGGTTCGTAGTGGGGGTTTGGTGAGAGTGTGAGCGTCAGTGGTTGGTGGAGGGGGCCCCATTGGGGGAGAGAGGAGGCCCGAGGTGGGTGAGCTGGGATTAGGCCGCGAAAGGGAGCTGCACCTGAGGGGGTGGGGCCGGCTTGGTGGAAAGCACGGGATTTTCTCCCGCGCTAGGGAAGGAAGGGGGCGGGGTCAGGGGGAGGGGTGGTGCTGAGAGGAGCGCCTGCTGATTGACAGGAGGGTAGGGGGAGATTCTCACACTGGGGGGGTCGATGGAGTGGCGGGAGCGGTCGGGGTCAGCAGGAGTCAGCTGACTTACAGGAGTGCTATGGGGGGAGCAACGCAGCTAGGGGGGGACGTAGCTGGGAAGTAGGGAGCTTGATAATGGGGTGGGGGGCTTTAAAATGGTATTGGATCCAGCATTGGACCGCTCTAGATCCAGGACGGGTGAAAGGCCGGCAGCGGCCAAGGTGTTGAAGGGGTTTATGGACCAGATGGGATGAGTGGACCCATGGAGGTTTGTTAGGCTGGGGGCCAGGGAATTCTTTTTCTTTTCCCACGTCCATAAAGCCTACTCCCGGTTTGACTTTGTTTTGAGTAGGGCACTGATCCCGAGGGTAGATGACACGGAGTATTCGGCCATAGTCATCTCAGATCATGCCCAGCACTGGGTGGAGCTCGAGCTAGGGGAGGAGAGGGACCAGCGCCCGCTGTGGCGCCTAGAGGTGGGCTTGCTGGCGGATGAGGAGGTGAGCGGGCGGATCCGGGGATGCATTGAAAGATACCTAGAGGTGAACAATAACCTAGAGGTGGTCTGGGAGGTGCTGAAGGCGGTGATTAGGGGAGAGCTAATCTCCACTAGGGCCCACAAGGAGGGGAAGGAGAGTAGAGAGAGGGAGAGGTTGGTGGGTGGGATTTTAAGGTTAGATAGGAGGTATGCAGAGATCCCCGAGGAGGGACTACTCAAGGAGCAACGAAGCCTCCAGGCCGAGTTCGACCTGTTGACCACCAAGAAGGCGGAGGTGCAATGAAGGAAGGCGCAAGGGGCGGTGTATGAATATGGGGAGAAGGCTAGCCGGATGCTGGCACTCCAGCTTTGGAGGTGGGAGGCAGCGAGGGAGATTGGGGGAGTTAGGGATAAAGGGGGGAACATGGTGCGGAGTGCGGTAGGGATAAATGGGGTATTTAGAGACTTCTATGAGGAGCTGTATAGTTCTGAGCCCCCGACGGAGGAGGGGGGATGTGTTGTTTTCTGGACCAGCTGAGGTTCCCGAGGGTAGAGGAGGGGCAGGTGGCGGGACTTGGGGCACCGGTAGGACTGGAGGAGCTGACTAAGGGGCTGGGGAGTATGCAGGCGGGGAAGACACCGGGGCCAGATGGGTTCCCGGTGGAATTTTACAGGAAGTGTATGCACCTGTTGGGCCCACTACTGGTGAGGACTTTCAATGAGGTGAGGGAGGGGGGGCCCTACCCCCGACGATGTCCAGGGCGCTGATCTCGCTGATCTTGAAGCGGGACAAGGACCCTTTACAGTGTGGGTCGTATAGGCCAATCTTGCTCCTCAACGTGGACGCGAGGCTGTTAGCAAAGGTGTTGGCTACCAGAATTGAGGACTGTGTTCCGGGGGTGATCCACAAGGACCAGTGAAGAGAAGGCAGCTAAACACCAATGTGCGGAGGCTCCTAAAGGTAATCATGATGCCTGCAGTGGAGGGGGAAGCGGGGATACTGGCGGCTATGGATGCGGAGAAGGCCTTCAATAGGGTGGTGTAGAGGTACCTGTGGGAAGTGTTGAGGAGGTTCGGGGAGGGGTTCGTGTGGTCGTATGTATTGGGGGTCATGTGGGACTGGAAGCCCTAATGTCATTGGCTGACAGATCCCGGGTCCTGGTTGGCCGTTGACCTCATACTCCGCCCTGAAGGCGAAGTATAAGAAGCCGGTGCCTTCCCCCGCAGGCCAGTTTACTATCGGGCTGCTGGGGAACAGACACGCTTAATAAAGCCTCATCGACTTCACTCTATTTGTCTCACGGAGTCTTTGTGCGCCACAATTTATTAAGCGTGCCTAAAAAGGACTATGGAGCTCAGGATCATTCCAGAATGCCTGAGGATCAGCCCCCACGCAGTGAATGCGGCAGCAGCCTTCAAACACTGGCAGACTTGCTTTGAGGCCGACATCACATCGACCACAGGCCGAGTCTCAGACGAACAAAAACTGCAGGTCCTGCACTCGAGGGTGAGCACGGAGATTTTCACCCTCATTGAAGACACCCGCGATTTCCAGACGGCCTTCACAGCACTGAGAAGTCTCTACGTTCGCCCAGTTAACCAAATCTACGCTCGCTACCAGCTCGCAACAAGACGGCAAGCTCCCGGAGAATCGATGGACGAGTTCTACGCCGCGCTGCTGATTTTGGGACGAGCCTGCAGCTGCCCGTCGGTGAACGCAAACGAACACACGGACATGTTAATGCGCGATGCTTTTGTTGCAGGTATGCAATCCTCCCAAATCCGCCAAAGACTTCTAGAAAAAGAGTCACTAGGACTCTCAGAGGCACGGGCCCTGGCAGCCTCGCTGGACGTAGCCGCGCGTAATACCCGCGCCTACGGCCCCGACCGCGCGGCAGGCCATTGGGCCCCGTACGTACCCGCCGCGGCAAACCCCCTACCCCCCCCCCCCGGACACCCCACAGGCTTGCGCAGTCCAAACGCCGAGTCGCACCGGGGGCGCCCGCTGTTATTTCTGCGGCCAGGCGAAGCACCCCCGACAACGCTGTCCGGCCCGCGCAGCCATCTGCAAAAGCTGCGGGAAAAAGGGCCACTATGCGGTGGTGTGCCGATCCCGCGTGGTCGCCGCCGTCCCGGGAGAACAGGGAGCCCTACAGGCAGTCTATGCCTCCCAACCCCCCCAGCACGCCATGTGCGACCCGCAGGCGCCGCCATTTTGGGTCCCGACCACCGCGGCCCCGGGAGAACTGGGAGCCCTGCATGCCGTCTACGCTCCCCAACCCCACTCCCCGCAGTCCATGTACGACCCGCCGCCGGCGCTCCCGATTTGGGTGCCGGCCAACACTCTCCACGGAGAGGAGGGGGTTTTTCGCATCCCGAACGCCACCCTCACCCCCGTCCCACGCCCCACGCCTGACCCGCCGGCGCCACCTACCTTGACCCCGACCACCGCTGTCCCCGGCGAGGAAGCTCCGCGCGGTGCCAGCGCTCGCGGCCCCACGACTGACCCGCCGGAGCCGCCGACCTGGGCCCTCACCCCCGTCCCGCGCCCCACGCCTGACCCGCCGGCCTGGGCCCCGACCACCGCTGTCCCCGGCGAGGGAGCTCCGCGCGGTGCCAGCGCTCGCGGCCCCACGACTGACCCGCCGGAGCCGCCGACCTGGGCCCTCACCCCCGTCCCGCGCCCCACGCCTGACCCGCCAGCGCCGCCGGCCTGGGCCCTCACCCCCGTCCCGCGCCTCACGCCTGACCCGCCAGCGCCGCCGACCTGGGCCCTCACCCCCGTCCCGCGCCCCACGCCTGACCCGCCAGCGCCGCCGACCTGGGCCCTCACCCCCGTCCCGCGCCCCACGCCTGACCCGCCGGCAATACAACTTACCTGGACCCCGATCTCCATCCCCGGCGAGGGACCTCCTCACGGTCCCAGCGCTCGCAGTACTGACCCGCCGGCCTTGGCCCCGACCACCGCTGTCCCCGGTGAGGGAGCTCCGCGCGGTCCTAGCGCCCGCGGCCCTGGCGCTCGCAGCCAAGGAACTCCGCGCGGTCCTAGCGCCCGCGGCCCGGGCGCTCGCAATGCAGGAACTCCGCGCGGTCCTAGCGCCCCCCAGACCCCCCAGCACTCAATGTGCGACCCGCAGACGCCGCCATTTTGGGTCCCGACCACCACGAGGGGAGGAGGGGCCCCGCCATCTTGGACCGCCCCCGACCTGTACGACGCATGGGGGCGGCCATTTTGTCCACCCCCGACGCCATCTTGTGACCCCTCAGCTACGGGCGAGGTATGGGGGTGGCCATTTTGTCCATCCCCGACGCCATCTTGGACGGCAACAACGGACCCCACCCCACTACTACAACCACGGCTCGCTTCGGTTACACTCGATCAGGCTCGGCCCCGGACTCTCCAGACGACGACGACAACGGTCCTAATTAACGGCCACGAGACGCCATGCCTAGTCGACTCTGGGAGCACGGAAAGTTTTATACATCCCGACACGGTAAGACGCTGTTCCTTAACTACCTTCCCCAGCGCACAAAAGATTTGCCTAGCTGCAGGATCCCACTCCATACAGATCCAGGGATTCTGCATAGTTACCCTAACGGTACAGGGGAGGGAATTCAAAAACTACAAACTTAACGTCCTTCCCCAACTCTGTGCCCCCACCTTGCTGGGCTTAGATTTTCAATGTAACCTACAGAGCCTTACGTTTAAATTCGGCGGCCCCATACCCCCACTCACTATCTGCGGCCTCGCCACCCTCAAGGTGCAACCCCCGTCCTTGTTTGCGAACCTCACCCCGGATTGCAAACCCGTCGCCACTAGGAGCAGACGGTACAGCGCCCAGGACCGGACCTTCATTCGCTCCGAAGTCCAGCGGCTACTAAAGGAGGGCATAATCCAGGCCAGCAATAGTCCCTGGAGAGCGCAGGTGGTAGTAGTGAAGACAGGGGAGAAACAAAGGATGGTCATTTACTATAGCCAGACCATCAACAGGTACACACAACTAGACGCGTACCCTCTCCCCCGCATATCCGACATGGTCAATCGGATTGCCCAGTATAAAGTCTTCTCCACCGTGGACCTCAAGTCCGCCTACCATCAGCTCCCCATCCGCCCAAGTGACCGCAAGTACACAGCCTTCGAGGCAGACGGGCGATTATACCACTTCCTAAGGGTCCCTTTTGGCGTCACAAACGGCGTCTCGGTCTTCCAACGGGAAATGGACCGAATGGTTGATCAACATGGGTTACGGGCCACGTTCCCGTACCTCGACAATGTAACCATCTGCGGCCACGATCAGCAGGACCACGACGCCAACCTCCAAAAATTCATCCAGACTGCCAAAGCCTTGAACCTCACGTACAACGAGGACAAGTGCGTTTTTAGCACCGATCGGCTAGCCATTCTGGGCTACATAGTGCGCAATGGGATAATAGGCCCCGACCCCGAACGTATGCGCGCACTCATGGAATTTCCCCTCCCGCACTGCCCAAAAGCCCTGAAACGCTGCCTGGGGTTCTTTTCATACTACGCCCAGTGGGTCCCCCAGTACGCAGACAAGGCCCGCCCCCTAATACAGACCACGACTTTCCCGCTGTCGACAGAGGCTTGCCAGGCTTTCAGCCGCATCAAAGCGGACATCGCAAAGGCCACGATGCACGCCATCGACGAGTCCCTCCCCTTCCAGGTCAAGAGCGACGCCTCTGACGTAGCTCTAGCGGCTACCCTTAACCAAGCGGGCAGACCCGTGGCCTTCTTCTCCCGAACCCTCCACGCCTCAGAAATCCGCCACTCCTCAGTGGAAAAGGAAGCCCAAGCCATAGTGGAAGCTGTGCGACATTGGAGGCATTACCTGGCCGGCAGGAGATCCCGGGTCCTGGTTGGCCGTTGACCTCATACTCCGCCCTGAACGCGAAGTATAAGAAGCCGGTGCCTTCCCCCGCAGGCCAGTTTACTATCGGGCTGCTGGGGAACAGACACGCTTAATAAAGCCTCATCGACTTCACTCTATTTGTCTCACGGAGTCTTTGTGCGCCACAGTTCGTTAGTTGGGTTAGGAAAGGAGTTTTCGGTACCTAGGGATCCAGGTGGCCAGGAGCTGGGGGCCCTACACAAGCTCAACTTGACAAGGCTGGTGAAGCAGATGGAGGAGGAGTTTAAAAGGTGGGATATGCTGCCACTCTCCCTGGCGGGTAGGGTACAGTCGGTGAAGATGACGGTGCTCCCGAGGTTCCTTTTTATATTCCAGTGCCTCCCCATCCTGATCAATAAGGCCTTTTTTAAGCGGGTCAGCAGGAGCATTATGGGGTTTGTATGGGTGAAAAAGACCCCGAGGGTGAGAAGGGTGTTTCTGGAACGGAGCTGGGACAGAGGAGGGCTAGCGTTGCCTAATCTGTGTGGGTACTACAGGGCTGCCAATGTGGCGATGATACGCAAGTAGGTAATGGAGGGGGAGGGGGTGGTGTGGATGAAGCTGGAGATGGCGTACTGTGTGGGCACGAGCCTGAGAGCGCTGGTGACGGCACCGCTGCCGCTCTTGCCGACAAGGTACACCACGGGTCCAGTGGTGGCGGCGACCCTCAAAATCTGGGGGCAGTGGAGACGCCACATGGGGGAGGCAGAGGCTTCGATGTGGTCCCCGATCCGAGAGAACCACCGATTTGTCCCGGGGAGAATGGATGGGAGGGGTTCCTGAGCTGGCACAGGGCAGGAATTAGAAGGATGGGGGACCTGTTTATAGATGGGATGTTTGCGAGCCTTGGGGCGTTGGAGGAAAAATTCGGGCTCCCCCCTGAAAATGCCTTCAGGTACATGCAGGTAAGGGCGTTTGTAAGACGGCAGGTAAGGGAATTTCCACTCCTGCCAGCACGTAGGATCCAGGATAGGGTGCTCTCGGGGGTGTGGGTTGGAGAAGGCAAGGTCTCGGCGATCTACCAGGAGATGCAGGAGGAGGAGGAGGCCTCGGTGGAGGAGCTGAAAGGTAAATGGGAGGAGGAGCTGGGGGAGGCGATAGTCGAGGGTACGTAGGCGGATGCCCTGGGTAGGGTAAATTCTTCCTCCTCTTGTGCCAGGCTTAGTCTGATACAATTTAAGGTTCTGCACAGGGTGCACATGACTGGGGCAAGGCTGAGTCAGTTTTTTGGAGTGGAGGACAGGTGTGTGAGGTGTTCGGGGAGCTCAGCAGATCATGCCCACATGTTCTGGGCGTGCCCAACGTTGGATGGGTACTGGAGCGGCGTTGCGAGGACGGTGTCTAAGGTGGTAAACACCCGGGTTAAGCCGAGTTGGGGGCTCGCACTATTTGGGGTATCGGACGAGCCGGGAGTGCAGGAGGCGAAAGAGGCCGGTATTCTGGCCTTTGCGTCCCTGGAAGCCCGGCGGAGGATTCTGCTACAGTGAAAGGAGGCGAAGCCCCCAAGCGTGGAAGCCTGGATCAGTGACATGGCAGGGTTCATTAAACTGGAGAGGGTAAAATTTGCCTTAAGAGGATTTGTGCAAGGGTTCTTCAGGTGGTGGCAACCGTTCCTAGACTTTCTAGCGGAGCGTTAGGAGGTGGTCAGCAGCAGCAGCAACCCAGGGGGGGTGGGCGGGTACTTTGTGTTTACTACTGTGTTTATTATCGTTTAATGGGGGGCTTGTATATTGGGGGAATACGTGACATAGCTATAAGATGTTTATTTATGTGTTCTTTGTTTTTTCTTACCTCTGTAAGGGGGGGTGGTTTGCTGAAAATATGTTTAAAAATTTGAATAAATATATATTTTTTTAAAAGATGCGCGATCATATTACTGGAGATGATCTGTCCAAATTCCCAAAAGACATGGTCAGATAGCCAAGCAAACACAATTCCTCCATTGTAAAAGTAACTTTTACTGAGCAACAGAAATAACGTGCCATAAGTCAAGAAACAGTCACAGTCAGAAACACACTGAAGCAGAGAAAGATTTTATGAGCCGGTGATTCCTGTGGGGCACCTTTGTGTGAACTGAGGGTTTGTATATATAAGTTTGAATGCTTATGAAGAAAGCAAATGGAATGTCTATTCTGTAGATAACAAGGCCCACAAACCACAGGTTGAGCCTGGATTTTCTGTGCCTGTCAGACTGCTGGTATCTGGAAGCGCTGAAATACAAGACTTTCACCCATTGCAGCTCTGCACTTTGTGACCTTCTACAGAATTGTCTGCAGCCAAATAAATCACTTGTCTTGTTGTTTCCCTTCCCCAATTTTTTCAATGTATTTTCCCTCTTTGAAAGACATCAGGCTGATTTTGTCCCTGCTTTCAGACAGGACTGGAGAGATAGCAGAAAGCAAAAATTACACTGCGAGATTCACTGCACCCATTGATGACGGAGTCATTTTGATGGATCTTTGAAATAAGCAGCCTAAAATCCATCTAAACTGGCAGGGGCTTGATTAGCCACACCACTCCCGAGCAATTTTCCGATATCAATACTCCCATGTAGCAACTGATCAAGGGCTCTTGCTGGTCGCTGGCCAGCAATGTGTGTGCTCCACCTGTCTGATGTCCACCATGAGAGAAAATTAATTTCAGTGACTCATTTGTTGTGGGGGGGGGGGGGGGGGGGGACAAGAGATTTCCTGTCTTTTTTTATGTGAGCTGCAAATTAGTGTGAGTTCTAGATATTGTTTTTGAACTTATATCCAATTTCATTCCTTTGAGACTTTAAACAAAAATGGCAATAGGAGACAGTCTAGTGAAGTAACTCAGGGAACTTTATTTAATACTTAGAGCAGGACGGCGAATTGAAGGGCGTAGTACTACTCTTGCTTTCCGGTTTGGTTTAGGATGCAGAACGACTCTTGGCTTCAGTTCTCTCCCCGTAACCTGTGTGGATCTTTTCCTTCCCTCTGGACAGCAGGCTCTGCAAACTTCACTTTGTTTTTGAAAACTCACCACTATTCTTAGAAGTCCCCCTATACCAAAAAGGGCCGACATTCTAAATGGTGAAACAGGGATTTTCACTCCCCGACTCCGATGCAAGCTTCAGTGGGTGCTATTCAGGTCAAACTATGTTTTCAAGTTATCCCCCAGTATAACCCATACCTTCACCGAAGATTTCATCTACTTACCACTTAGTAGCATCGATCCTGGGTCCCGCATTGCTAAGTAAGTAAAGTAGACTTTGGAATAACCACTATTTCAGGTTAAATTAAATTATTTTATTATTATATTTTTTCTTTTAAAAGCTGCAATTACTTTCTTTACAGAAAGGAAAAAGATCTTGCTTCTGGATCCTTCTGGTTGGTTGAAGGGACCTTCAGGCCCACCTTGACAATCAATCTTTTTAAAGTCTGGTCTTCTTTAGATGTATTCGCTGATGAGCTCGGTTACTGTGTCCTATCTTTCCCATGTACCGAGCTGTGAGAGCTGATTCTGCTGGCTGACTCTGAGCTGACTCTTTAAATTCTGGTCTTCCTTGGATGTATTAGCTGTTTTAGCTCGGCTGCTAAGCCCTGTCCATTTCCCATAGCCGAGCTGACTGTAATCTGACTCTGAACTGCTTGTTCCTTCTCTGCTTCTCCCCTCTGAGTTCTGGTTCTCGTTCCTGCTCTGGTCTCTAGGTTTATATATTTTTCTAACAGTTATCTAGTTTTTATGACTTTATTGTCAAGTAATATTTTTCACTTTGATTGTAAAAAGTATCTTTGATCTAAACATTCTAATCCAACTAAGTACTCATTTTGACATGACTTCATCTCTTTGCAGCTGCTGTTAACCCTTCGTGGGATCTTTCCCTACATTCTCTCATGTTTCTCCCAGACCAGATATTGCCAGACTTCCATGTTTCAAATTACACATTTTCCATATTTTCAATTACAACTTTCAGACTTGGTGCTCCCCTTGCTCACGGAAAGCTGCTGTTTACCAAGCCACAACCCACAGCATGATCAATGATGTTATTGTTTCCTGATTGGCCTGAATGAGGTGAGGCTAATTATTAATTGGCTGAAGAGGTGCATGATCAACATGTGATTGGTCTAGGTGGGCATGGTCAGTTTCTAATTGGTGTCCCACAAGTAACTGACACCTTAAAGGGCCAGTCAGAGGACAATGGGCAATGATATCAATAGATGACCATCTATGTTAGAACAAAGAATAAAGTGGTAAAGATGGTTACAACTCAAAACTATGTATTTCTAATACAGAAAAGGTACGAACACATAAAGCTACAATACAAGTTGTCCTTAAAGTTATTTAGAGTGAGTATGCAATAGAAGTGTATCGCAATAGTCACAGTTTAAAATGTGATATTCTAAACCAGTCCCCTTATACATTTAGTTAATACCTACTATTGAATAATAATGATCGAAAGAATTGTACTTTTACAAATAATCATATAGTGTCATAAAGTTTAACTCTAATCAAAGTTAATGGTAATTGCTTCTTTTTGACAACTGGAGTTAAACTCATGAAAAAACATCAGTTGTTATACTTCCCTCTCTTGCACCCATAAATTCCTGCTAGCCTCCCTTGTTACTGATAACAAATGCGAGCTGCCCATTCAACCTTGAAGGAGATATCTGCTTAGCTCATCCTTTATTCTGTCTAAAATCCCAAGTTGCACCGTCCTGCCAAGTGAAGCAAAGAATAGTCACATGGTGCTAAAATGAAAATTCACAAGCTTAATCAGAATCATATAATAGTATGTTGATTGATTATTATACTAAACTAAAACTGTTCATGTGACATCAATTTACCTACAATAGTAATACCACCAACAATCAGTAGATGTCAGTGTCCTTCTGTTCTGGATGACTTTTTTGAAAAAAAAGTGGGTGACGATAGAGGAATGCTGCTCCAAATCAGAACTCGCAATATCAAGAGGAATAATTATGAAAAAATACACATTAGAAGCAAATATGCAAATAAACAAATCTGTGCTTGGATTGGTGCTGCCAAGAGAAGATTTCAACACTAACCTGTGTTTATGCTACAAAACCTAACTCAACCTAATGGACCATCTGCGGTGATATGAGTTAAGATGCAAAGTCAGACATGAAACACAACTGACAACCAGTAACAAAAGGGCTAGCCTGTGAGCAATGCAAAATCTGGTTCAAAAAGTATTTGTTTCTCAAAACAAAAGACTGCTACTTCCAGGCTTGAAGAGCACATATGTTTTTTTTAATTTGTCCTTGGGACATAGGCGTCGCTGGCTGTACCAGCATTTATTGCCCATCCCTAATTTCCCTTGAGGGGACAGTTAAGAGTCAACCTCATTGCTGTGGTCTGGAGTCACGTGTAGGCAGACCAGGTAAGGACGGCAGATTTCCTTCCCTAAAGGGCATTAGTGAACCAGACGAGCTTTTACGACAATGGTTTCGTGGTCATCATTAGACTTTTAATTCCAGACTTTAATTCAAATTTCACCGTCTGCAGTGACAGGATTCAAAGGTTTACTAGTCCAGTGGCAATACCACTATGCCATCGCCTCCTTCAGGTTAAACTAGTGACTTCAGATTCTGATATGACTGAGGCAAATGATTAGTTGAGGTGTATCTTTCAAAGCAAATAATGTTAAATCTGAATCTACTGTGTGCACAATGGGAGTTTTCCCCCTCATGTTGTAAATTTACAAGGTACGTCCTTTGTAATTTTCAAACAAAGCTGAGTGATAACAAGTCAGTTGTCCTGATTATAAAAAACATTTTCTGCCCTATCTGAAATAATATTGTCAGAAAAGCTCACCATCAGCTCGTCAATAAGTAATGGCGCTTTCTAATGAATGGGAAAGTCTTAGGAGACTTTCTTCTGACTCAACAGTATTATCAACCAAGCAATAGTCGCATCCATTACACAATACACTCTGGAAATAGAAATAGATTAGATCAGCGGTGGACAAGGATGGCATGGTGGCGCAGTGTTAGCACTGCTGCCTACGGCGCTGAGGACCCGGTTCAATCCCGGCTCTGGGTTACTGACTGTGTGGAGTTTGCACATTCTCCTCGTGTCTGCATGGGTTTCGCCCCCACAACCAAAAGATGTGCAGGTTCGGTGGGTTGGCCATGCTAGCATTTCCCCTTAATTGGAAAGAAATAATTGGGTACTCTAAATTTATTTTTAAAAAGGTCAGTGGTGGGCAACATGCAAGCCAGGCTCCACATGTGACCCATTTGGGTTCCGAGTGTGGTCCACGAGAGATTTTGTTGACCGTTGCCAGTGCGCGGGGCTGCCACATTCCGCTGATTTCCACCCGCTTGTTTATTTCCTACCGGTATGACTGAAGTGATTCGCACGTAAAGCAAGGGCAATATAAAGCAAAGTAAGGGAAACGATGTGTGTGCTGATTGCTCACAACATTAACTGTCAGAGCCGTGCGCTCTCTCTGCATCCAAAGTGTAAATATTTCTTTTGTTTTTGCCATTTGAAGTTGATGACTGTTCTATTAATGATTAAACATTTTCTATAACTCATTAGGAAATGTTCGGTGAGTATTAAATGTATTTAATTTTATTCATGGGTTTATAGTTAGTGAAAAGGCCTGCGGCCCACTGAGATGAACGTGGGTCACTTATGCAGCCTACTCACCAACCTAGGTTATCCGTGCTATAGATAAAAATTGTTAAAAATTGTAACCATTATAAATTTTGACTGGAGCGAAACTGCTTCAACAGGGAAGAATAGGTCAGTTAGCCTAACATCAATAATAGGTCAAATGCAAGAATCTATTACCATATTTGACTTGAAACATTAACTGTTTCTCCATAGATGCTTCCAGACCAGCTGAGTTGTTCCAGCACTTCCTGTTTTTACTTCAGATCTCCAGCACCTGCAGTATTTTGCTTTTATTTTAGTATTGAAAGTCTGAGTGATCAAAGCACTCATTGAACAACAGTAAGGTCCCTCGCTGAGCTCAAGTCAACATGGATTATGAAAGAGGAAGTGTTGGGTAAATCTGCTGCAATTTTTTAGAGAATGTAACTACAAGTAGATACAGGAGAAACTAGCAGATAAAATGTATTTGGATTTCCAAAAATCATTGATGAGATGCCACAAAAGATTAGGGTTCTTGGGATGGTGGCAATATATTAGCATGGATGAGGATAGGTTAATGCAGTGTTTGAAATTTTTTTTTTCCGGGGACCCAATTTTACCAACAGGCCAACCTTCACGACCCACGGCAGCTGACCATCGTGATCCACGCCAGCCGACGTTCGCGACCCACGCCGGCCGATACTCGCGACCCATGCCTCCCAAACATCATGACTCACTATTTTCACTTACCTTTAATGAGAAGGTGAGTCTGCTTGGTCCTCACGATCTGACTTGTTTTGTATGAGTTATTCATCAGAGGTCCTGAACAGTGCACACCAGCGCTGCTTTGTCCTGTTGTGGGTTCTCCTGATCCACTCACACCAGCAGGTTTATTTCTGAGATCCTGGCATGTTTGTGTCTCTGGCCTCTCTTTCTTATTACAAAACAATCCATTTTAGATTTTTCAGTCCTTTGCTTGTTTGTTGCAGACAAAATGGAGGAATTGCAATTGTGTCCAGAGGATGTGATGTCAGTGTTTGAAGCCTGTGACCTCTCTGCCTCGCTTCAGGCAGGAAGACTGGTTGAATTTTAAAAAAATCTTCTCCTGAGTCATGACGTTGACGTGAGGAGGCAGTGCTTCTCGCTGGGCTCCGGGCATGCTCACTCATGAGTGGGCAGCATGCACGGTGCGCCCCCATTTTTCAAGCGGCCACGGCTGCTGCGGCCATTGCACGTTAATTCCCAAGATCGGAAACGCCGCGATGGATGGCTCCGTGACCCTCACACCCGCCCGTGACCCACCCATGGGTCGTGACCCCGACTTTGAAACTGACTGGGTTAATGGACAGAACACAGGATGGGGACAAACGGAACATTTTTGGATTGGCAGACTTTAACTAGTGGTGTACTGCAAGGATCTGATATTTATAATCTACTGTATATTAATGACTTAGATGAGGGATCTGAGTGTAACATATCCAGGTTTGCTGACAACAAAATTAGATGAGAAAGTAGTAGTGAGGATGAAAAGAGGCTGGAGAAGGACGTAAACAGGTTGGGTGAGTGGGCACGTTATGGAATATAATGTGGCAGTGTGTAAAGGTCCCCAAGGCTCTATGGAAAAGGGAAATTATGGATTCTGTCAGATGGTTCCCTGAGCAGATTGTCAGCCACTTGCAGACTGGTTCACTGCCAATATTTTCAAACAAGTAACAAGAGGTGAGAAATGCTCTCCCTGTCCGATCCTTCCTGGACACCCAGAGTCTCCCTGGCCTTTCATGCTGCCCTCAAGGAAGTTGAAATGGAGAAAAGAGTCCGTCCAGCACCCAGCTACCTTGCAGAGAAAGCAACAATGGTTTTTGTGGAGGTTCATATGGAGCAGTTTAACAATGTAGAACCCAATGCTCTACAGGCTTCCCAAGGATGCACATCTAGACAAACATCTGGAGGACAATCAACTCAGTGACCTCTTTACACTTACTGGTCTTCCAGTGCAAAGATCTGTTGATTACTGAGTATTGCAGACTGGCACATCCCAAGGGCCAGGACTATGTGGCGAGGGACACACAAAAGTCCAAGCTGCAAAGGTTCAATAAGGAAAGGCCACTATGGCCCCCCCATCATAGTATACCTAGGGGCAGGAACCAGTGTAAAATTCAACTATTTGCACCAGAGTACATTTGACAAGGAATGCAAATTACAATAAATACAGGCTGTATGAGCAAATGTAGTGAGGCACCTCGTATTGAAAGAAACAACCTTTATTGCACTTCATATGCCAAATGTGAACTGTTTATTCATAAAATTTGTAAATGTGCATTACATAAAGTATGTTTTGGATGAAAGTAAAGATAACGAGTGGGATTCTCTGTCCCACCGCACCCATTTTCCGGCGTGGTGCGCCACCGCCGGCAGCAGGATCCTCCATGGGTGGAGCTGGGCGGTGGCTCTGGTTTTTACTTTACTTGTTGAGCTGGAAACTGTTTGTGGCTCTGAGTTTTACTTTCAGTTTAGACAGTTGGAAGCTGTATTCAGACTACAAGGATTTTGGAATCTCTCTCTGCATGCTAAAAAAGGTGTCTCCAGATCCCTTGAGAACGTCAAAGTAATAACTGTGTTCTGGAAGGAATTCAAACCTACGGTTTTGTGGTAAAAGGGATTGTCTGGATATTGTTACTCGAGTGAAACAGTAAAGGGAAGTTATTAAGGGTTAAATATATAGAGTACTGGATCTGTGGGGGTATTTATGTTTGTAGTTGATAAAATGTTTACTGTGTGTTTATAAAATATTAACTGAATTCGTAGAATAAACTTTGTTTTTGATTACAAGTGCTTAAGGCCTCTGTTGCATAACACCTGAAGAGTAGGCCCTTGTGCTCCTAACCAAAATCGACAAACAGTTGTAGGTCAGGTGAACTCCATGATATACTTTGGTGTTCTCTAAACCCTGGCCCATAGCAGGTACAGCAAGTTAGCTTGCGTTTCAAAGGCATTGCAAGGGTTAAAAAAAAGCCTTGTTACAATTATTCAGGGCATTGGCGAGGTTACATCTTACGTAATGTGTGCAGTTTTGGTCTCCAGACCCAAGGACATACCTGAGAGAGCAAGCCACGAACGTTTATTAGATTGGTTCCTGGGATGAGAGTTGTCCTAAGATCAAGTATTCCCAGCCTATAATCCATGATGTTTGGAATAATGAGATGTAATTGAAATAATAGGGGCTTGACAGGGTAAGCACTGAGATATTTCTCCTGGTTGCAGAATCTATGACACATGACCAAAGTCTCAGAATAGACAGCTATTTAGGACTGCGATGAGGAGAAGTTTCTCAATCCCGGAGATCTGGATGCTCAGTTGTTGACAGAACTCAACAAACCTTTAAAGCACTAAGGCATATGGGGATTATGCAGGAAGGTGGAGTTGGAGTTGAAGATTGATGGCAGAGCTGGTTCAAAAGATCTACTGTTCCCATCTCCTGTGTTCTTACAATAACTCCACACTGTATATTTTCTTAGTATTTTATTGATTGTGTACACACACATTTTGGTACTTGGACAGAAAATACAGCAATAATTCATGCCACAAAATTATATTACTGTATGTTACAATAAACCCCAAAATCATACATTTACCAAATATCAATCATATGCATAATTTAAAGCTTTCACTATCATTCCAAAGTTCACAAATTAGAATTTGACAATAGGTTTCAATATAAAGATTGTGGGACAAAGGAATTCAGTTTATTCATGTGTATGTACAACAATGGCCACTTTCTGTTTCAATCTTCTGTAATCGTAGTGTATCTCTCCCATAAGGCGATGTTTGATTTATTTTTCTAGAACAGCACCAACTTTTATATGTTGATATTTTAACATACAAATTTAACATACATGTGTAATATGGCAATCATGTACCGCCACCCTCAGTTACATGATTTTTAAAAAAAAGGATTCACAGAATTTGTATTTTTATTTTTGACAGAAATAATTAAGGCTAATTTCTGGATGAAAATATTATAGATTTTTTCCAAATTAGTCTGCTCTATGCGTAGTTTAATTTAAATTTTGAAGATTTTGTTGCATATTTTGCTGTAATTAGCACTTGCCTTTTGGCGATAAGAGAAACCCTATAGATATCACTCGATACTATTGTGATGTGCAGCTAAAAGCTTTTAAAAAAATAAATACCATGAAACTTACATCAAATGATAAATGTCAATTTCAGGGAATTAGGGACTTGTATTAAGAGCAAAATTAGACAGGATTATTAGATGATTCTATATTCCCTCCATCTGTTCCAATTTTCCAAATGTCATGATAGATGTAACGTTATGTAAGCAGCTTACGACAGAATCTATTAGTTTTCCCCTCCATCACCATTAAAATATAATAGGTGTTTATAATTATTAAAGAGTAAACAACGGGACTGGATTCTTCCGCCTGCCGCAAGGCGAGCCCCATACAATGGAGAACTTCATTGACCTTGGGGGGGATTCTCCGGTAACCGGGCGAATGTGGCCAGAGAATCCCACCCAGGATCTTTCTATTCCCTTCTGGGCAATGGAGAGTAGCAGATTTTGTGAAAGCATAGCAAATGTACACGTTACTAACATTGTGGGCTGCAGAGCGACATTAAATAGTGTGCTTGACTAGACAGCTGAATGCAGAGGCTTTAATGCAGATTTATCATATGGAGCACTTGTGGTTAACTGTTAGTTAAGAGAACTTCTGAAGGCATTAGTTTCCATTGTAAGGTCAGAGCCAACAAGTGTCAGTCCCCATTAATCAGAGGCCAGTATCTCTATCAGCCTTGATGGCTCCATGAGACTCAAGTCATCTTGTCGACCATCATTTTACCCCACCACAAAATACTCTTCAACTATTAATTATTTCTGGTGTTTAAATGTAGTGGGCAAATTCAGCACCAAATTTGTATGGAGCAAATTCTATCAAATCGTGTTTTGGGTTGGCAGGACACAGCAAGTGGAGTTCCACAGAGATCAGTTCTGGGGCCTCAACTGTTTACAATCTATATCAATGATTTGGATGAAGGGACCAAATGTATAGTTGCTAAATAGGATGGGCAGGGAAGTATGTTGTGAAGAGGACATAAGCAGTCTGCAAAGGGATATAGATAAGTGAAGCAAATGAGCAAACATTTGGCAGATGGTGCATAATATGGCAAATGCGAACATGTCCACTTTGGCAGGAAGACTAGAAAAGCAGCATATTCTCTAAGTAGAGAGAGATTGCAGAACTCTTCAAGGTACAGAGGGATCTGGGTGTCCGGGTACAAGAATCACAAAAAGAGACAGCAAGTGATTAGAACACAAACAAAATGCTGTGATTTATTGCAGCGGGAATGGAACATAAAAGTAGGGGTGTTTTGCTACAGTGGTCCAGGAGGTTGGGACACTGCGTTGTGTTGGTCCATTTAAATAAAAAATTCATTCATGACATGTGGGCATCACTGGCTAGACCCGCATTTATTGCCCATCCCCAATGGCTCGAGAAGGCTGTCTTCTTAAAGTGCTGCAGTCCATTTAAGAACGAACACAACTAAATTAGTTCAGAGATGTTTCACTCAACTAATTCCTTGGATGAAGGCATTATCTTATGAGGAAAGGTTGGACCTCTATCTATTGAAATTTACAAGAATAAGAGTTGGATTTATTGAAATATACAAGAACTTGAAGGGACTGGACAGTAAATACTGAGAGGATGTTTCCCATTGTGGGAGAGATCAGAACCAGGGGACACCAGATTAAAAATAATGGGTCTCCCATTTAAGTCAGGTGGGGAGAAATCTCTTCTCCAAGGTTTGCAAGTCTGGGGAACTCTTTTCACCAGAGATGGTGGTGGAGGCAGGGTCATTGAATATTTTGATGGCAGAGGTAGATAGATTCTGGACTAACAAAGTAGTCAAAGATTATAGGAGTTGGCTGGAAAGTGGGGTTTGAGGCCACAATCAGATCAGCCATGATCTTATCAAATGACAGAACAGGATTGTGGGGCCAAATGGCCTACTCCTGCCCCTAATTTGTTTTTTTGTAAATATTAAATTAGATAAATACCCATTTAATGTGATTTTGGTGATACTGTTTGGAGAGAAAGAATTGTTCAAAATCCAGGGATTTTAATCAGATATCTAAACAGCTCAAGGCTCGATATTGCACCTCAACCAAAAGACAGCATTCCCTCGCTCAGTACATCAGTGAAGTGAAAGTTTAGATTATGTATCAAGTCCTATAGTGAGAAAAATATCAACTTAACAAATAACAGAGGTTCAAAAAGAGGTCACAGGATGACCTCAACAGATTTGAGCTCAGGAAGGGACAAACAAAATCCCAAGACCGAGATTGAGCTGGAGTACAGCAGAACATGACAATTTCCTTCTTGTACCACATGGGGTGGGAAAGGAAGGGCCTGACACCAGATTAAGGCTGCATTCATGCTTTGTGTTGTTGCAATGGAAAATAACTTTCATTTCCAGATGACAACACGTTTGTAAGCAGGGTTAACAAGAGAGGACTGTGCAAAACTAGAAGAATGTTAACAAATTTGCATAACGTCCATAAAATGGCAAATTCATTTAAAGTGCAAGTTGTTGCATTTTGGTACATGGAATAGAGAGACCACATATTCCTTGGAAAATAAGAATCTAAATGGGCCTAAGGCACAAAGAGATGTGTACAGAAACACAAACCAATAAAAGTAGTAATGCACATTAAAGCCATAATCAGTGCAAATTTTTTTTCAGTGTTCATTTTTAGATGAATTGAATTCAAAGGCAGAGTTATGTTAAACTTGTATAGAACCTTTGTTTTATTACACCAATAGTCTGGTTTCCATATTACAAAATATGTAATATTTAGCTAGAGAAAGTGTCAAAAAGATTTACATGGACAAACTAAAAAGTAGGACCTCAAAGGTCCCAGGATTGCTACCAGTGCCACGAGCTAGTCAGAGTAGGAACGTCAGGATAGATAGGATGAATGCGTGGCTCAAGAGATTGTGCAAGATGGAGGGATTCAAATTTCTGGGGCACTGGAACCGGTTCTGGGGGAGGTGGGACCAGTACAAACCGGACGGTCTGCACCTGGGCAAGACTGGAACCGATGTCCTGGGGGGGGGGGGGGGGGGGGGGCGGTTGTTAGAGCTGTTGGGGAGGGTTTAAACTAATGTGGCAGGGGGATGGGAACTGATGTAGGAAGTTGGAAGGTAGTAAAACAGGGACAAAAACAAAAGGTAGTAAGGGCGAAAGTGTAAGGCAGAGAAGCCATAGTCAGAAATCAAAATGGGCGACAGTACAAGGTACAGTGACTGAGGGGAGCTCAATGAATAGGCCCAGTAATACTGAAAGGAATTAAACGAGAAGTAAAAACATTAATGGTAAGCGACGCGGCAGGTTGTTACATGAAGATATGGGTTCAACGACAAGGAAAATTAGGAGAAAAGTTAAGAGGAAATATAACTTAGGAGAGGTTACTGATCGAGGTGTTAAGATTCAAAACAGAGGTAAAAAACCCAACCTAAGTGTACTTTACCTGAATGCTCCTAGTATTCGGAATAAAGTAAATGAGTTGATGGCGCAAATCATCGTGAATGACTATGATTTAGTGGCCATTACTGAAACATGGTTAAAGGATGGTCACAACTGGGAGTTAAATATCCAAGGGTAACAAACTATTCGGAAGGACAGAGTGGATGGTAAGGGAGGTGGTGTAGCTCTGTTATTTAAGGATGACATCCGGGCAATAGTAATGGATGACATCGGTGCTATGGAGGATAAGGTTGAATCCATTTGGGTGGAAATCAGGAATAGTAAGGTGAAAAAGTCACTGATAGGAGTCGCCTATAGGCCACCAAATAGTAACATTATGGTGGGGCAGGCAATAAACAAAGAAATAACAGATGTATGTAGAAATGGTATAGCAGTTATCATGGGGGATTTTAATCTACATGTCGATTGTTTATAGAATGGCGATTGGTTTAACCATGTCGGTCAAGGCAGCCTTGAGGAGGAGTTTATAGAATGTATCCGCGATAGTTTCCTAGAACAGTATGTAATGGAACCTATGAGGGAACAAGCGGTCCTAGATCTGGTCCTGTGTAATGAGACAGGATTGATTCATGATCTCAGAGTTAGGGATCCTCTCGGAAGGAGCGATCACAATATGGTGGAATTTAAAATACAGATGGAGGGTGAGAAGGTAAAATCAAACACTAGTGTTTTGTGCTTAAACAAAGGAGATTACAATGGGATGAGAGAAGAACTAGCTAAGGTAGACTGGGAGCAAAGACTTTATGGTGAAACAGTTGGGGAATAGTGGAGAACCTTCCAAGCGATTTTTCACAGTGCTCAGCAAAGGTTTTCCCAACAAAAAGGACGGTAGAAAGAGGGAAAAATCAACCGTGGATATCTAAGGAAATAAGGGAGTGTATCAAATTGAAGGAAAAAGCATACAAAGTGGCAAAGATTATTGGGAGAATGGAGGACTGGGAAATCGTTAGTGGGCAACAGAAAGCTACCAAAAAAGCTATAAAGAAGAGCAAGATAGATTGTGAGAGTAAACTGGCTCAGAATATAAAAACAGATAGTAAAAGTTTCTACAAATATATAAAACAAAAGAGTGGCTAAGGTAAATATTGGTCCTTTAGAGGATGAGAAGGGAGATTTAATAATGGGAGATGAGGAAATGGCTGAGGAACTGAACAAGTTTTTTCGGTCGGTCTTCACAGTGGAAGACACAAATAACATGCCAGTGACTGATAGAAATAAGGCTATGACAGGTGAGGACCTTGAGAGGATTGTTATCACTAAGGAGATAGTGATGGGCAAGCTAATGGGGATAAAGGTAGAAAAGTCTCCTGGCCCTGATGGAATGCATCCCAGAGTGCTAAAAGAGATGGCTAGGGAAATTGCAAATGCACTAGTGATAATTTACCAAAATTCGACTCTGGGGTGGTCCTGGCGGATTAGAAATTAGCAAACGTGACACCATTGTTTAAAAAAGGAGGTAGGCAGAAAGCAGGTAATTATAGGCCAGTGAGCTTAACTCCGGTAGTAGGGAAGATGCTGGAATCTATCATCAAGGAAGAAATAGCGAGGCATCTGGATGGAAATTGTCCCATTGGGCAGACGCAGCATGGGTTCATAAAGGGCAGGTCGTGCCTAACTAATTTAGTGGAATTTTTTGAGGACATTACCAGTGCGGTAGATAACAGGGAGCCAATGGATGTGGTATATCTGGATTTCCAGAAAGCCTTTGACAAGGTGCCACACAAAAGGCTGCAGCATAAGATAAAGATGCATGGCATTAAGGAAAAAGTAGTAGCATGGATAGAGGATTGGTTAATTAATAGAAAGCAAAGAGTGGGGATCAATGGGTGTTTCTCTGGTTGGCAATCAGTAGCTAGTGGTGTCCCTCAGGGATCAGTGTTGGACCCACAATTGTTCACAATTTACAAAGATGATTTGGAGTTGGGGACCAAGGGCAATTGTCCAAGTTTGCAGACGACACTAAGATGAGTGGTAAAGCAAAAAGTGCAGAGGATACTGGAAGTCTGCAGAAGGATTTGGATAGGTTAAGTGAATGGGCTAGGGTCTGGCAGATGGAATACAATGTTGACAAATGTGAAGTTATCCATTTTGGTAGGAATAACAGCAAAAGGGATTATTATTTAAATGATAAAATATTAAAACATGCTGCTGTGCAGCGAGACCTGGGTGTGCTAGTGCAGGAGTTGCAAAAAGTTGGTTTACAGGTGATTAAGAAAGCGAATGGAATTTTGTCCTTCATTGCTAGAGGGATGGAGTTTAAGATTAGGGAGGTTATGCTGCAATTGTATAAGGTGTTAAGTGAGGCCACACCTGGAGTATTGTGTTCAGTTTTGGTCTCCTTACTTGAGAAAGGACTTATTGGCACTGGAGGGTGTGCAGAGGAGATTCACCAGGTTAATCCCAGAGCTGAAGGGGTTGGATTACGAGAAGAGGTTGAGTAGACTGGGACTATATTCGTTGAAATTTAGAAGGATGAGGGGGGATCTTATAGAAACATATAAAATTATGAAGGGATGAGATAGGATAGATGCGGGCAGGTTGTTTCCACTGGCGGGTGAAAGCAGAACTAGGGGGCATAGCCTCAAAATAAGGGGAAGTAGATTTAGGACTGAGTTTAGGAGGAACTTCTTCACCCAAAGGGTTGTGAATCTATGGAATTCATTGCCCAGTGAAGCAGCAGAGGCTCCTTCATTAAATGTTTTTAAGATAAATATAGATAGTTTTTTGAAGAATAAAAGGATTAAGGGTTATGGTGTTCAGGCCGGAAAGTGGAGCTGAGTCCACAAAAGATCAGCCATGATCTCATTGAAAGGCGGAGCAGGCTCCAGGGGCCAGATGGCCTACTCCTGTAGGAGTAGAGAGGATTTCAACATCTCTATAAGTTGTACGGTAGTCCAAAACGAAGGTACATTTATATACCGATGAAGTTTGAGCATTGAATTTTTGGAATCTTAAAAACAGACTTTGCTATTATCAATATTTCTTTTAAATCAGAAACATCCAAGTGCTGGCAGCCAGAGTCCATTTCTGACTTGGCTTTGCACGGAGTTGGTCAGCTTTGGAAAAGACAAATAAATTCTCATCAGAGAGCAATTGTTGTTTCAATGTTAAATGTCAACACAAATTTCAAATAAAGATTTCAAATTTGTTTTCTTTTGCTTAGATCTTTAACAAAACAAAAATCTAATTCGTTAACATGATCCAACTTACCAAATATAAAAAACAGAATTCCTTCTTTCCACTCATATATGGCAAGAAAAAAATAACTTGGAATTATGCACAGAAATGGACATAGTTCTTTCTGATCTTAAAACAGAGATGCTGTTTACAAAGCAATTTTCACATCAATATAACAAAACACATTTGCATTCCTAAATTCTAATTTGGGGGTGTACCCTACATGTTTCAGAATGAAACTTTTGACTTGCGAAATAAATACAGTAACTTAGGACATTGCAAAATTGCACATTAATGACCATACCTTTGTTGTAGCTTCTAGTATGGGTTCTGTGAGGCATAGAGCTTAGAATGTACCATGAACAGCATGTGTCCAAAATCAATTGACACTATTTTCAATGACCTCACAATGAAGTGATTGATTACTTACACTTCATGATTAAGATTTTAAGGGCGGCACGGTAGCACAGTGGTTAGCACTGTTGCTTCACAGCTCCAGGGTCCCAGGTTCGATTCCCAGCTTGGGTCAGTCTGTGTGGAGTCTGCACCTTCTCCCAGTGTCTGCATGGGTTTCCTCCGGTTTCTCCGGTTTCCTCCCAGTCCAAAGATGTGCAGGTTAGGTGGATTGGCCATGTTAAATTGCCTTTAGTGTCCAAAAAGGTTAGGTGAGGTTACAGGGATAGGGTGGAGATGGGGATTTAAGTAGGGTGCTCTTTCCAAGGGCCGATGCAGACTTGATGGGCTGAATGGTCTCCTTCTGCACTGTAAATTCTATGACATGTATGGTGCATATTGATTTAAATTGTATAGAATGGGATTTTGGAAAGTAAAACAGAATCAAATTTGTTCTTCCAGATGTATGGTTTATATTTTACATACCAGAGGAGGAGTACTGGCCACATGCTGTACATTAAACAGAATGATTTCTCAACAGAATATCCTGCTAGAAAAGGAGTGAGATAATGCAGTCAACATAAAATGGAATTCCTGATTTTATATCAGAACATTGCAATCACACTGAACATTACACCATAACTGAATATATTATATCTATATATAAATTGTAGATAAATCTCTATTTAATATTTGTAACCAAAACATTTTAGATAATTGCCTAATAGCATCCATTAAGTTATCGTTGGTTCTTGCTGATCCTCCAGAAATATCGGTGTCTGAAAGAAAACAACATTTCCCGCCCAAAACATACAGTAGTCTGTACAGGTCACACCCATTGCCCAGAAAGTACAAAACTATTATGCATGACAGAAACACAGACATATCATCAAGCACAATTGAGACACAAGCTACACAACTTGGGTGATGCTCCAATGCACAATGCCATGGAGAGGTAGCATTGTGCAATTCACCATATTACATTATCAAGCTTGAAACTTGAAACCATGTTCCAACCACCATGAACTGCTCTCACATTCCTCAAAAAAAAAAATCTTGCACAGGCCCAAAGGTAGAGGACCTGTCCACCTTCATTGGTCAAAACTGATGTGTGTACAGGAAAACAAATGAAAAAAGTCAAAAATTAAAAGTCAAAATAAAATTCAAAAGTTAAAAAATAAAGTCATCCAGACTTAAAAACGTGAGCTCCGTTCCCTCTCCACAGATGCTGTTAGACCTGCTGAGATTGTCCAGCATTTTGTTTTTGTTTCAAATTCCAGCATCCACAATAATTTGCTTTTATCTCATTAAAACCAATTTGAGTTTGTACGGAGCGATGTGAAGATAAGATCAGCCATGAATGGCAGGACAGGCTCGAGGGGCTTATCGGTCTACTTCAGTCCCTACGAAAAGCATCTTTTAGCCAGGTTCCAAAACTGATGACCTGGCTTACTATAGCAGAAACTACTCTGGCTAGCTGCTGATTAGAAATTATGACAAGAATCATGTGAGAGATCCAGTAATCAGTTCTCACCTGAGTAATCAGAAAAGACAAAGGGAACAAAAAACCAACAACTCCCTACAGTGTTCCTTTTATAGAAAGCGGATTTAAACTCCTATCTGAAATAAAGCTTTGCCAATCAGTAGTGTGCACTTGTTGTGAATATCACATTTACTTCCTGTAACACTATTCATATAATATGCTGATAACACTATTGTTAGAAAACAGCACATTCTATGTTTTAACATGAGCTGTGCTACGAGCAACCAGTCATATTTTAAATATTAAAATCCTGTCTTAAAACTTTTAGTCACTTATAATTTTGATTTAAAACACAAGTGTAAATGACCTATGAGGAAAAATAATGATCCAGTCAATTAGACACACCTCAAACTTTCAGTTAAGGCTGTGATATTCAAAGGAGGAGCAGCATTGGTTTAATTTGCAATGGATCTGACCATTCAAATAAACCTTTCTTAGGACAAAATAGAACAATTTGAATAAAATATATACATCAGGAAACACTAAAAAGCATCTTTGATATTTTTTAATTGTCGAACCGCAGTGTCGACTGGAAGGTTGAAGTGCAGGTTGCTAAGACGACTGAGTATGTTCAGCGTACTCTCAAACCCAGTAGAAGCCATATAGCTCCATGGCTGGTAGTGACTCTGAATAAGCGTCCCTGACTTGCAAATCAGGTTCACCCAGGAAACCAAACGCCGCTCGTTCAATGCCATGCATATTAAGGCCTTAAATTCTGAATCTGCACTGCGCTTGTAACGGTCATGTTCGGTGAGCACAGCATGGACTGCGGAAAGTAAACTTTGTTTCGGAGTTACAATGCCACTTCCAGTCACTGGCAAGGCAAAGGATTGCGAGAGCTTGCGAGCAGGAGACTCTACAAAGGCTCTACCATTTCTGGTATTGTAGTACTTCACAAAAAGTTGCCAGGGGTGCATGGTTTGCGGAGAGGTTGTGAACGAGGGGAGGAGGCACGCAATTGGTGCTAAGACCAAGCTCATTCCTTGAGAGGAGGCATACAAGCCATGGCTCATCAGGTCTCGGAGAGCTACTGACAACTCTTTTCGCACAGCTGTAATAAGGTCATTCTTTCCAAGGCAAATGTCACGACTGCTGACCACATGTTCGTCAGCCTGTTGATGATTCAAAGCCAGCTGCTTTACTTTATCTACAGCACCCTCTAGTTTCAGTAGCAGTGGACTGTAGTCCTTGTCGGTTTCATTCGGCTGCCACAGTCCACGTGGGATCTGACCAGTAGCACATCCAAACTGACTAACAGCAAATATCTGCAAAATTGCTAGTGCTCTGCGCACAAGGTTTAACCCAGTTTCCCTCATCCTTCTGGTTGTTTCTTGATCCACTGTAAAACAACGGAAATGTCATTTAAAAAATATACATTTCTAACAACAGAAAAAAATACTTGCACATTTATGTCTCTTGTTATATTAACTCAGAGTCTCAAGCTTAATTACTGCTGAAGGGCAATGACAATTACAATTTGTTCCAATACAAATATTCTGTAATCATACATGATGTATGGCTCTCAGGGATACCTTTAAGAATTTCCAGAGTTGTGCTTTGTGAAGGTGAAAATATTTACTGGAATTTATAATGAGAAGGCGGTTGTTTTTATCCATACAAACATTGGGGGAAAGGAGAAGGGAGGAAAGAAGAAAAATGTATATTGATGTAGAGTTAGGTAATAGTATCTTTGGCAATAATGTGCTGGCAAAAGATAGATCACTCAGTTGAATGGCACAGATTTTCTCTATTTACGAGAAAAGGCCAACAATTACCATTTTAGATAAGGTGCACTAATTACATTGTTGACTTTTTGGGGATGTCATGGAATGTTCTATTTAAAACCTGAAGACTCTGTGGACAACGACCATGAAAAGATAATTTATCTGGAGTGTGACAAGAGTCCCTCACACCCAGAAATAAAATGCATCAGAAAAATTACACCTCACCATGATGGCTTCCACTTGACGATTTTGCACTTGATGCTTTAGACCCATTCACTCCATGCACAGTGCATGTGCATCTTTCATTCTGTGGCTGTGGAGGGCTTCCAACCTCATCTGTGTAATGAAAACAAAGTGTAAAGGCCACATTACTTGGCAAAATTCTTAGAGAGCCACTTCAATAAATGTTTTAGTGCTATTAACATATTCCACTGTGTCAGAATGTGTACTGATGGAAACCTCAGATTTTAACTCCAGGGATTTAAAGCAAAATTAATATATGAACAGGATTCATATTGATTTAAGATCAGAATCAAAGTTACACATCACCTATCGCTTACAACCTTTGAGACTCCGTAATAAAATGCCTTCTGGCAGCTAGTGTTGACTTGACCTTATAACCTAGAAAGAACGCCACCATATTCCCCCTCCCAAACACAGAGTTAAACAAACAGCAATATAAAATGCATAATGCTGAACAGAGTCCTTTTCTTGGTTAATAGATTATAGGTTATGATAACACAGATACAGCCTCAGTAATTTCTGGCAGAAAGAAAAAACAAGTAAATGCATTTCACAATTGAAATTTCTCTGGCTGGTTGCAATTTTGATAGTTTAATTTCACATCCTTGGTTTTGATTGGCACACAACCCACCATTTATCAAATTACAGAAGGGACATTGGAGATTTTATTTTTTTTAAATAATCTTTATTGTCACAAGTAGGCTTACATCAACACTGCAATGAAGTTACTGTGAAAAGCCCCTAGTCGCCACATTCCAGCACCTGCTCGGGTACAAGGAGGGAGAATTCAGAATGTTCAATTCACCTAACAGCACGTCTTTCGGGACTTGTGGGAGGAAACCGGAGCACCCGGAGGAAATCCACGCAGACACAGGGAGAACGTGCAGACTCCGCACAAACAGTGGCCCAAGCCGGGAATCTAACCCGGGACCCCGGCGTGGTGAAGCCATAGTGCTAACCACTGTGCTACCACGCTGCCCTTTTGGAGTGGTGGTGGGTTGGGTGAAGATGATAAGGTGTGACGTTCCCGGAAATTGTTTGCTGTTATATACCAATTTGTCGAAAGCTTTAAGTTGCAAAACTTAATTTTTAAAAATATAGGTTTATTGATCTTTTGATCAATGAGTGCAATAAATACCACTGGCTATTTAGAACAGCACAATAGTTCTACATACCCTGGAGAAAGTTGATGAACATTTCGAGGTCACAAATCTGTGTTTTAAGCTGCTCTACCAGTTGTTCCTTCACCCTTGCTGGATTCACAATTTGGGCAATTGCCGCATCAACACGTTGTCGGAGTTCTTCTGGTGGCAAATTGCTAAAGTCCTCATTTAGATTTACATCTAACTTCTTAATCAATTCATCGATGATTACCTAAAAACCAAAACAGACACCCATTAATGTACATTTATCCTGTATCTTTCCGTCATATTTCTGGGTCCCATGAATAACTTCCAGTTACGGGAGCAGGCAAAAGTTCTGTCCATGTAACTGACCATTGCAAAGTCTAGACAGTACCCGATTATCCCAGCTCCTGTGGGCAGAAGCAAGTGGTTTAGGTGTCTCTTCTCCTTCCACCCCAAAATATATCTGACGGGTGGAAAATTGTGGCTACAAACTGGTACCTTGCCTGTAGAGAGCCTAACATCATGCGTCAGCCCTAGACTCCGTGACATTACTTCAGAAAGAAATATCAGAAAGTTATCGGTTCAAGCCCCATTCCAGAGACAAATATCCAATCTGATTTTGTCTGGTTTGTTAAATTGTTAATTTGTTGGAGGATTAAGTTGTTTTTGTTGGCATATTGTTTTGTTCTCTTTGCATTATATTTTCTTCTGTAGTGGTTTGTAGAAATTATTGAAAATTTTTGAATAAAAACATTTTTTAAAAAAAACTACCCTTTGTATTATTCACTGATCATCTTGACACTTTGGAAGGACCAAGTCTAAACAATCCTGAGGTTGTTGAAATCTTCATAGTTATTATTGGCTGATTATGCCTCTAGATTAAATTGATTATGAATGAAATAAGAAACTATGTTTACTATTCACTTTGGCTTTCAAATGTACTTGGTTACAATCCTTACCCTCTGACGTTCTAGAACTATTGACTGGGGGAGGGATTCATAGCTGCCCTCCTGGTAAGCAAATGTCTCCAAGTCATCCAGCTGTGTCTTTAACTGTATAATCAACTCCCTCTGTTTCTGCCGTTGAGCCTCAAGTCTTTCAAGTTTCTCCCTTTCACTCTGAGAAGCAAAGAAAGAAAGAAAAATCAAACTAACCCCTTCATTGCATTTTCAAATCTACAACAAAACAACATTAAATATTTACACATAAAAATTGTGGACTGTCTAAACGGACCAAGTGTTGGGAAAATTGAAACCTTACTGTTCATGAATAAATACATATCCACAGATTGCAAAAATTCCAAAGAAACTGTATGAATCCAACACAAACCAAAGAAATTCTGAATACTTTTTTGTTTTTAAAATAAATTTAGAGTGCCCAATTTCCCCCCCCCCATTTAATAAATGCAAACTATTGCACCAGGTAAAAGCAATAAAAGAGCAACAATAAGGTTACCAGCTTAAGTGCACGATTTGTGTAACAGATCTGCTGCACTTAACCCTTTCAATGCTGAATATTCTGGTAGCTTTAAAAATGTCGATTTAATTTTTTTACTTTAGCATTTACAAAAATACCCTAATATTTGCTATTTTCAAATACAGAGCATAGTAAACTAGAAATAATGGACAAGACTCATTCTTCCTGTGTCTGCGTGGGTCTCACCCCCACAACCCAAAGATGTGCAGTGGCAATGCTAAGTTGCCCCTTAATTGGAAAAAAAGATTGGGTACTCTAAAAAAAAAAATATATCAATTTAAATGGACAAGACTGCTACCCTAAACCCTGTTCAATTTAGTCATCTTCGTGCTTATCTACAGAGAAACAGACAAAGGAGCAAGAGTAGTCCATGCGACCCTTCGAACCTGCTCCGCCATTCAATTCCAACTCCATGCTGGGACAAACATGCTCTATTCCAACGTTATGCTGGCATTACACAGTTGCTCTTCTTCCTTCACTCTCCCGTCCATAATGTGGCACTTTGATCCTCCCGTGAATTAACTGACCCATCTTCTAAGTGCTTTCACCAATTCTTTTTCACTCATATAGGAAATGAACACCACCTGACTCCACTGATGGCTTCAACCACTGGTACCTTTTCCCCAGCACGTGGCATCAGATCCATTCACATCCCTGTACACAGCAGGTTGAGACCCATCATCAACACATACATGGGAGACCAAAGTAGGGGTATACCCCAATCCCCACCTACCCCAGAGAAATCACCTTGTCTGCAGAGGTAGTGGCAACATGTACATGCCCCCATCTCAACTAATGCCGCCTTTGCCCTGAGTTCAATCACCCCCACTGCAGTCTGTAATATAACATTAATGGATCCTGCTGTATCCTCCTTCACATTTTGAGATAGAACAGTCAATGTACACTGCTCAACCCGACAGATCGTTCAGACAGAAAAACCTGTTTCTGAAAACAAGCCTGCAGATTGTAGAAGGGAAACAGTTCAACAGATCTGAAGCCTCAATGGAACAAAAGTGAAATAAAATTAAAATAAAATTAGCTTTAAAAACTTGGGACGGAGGAGTGGTTAGCACTGCTGCCTCACGGTGGCGAGGACCCAGGTTCTATCCCAGCCCTGGGTCACTGTCCATGTGGCGATAATAATTTTTATTGTCACAAGTAGGCTTGCATTAACACTGCAATGATGTTACTCTGAAAAGTACCTAGTTGCCACATTCCGGCCCCTGTTCGGGTACACAGAGGGAGAATTCCGAATGTCCAAATTAACTAACAGCACGTCTTTTGGGACTAGTGGGAGGAAACCGGAGCACCCGGAGGAAACCCACACAGACACAGGGAGAACGTGCAGATTCCGTACAGACATTAATGGGAATCGAACCTGGGACCATGGTGCTGCAAAGCCACAGTGCTTTGCACATTCTCTGTGTCTGTGTGGGTCTCACCCCACAACCCAAAGATGGGGTGGCAGGGCAGCACAGTGGTTAGCACTGCTGCCTCACAGCTCCAAGGACCCGGGTTCAATTGCTGCCTCGGATGACTGCCTGTGTGGAGTTTGCACTTTCTCCCTGTGTCGGCGTGGGTTTCCTCAGAGTGCTCTGGTTTCCTCCCACAGTCCAAAGAAGTGCAGGTTAAGTGGATTAGCAGTGCTGAAATGCCCCTTAGTGTCCAAAACATTAGGTGGTGTTACCGGGTTATGGGGATAGGGTGCAGACGTGGGCTTAAGTAGAGTGCTCTTTCTAAGGGCTGGTGCAGACTCATTGGGCCGAATGGCCTCGTTCTGCACTGTAAATTCTATGTGCAGGGTAGGTGGATTGCCATGCTTAATTGGAAAAAAAAAATTGGATTCTCTAAATTTATTTTGAGAACTTTAAAAAACTTGTCATCCTCATTCATACAGGCAAGCAATTTAGAGTTTACAGCAGTGCATTTAAAGTATACAAAGACCAACAGACATGTAAATGATATTTTTCATGGTTCCTGAACCAAGCACACAATCCAATTAATACAACCTTTTCAGCATTATTAATGGCCTGGAATTTTATAGTTAGTGGCAAAGCAAAAGCACTTGTTGGTGACCTTGAATAATGCCCGCTGAGAGATCCAGTCGGTGGCAAGAACATTCTTCTCTTGCCATGCAGTGGATAACCACATTCGATAATGGGGATGCTCAGTGTGACACTACAGCGATGTCATCCCTGCCCCAACAGCCAATTCTAACAAGGGGGTCAACTAGGAAATGAAAGGCAGTAAAATCAAAATGATTTAAAAAATATATATATATATGGAGCAAAATAAAATTTGGGATATGTAGTGAAGTTAGATGCTGAGATATGGGCTGGATTCTCTGTTTCGCTGGCAGAGCACTCCCGCCCATGGATTTCCTGACAGCATGGGGCTGCCCACATTGGCCTGCTGCTGGGACGGAGGATCCCCACTGTTGGCTGGAGCACACTGCATCTGAAAAGGGGTGGGGTGTGATGGAGAATCCCACCCGTAGTTTTTTTTAAAAACTCCTTTTTTACAAAAAGGTCCACAAATATGAAATTACTTTTTTTTTCATTTGTTCTTTTGTTTAACAAGTTATTACTAAGTTGGCCGTTAAAACCCTGTTGCACCTGATAGCAGAGAGAGCAGAAAAAAGGAAGCTCTGGCCACATCAACGGATTTCAATGGCTGGCTCTTGGAATGAGGGTCCACAGCTGCGCAGTTGATGTGGCGAGAACTTCCCCTTTTCACTCAAACGCAGACAGCTCACTGTCAAAAATCTCTGCATAATCTGGGCCCATGTTAGTTTTTAAAAAATAAATTTAAAGTGCCCAATTCATTTTTTCCCAATTAAGGGGCAATTTAATGACCAATCCACCTACCCTGCACATCTTTGGGTTGTGGGGGAGAAACCCACGCAAACACGGGGAGAATGTGCAAACTCCACACAGACAGTGACCCAGAGCCGGGATCGAACCTGGGACCTCGGTGCCGTAAGGCAGCAGTGCTCTCCACTGCACCGCCCTGGGCCCATGTTAGTTAATTCAAATGACTGAATATTCAGTTTTCAATGCGAAAAATAACCCAATCATCAGCAATGTGCTCACAACATTTTCATTTCTTATACAAAAAAAATTCAACTTTGAATATGAACTTACCAAACCTTCCTGTATGTTAGGCAGAATCAATACAAAAAAAAAACAGAAGATTAGAATCATTTGATATATTACAATTACTTAATTTTTTAATCAAACTTCAGGTGGGTTTTTTTATTATTAAACTCAGAGTTAACCTTGTTTGAATTTTACATTCTAGTTCATTATTGAACTACAGCTACATGGGTAAAATGATTTATCTTGGCCAGTTGCTGATAATTCACTGCTGGGGTTAATCAGCAGCATTTCTAAAGTATTATTTTCAAAACATATTGTATCTCACAACTGTAGTGTTTGTTTTTCTTCCATCCAATGAACTTTGTATTTTAGGACTCCTTAAATTGCCATATTTAAAAACAATATTTTGCATTCAGATTATAACAGAACGGGCGGCACGGTGGAGCAGTGGTTAGCACTGCTGCCTCACAGTGCTGAGGACTCTGGTTCAATCCCGGCCCCGGGTCACTGTCGCGTGGAGATTGCACATTCTCCCTGTGTCTCCATGGGTCTCACCCCCACAACCCAAAGACATCTAGGTGGATCAGCCACACTAAATTGCCCCTTACTTGGACAAGAAAATAATTGGGTACTCTACATTTATTTAAAGAAACAAATTATAATGCAATCCATCACAATTTTGTGAAAGGCCCAATATAAAATATCATAACCATTTAAATATGCAACATGCAAAAATGACAATGTTGTAGATCTCTGTCATACTTCTGAGATTATATTCTGGATATAGCTTATGATGCTATCCTGAATATCACATACATAATGTATAGCAGCAATTCCACTAAAGTAGGCAGGGTGGGTAGCTCTTGGTATTGAGCACAAAGCAGAGTAATGGAAAAATCAGTCATTCGTCTCCTTTAGAAATGAGTAAAAAGAACACAATATCCATGGGTGGAGGCGGATGGGGAAAGTGCTCAGCCAGGAAAACAGAAAAGAAACTTGTTGATACTCTTCAGGATTTGTTGTTTAAATGTCAAATGTCAAGCACACATCAGAAAGGTCAAAACCTGCCTTTTCTTTTTACTAACGCCAACTGATAGTGTATTTACAGCTTTTTCCATCTTTGTCAGATTTCCAGGCTTTTCAGCTTCCCCCATTTTACGTAGGCTTTTGCTTCAAACATCCAGCTACAATATTCTTAATGTTCGATTTGCGGTTACAATTGTAATAAATTTACTTGCACAATGCAAATAAACATTCAAAATACACTGGTTTTCCAAAGTCTAATATTCTGACTAACATAACATTGAAACGAGTAGCTTTCATTATTTTATTGATATTTTATACATTCTAAACTACTTGGATTAAACCATTCAGAAAATGGTGCAGGACACTATCTAAGGAATTCCTGCAGCCCTGACCTGGGACTGAGCCTCCAACAAACACAATCCTCTTCCTATGGTTGGAGTCATACCAAGCACAAAGGAAGAATGGTGCAGTTGTTGGAGGTCAATCATCTCAGTCCCAGGGTAGCACAGTGGCTAGCACTGCTGTTTCACAGCACCAGGGATTTGGGTTCAATTCCAGCATCAGATGACCATGTGTGGAGTTTGTACGTTCTACCCGGGTCTGCATGGGTTTCCTCCCGGTGCTCTGGTTCCTCCTACAGTCCAAAGATGTGCGGGTTAGGTGGACTGGTCATGCAAAATTCCAAAAGGTTAGGTGGGGTTACAGGGATAGGATGGGGGAGTGGGCCTAGTTAGGGTGGTCTTTCGACGGCTTGGTGGGTCCACTTGACTTGAAGGGTCAAACCTATGATTGCTGCAAGAATTCCTCAGGGTAGTGTGCTTGGCCCAATCATCTTTAGCTGCTTCATCAACGACATTGTCGCCATCATAATGTAATAAGTGTGGGTGTTTTCTGCCACCTGAAGTGTTCTGTACTCATTGTGACTCCTTATTGTGTTCTTTACTTGTGATATTAAAGTAGTCAAGAGTCTGCAGAAAGACCTGGACAACATTCAAGCTTGGATTGACAAGTAACAGCTAACATTCATGCCACACAAGTGCCAGGCAATGTGTATCTCTAATAAAACAAAATCTAACCATCTTCCCTTTGACATTCAGTGATATTATCATCACTGAATCTCCATTATCAATATCCTGTGGTGTACCATCAACCAGAAACAAAACAAGATCAATGTTACAAACACATTGGCTGCAATATCAGGTCAGATGCTGGGAATTCTGTGGCGAGTAACTCAACCTCTGACTCCCCAAAGCCACCCACTATCTGTAAGGCACAAGTCAGGAGTGTGATTACTTTCCACTTGATGGATCAGTGCAGCTCCAACAACACTCAAAAAAAACCTGACACCACCCAGGACAGAGCAGCCTGCTAGATTGGCACCCCATCCACCACCTTAAACATTCACTGCCTCCAGCTCTTATGCACTGCAGCACCTTCAACAGTACAATTGCTGTTCCTTTACTGTCACTTGTCAAAATCGTGGAATATGGAATTCCAATGTGTAACTCCATAACCAGTGTTGAAGTATTTTTTTTGAAAAGTTTAATTACTCAGGAAAAAGTATTGTGCATGTCATAAGGGCAATGTGGGTTTAGTTACGACCATTTAATGCAATCTTTCAATTCTCTGCACCTTTCTTCAAAAACTTCAATATCCAAACTGTAGAGGCAGCATCCAGATTCTTTCATTTTTGAAATACAGTACAAACACATCTTGTTTGCCATTGTAGGAAGAATCCCAAGTGTCAATCTGCTGAATTCATACAATGTAATCTTAAGGTAGAACAGTTGCTTGTTACCATCTGTTCAGTGTGCAAATAAGAAATACATTCTGCAGTGAACACTTTTTTAAAATCGTTAATGAGTACTCAGGGGCTCATTAGTCTATTAACAAAGTTTATCACAGATTTATAAGGTGGCAGTTCAGAATCACTCAACATATCCTGGAGTTCAACACAGTCATCAGCAATGGACCCAATCATGAATAAGTGACTTTCCTTTATGGAGAAACTGTTCATGTGACTTGAAGATATTAATTATTTTAAAAGTTGTCAGCAGAGTTACTTGCCAACCTTTCAGTTGGGGAACAGTATATTGCACTTGGGGAACCTAGTGAGGGGAGAAAAATAATATTGTGAAAATAACATAAAATGTGTTTTCCAATAGAATTACAAGTAGTCGCGTGGATAACAGCAGCAATTCTGCTAAATTAATTAATTGTACCAAGCAAAATAATTTTGGATAAATGTCTCAAACAAATCCATGTGCTGCAGTATTTGGGCAGTGCCATTGACATATAGGCACAATAAAATTAAGTTGGATGACTATTATAAGAGAACATCAGTAAATCTTCCACACATTAGTAAAATGCACCTAATTATCCAGAACCACTTTTAATGTTCAAGTGATGATGACAGGTAATTTTTCATGTTTACAATAAGAGGGTTGATTTGACAGGTCCTTTCGTAGATGGCAACCACTCATTTTGTATTTAGGGAGAGGTTATTCTGGGTAGTGTTATATTTGTTGGAGTTCATATTTCTTTTTTCTGATTTATGTGTGGGTATTGTTGCACTATGTAATTTTCCTTTGTTGTTATACATGTTAAAAATACAATAAAAAAATTAACATGAAACCAGTGACAGGGAAAAGAATAAATAGTTGGCTACAAAAGTTTATACAGGGTATTCTGCTACAGTTAACCCATATCATATAGCCAGATTAAACTTATATCATCAGGTAGTGTCTCTGGAATTCTGTTCACTACAATGACCAGTGGGCATGTGATACACTACAGGTCTCCACACTCTAGCTAGGAAGAAGTTGGCAGTAATCGTTAACAAAAGTAATTTAAAAGAATTGTGCATTTGATTACAGAAAGTTTTCAATTGAATGTGCAAGACTTGGGGATTTTCACTGCCACTTCATGGCAGTGTTAATGTAAGCCTACTTGTGACAATAATAAAGATTATTATTAATTAGGGACAGCACAGTGCATAGCACTGCTGCCTCACAGCACCGAGGACCCATGTTCGATCTCAGCCCCCGGGTCACTGTCCATGTGGAGTTTACACACACACTCTCCCCAAGTCTGCGTGGGTCTCACCCCCACAACCAGAAAAGATGTGCAGGGTAGGTGAATTGACCACAATAAATTGCCCCCCTAATTGGAAAAAAAAACAACTGGGTACTCCAAATTGAAAATAAAATAAGGAATGTGCAATTAAAAGGTCAACTTGACAGATTTGGGCGATTTTAATCTACTCACACTCAAATTACAAACTAGCAAATAGGAGGCGCAGAGGATGGAATATATCCTTGCCATGGAGATGAGAGGAAGGGCACCCAACAGACCGGTTTCAACACCTCAGATTTGTAATCGGTTTGCTGTGCATCGTGTTATAGTGAACTTCTCAATACTTTTTTTTATTCCAGAAGAAATTAGGCTTCGTTTTAAACAAATGAGGTGAATTCAAATTCGACAAGACGAGTTTGAAAGGTGGATTTTGTGGATCAAGCTCCTGTGGCAGGTCGGGTGAAGGTGGCCAGGGTACATCCTTACCGCATTGTCCAGATGCTGCCCGTCCAGAGCCCGGGTCACGAAGGGTTGCGGGCAGCCTTTGAAGGCAAAGTCCTCCAACTCCTTCAGCAGCCGCTCCTTCTCGTCACTCTGGGCGTTGACGATCTGCTTGAGGCGGAACTGGACCTGGGCGAAGTGCGAGGTGAGGGCGAGCAGCGACGAGTTCAGCAGATCCTGCTCGCTCTCCAGCCGCTGCATCTTCTCCGCCATCACCACCACCCCGCTCCCCAGGCCCGCCTCGGGCGGCCCGGCCCTCTCCATCTCCTCGGGGCTCGCCACCGCCCCCACTGGAGCCCAGCGCTCCCCGGCCAGCCTCTCCGAATCCGACAGGGACATGTCGTCCATCCCGCGGCCGGTGGGATCGCTGGGTCGTGTCCACCCACCCGGCTTCAAAGCAACCAGTTTACGGCCGCCATCTTGTGCGAACAGCGCACCTGACGTTACGTCGCGGCGTCACTCCCATGACGTCAAGCCGTTGCGTCGCCCTATGACGCCACCGTGCAGCCACCAGGTAAGCAGAGGTGTGCCAGACCTTCTGGCCTCTCCTGACTAAGTCACTTTCAATGGCCTTCAACTCCATCCCACCTTCCCATTTAACTGCTTGCATTCTCTCCCCCTCCCCCACACACATCAAAAAGACTACACCTTTGACAGCCCCCCAGTACTGCACTGGAGTGAGAGTGCAAATTGTTATACTTAAGGCCTCGAGTGAGACTTGAACCCCAAACCTCAGGACTTGGAGGCAAGTGTGCTACCAACTGAGTTACTGCTGCTAAGTTACTTGAAACCGTGAGTGGGATTCTCCAGTCCCAAAACCATGTGTCCCAAAAAACGCCTTTCGCTGGTGGTGGGATTCTCTCTTCCCGCCACCTATCAATGGGATTTCCCATTGAAGCCACCCGATGCAGCCGGGAAACCCACGGGCAGGGGTGCACTGGTTGCCACAAAGGAGAATCCCAATGGCCAGAGAATTACGGCCATTAACTATGGGTTTCTCTCTCCACAGATGCTGCCAGGCGTGTGTATTTCTCGCACTTTCTGTTTTTATTTCAGATCTCTGTCCTCCACAGTATTCTGCTTTGATATTTGTATTTGGTTTCTTTTTTTAAAAAACGCATTTTATTCAAACTTGTATCAAAGTAGGTTACAGCAAATAAATACCCTGGGAAACATTCTTCCCGACAATCAAGTTTGTACAGATTTTTCGCCTTTTTCACCATACTCTCCAACGGATCCGAAACATACAGCAAGAGGTCATCGGCATAGAGCGACACCCGTGCTCCCTCTGTCCCCTCATTATCCCCTGCCACTCTGCTGACCCCCTGAGAGCCATCGCGAATGGCTCTATGGCCAGCGCAAATAGCAGCGGCGACAGCGGGCACCACTGCCTCGTACCCCGTGTAAGTCAAAGCTTCGTGAGCTCATATCATTCGTCCTCACCCTCGATCTTGGCGCCACATACAGCAACCGCACCCATGCCACAAATCTCGACACAAACCCAAACCTTCCCTAAACTTCGAACAAGTACCGCCACTCCACCCGATCAAATGCTTTCTCCGCGTCCATGGACACCACCACCTCCGGTACCAGAACTCTCGACAGATTCATCACCACATTCAACAGCCTTCTTATATTACTCGCGAGCTGCCTGCCCTTCACGAAGCCTGTTTAATCTTCTGCAACCACCCCCGGGACACAATCCTCCATCCTCCCCGCCAACACTTAGCCAATACTTTCACATCCGTGTTCAATAGTGATATGGGTCTATATGACCCACATTCCACCGGATCATTCCCTTTTTTGGGGATTAGTGTGATTACTGCCTGCTTTACCGTCTCTGGCAACTCCCCCTTCTCCAGTGCTTCATTAAACACCCCCAACAGATGTGGTGCCAGGTCCGCCACAAATTCCTTATAAAATTCTGCCGGGTACCCATCTGGCCCAGGGGCCTTCCCCGACTTCATACCCCTGATACTATCCAGCATCTCCTTCAGCCCCAGGGGCTCCTCCAACGCCTGCCTCTTTGCTTCCTCCACCTGGGGAAATTCCAGCTCGTCCAGAAAGCATCCCATGTCCCCCTCCTCTCCTCCTGGGCCTGCCTCATAAAGTCCCTGGTAATACTCTCTAAATGCCTCATTTATCTTCCCTGGCTCTGACACCACATCCCCAGCCCCAGTCCGGATCTTCAATATTTCCCTGGACGCAGCCTGCCTCCGCAGCTGGTTCGCCAGCATGTAGCTCGCCTTCTCCCCATACTCGTATTGTACCCCTATTAACCTACGCAGTTGCCCTACCGCCCTCCCCGGTGTCAGCCTGTCAAATTGCCCCTGCAACTTTTTCCTCCTCGCCAATCCCTCCACAGTGGGCACCCTCGAATATTCCCTGTCCACCTTCTCTATCTCGCACACTAGATGGTCACGTTCTGCCCTCCTTTCCTTATTCGCACGAACCGTAAATGAGATCATTTCTCCCCGGACCACTGCCTTCAGTGCTTCCCAAAAAATGCCCGCCGACACCTCCCCATTCTGATTGAACTCCACATAATCCCTAATCACCAACCGCAACTTATCACAAAAACATCCATCCACCAACAATCCCGAGTCAAACCTCCACCCCGGTCTCTGCTCTCGTCCCGTTCTAAACCGAATCTCCAGTCAGTGGGGTGCATGGTCCGAGATAACTATCCCTGCATACTCTGCCCCCTCTACCCCAACCAAAATCTCCCTTCTCACTAGAAAGTAATCAATACTCGAATATACCTTATAGACGCGTGAAAAGAAGGAATACTCCTTTCCCCCGGGTTCTGAAAGCGCCATGAATCCACCATACCCACCCTCTCCATAAACCCCCCCCCCCCAGCTTCCTTGCCATTCGTACCCTACCCATCGACCTGGGGCTTGATCTATCCACCCTCGGCTCCAGGACACAGTTAAAATCTCCTCCCATGATCAACTGGTACGTGGCCAAATCCGGGATTGCTGCCAGCAACCCCCTCATAAAACCCACATCATCCCAATTTGGGCATACACATTTACCAACACTACTGGTGCCCCTTCCATTACCCCACTCACATTCACATATCTCCCACCTGGATCCCTCACCTCCTTCGCACTCACGAATCCCATTTTTTTGCTCATTAAAATCGCCACACCCTCGATTTCAAATCAAACCCCGAGTGAAATACCAGCCCGACCCACCCCTTCCTTAACCTAACCTGGTCCTTCACACGGAGGTATGTCTCCTGCAAAAAGACAACCCCCGCTTTCAAACTCCTGAGGTGCGCGAACACCCGTGACCTTTTAACCGGCCCATTCAGTCCCCGGACGATCCACATTACCAACCTTACCAGAGGCTTGCGCCTCCAATCCCCTCTACCGTCCGTCATCTTCCCCACTTAACTCCTGCCCCTTTAATTCCACTCTGTACCTAGACCATCCCAGATGGCCCCTTTCTTCGCCCTTGACCATATCATCTCTCACCCCCTGCCGTGTCGCAGAAACCCCCCCCCCCCCGCCCCTGCTTTTCCCCTTTTGTATTTGGTTTCTAATGACTACCTCCACTGACTCATGCCAAGATGCCATTAAATTCTGATCACACATCACAGATTCACAGAATTGTACAGTGCAGGAGGAGGCAATTTGGCTCATTTTGTCTGCACTGGCTCTGCAAATGAACATTTCACCTTGTGCCATTACCCTGCCTTCTCCCTGTAATCCTGCAGATTGCTTATTTTCAAATAATCTAATTACTTCTTGAATACCTTGATTGAAGCTTCCTCCATCACATTCTCAGGCAGTGCATTCCAGACCCTAACCACTCGCTGGATGGAAAAGTCTTATCTCATGTTGCTTTTGCTTTTTTTGGTAATTACTTTAAATCTGTACCCTCTCGATCGTGATCCTTTCATGAGTGGGAACAGTTTCTCCCTATCTATTCTGTCCAGACCCCTCATGATTTTGAATACGTCTATCAAATCTCATCTCAATCTTCTTTACATAGATACATATGTAGAAGATAGGAGCAGGAGGATTCAGCCCTCGAGCCTGCTCTGCCATTCATCACAATCATGGCTGATCATCCAACTCAATAGCCTAATCCTGCTTTATCCCCATAGCCTTTGAACCCATTCTCCTCAAGTGCTATATCCAGCCGCCTCTTGAACATATCACTCCAAGGATGGAAAACTTTACCAATCTTACTTCATAACTGAAGGTACTCATCCTTGGAACCATTCTCGTAAACCTCTTCTGCACTCTTTCCAAACCTTCACAACCTTCCTAAAATGCTGTGCCCAGAGCTGTAAGCAACACTCCAGCTGATATCGAAATAACACCTTATACAAGTTCAACATAACGTCCTCGCTCTTGTACCCTATGCACCTATTAATAAAGCTTAGGATACTGTATGTCTTTTTAAAAAATCAATTCAGAGTACCCAATTATTTTTTTCCAATTAAGGGGCAATTTAGCATGGCCAATCCACCTACCCTGCACCTCTTTGGGTTGTGTGAATGAAACCCACGCAGACACAGGAAGAATGCAAATTCCACACAGACAGTAGCTGGGATTCGAACCTAACCACTGTGCCACCGTGCTGCCCCAAGAATACTGTATGCTTTATTAATGGCTCTCTCAACCTGACCTGATGTCTTTAATGGTTCATGCACATACAGACAGAGGATCACGATGTTGAACAATTTGCTCCTGCAGCCCCTTTAGTGTAGCACCCTTTATTTTGTACTGTTCTTCTTGCCAAAATATATCACCTCATATTTTTGGCATTGGGCTTCATCTGCCATCTATCCACCCATTCCACCAACCTATGTCCTTTTGATTTTCTGCACTGTCCTCCTCACAGTTTACAATGCTTCCAAGTTTTGTATTGTCCACAAAGTTTGATCCCAAAGTCTAAATCCTTAATATATATCAGGAAAAGCAAGTGTCCCAATTCAGACCTCTAGGACACTCGTTACAAGCCTTCCAATCTGAAAAAAAATCCATTAACCATTAGCCTCTGTTTTCTGTCACTTTGCCAATGTTGCTACTGACCCTTTTATTCCAATCATTGTAGCTTTTCTCGCGCGTATGTTGTGCAACATTATATTAAATGTCTTTTGTACACCATGTACACCAAATCGATAGCATTGCTCTCACCAACTTTCTCTGTTACCTCTTCAAAAAACTCCAGCAAGTTAATAAAATACAATTTTCCCTTAGGAAATCTATGCTAATTCTGCTTCATAATCTTTATTAGAATATACAGTGCGGAAGGAGGCTATTCGGCCCATCGAGTGTGCACCGACCCACTTAAGCCCTCACTTCCACTCTATCCGCCTAACCCAATAACCCCTCCTAACCTTTTTGGACACTAAGGGCAATTTCGCATTGCCAATCCACCTAACCTGCATGTCTTTGAACTGTGGGAGGAAACCGGAGCACCTAAAGGAAACCCTCGCAAACACGGGGAGAATGTGCAGACTCCTCACAGATAGTGACACAGCAGGGAATCGAACCTGGCACTGTGAAGCCACAGTGCTAACCACTATGCTACCGTGCTGCCCTAGTGCTACAAGTAGGCTTACATTAACAATGTAGTTAATGTGAAAAATTAATCTGCATTTGCCCATGTGACTATTAATTCTGTCCCAAATTATATTTTCTGGAAGTTCTCCCACCACTGACGTTAAATTGACTGATCTTTATGACTAATATCACAACTTGCATCCATAATGCCTTTGGTCCCAAATTGTCCGAAGGCACCATTGCAAGAGCATTAGCAAGAAAAGCTTGACATCACACCTTGAGATTAAGGCAGGTCACCCAAATCTTGGCCAAATTTGCAGGATTGACAGAATGCCTCTACTTCTGCATGTGTTGCCATTACAGATTAACAACCGTATTCCGTTAACATTTATGAATATGGTTAGCATTAGCTGAACCAGACATAGCCCACTGATACAGTAATCATTATAATGCTTTAAAGGGAAGGAGAAGCAGGCTGACTTGCAGAGAAGTTCAGGGAAGAAATTTCAGTTGTTAGTGCCTAGACACCTGAAGGAATGCTGCCAACATAAAGAAAATCTGGAATACGCAATAGGCCAGAATTGGACAAGCAAGGGCAGCACAGTGGGGCAGTGGTTAGCACTGCTGCCTCACGGCGGCGAGGTCCCAGGTTTGATCCCGGCTCTGGGTCACTGTCTGTGTGGAGTTTGCACATCCTCCCCGTGTTTGCATGGGTAGATGGCCACATTAAATTGCCCCTTAAAAAAATAGAATTGGACGAGCACAGAGATCTGTACATCTGGACCTTGATGTGTGTTTGGGTAATGTCACTGAGTAAAAAAAATAGGAGAGGGCTAAGGACATAACCTTGGAGGGTCCCACAGCTATTGGCATTGGAGCACGAAGAGAAGCCATTGCAAGAAAAGTTACACTTCAACTGGATAGACAGGAGTAAAACTAGGCGGAGTCATCCCCACCCAGCTGAATATTAAAGGAGAGAGGGGATGGAGGATGGTGTGGCCAGCCAGATCAAAGTCTGCAGACAGGTCAAGAAGAATAAGAGGATAATTTACCACAATCCTACTCAGTCTTAATTATTTTTGTATTAGTTCAAAACTGTATAACCCCCTTGTCCTAATTTAAGGTAAATCGTCTGGATTTATCTTGTCCTCAGTATTTACAAACCTGTCCACCTCTCACTCCTGTACTTTCTGACCTACATTAGCTCTTGGTCAGGCAATGTCTTGATTTTAAAATTCTCATCCTTGTTTTCAAAACTGCTATGGCCTCACGCCTTCATATCCCTGTATTATTCTCCAGCCCCACAACTCTCTGAAATATCGACACTTGTGCGTCCTTGATTTTAATTGCTTCATCATTGGTGGCCAAGCCTTCAGTTGCCTCGGCCCCAAGTTCTCGGCCCCTTCCTTACACTTCACTGCCCTTCTACCTGATTTTCCTCCTTTAAGACACGCCTAAACCTGCTGCTTTGACCAAATTTTAGGTCATCTGATCTAATGTCTCGTCATTTGGCTTGCTGTCATACTTTCATAGAATCATAGAATTTACAGTGCAGAAGGAGGCCATTCGGCCCATCGAGTCTGCATCGGCCCTTGGAAAGAGCACCCCACTTTAGCATCATACCTCCACCCAATCCCCTTTATCCCTGTAACCCTACCTAACCTTTATGAACACTAAGGGCAATTTAGAATGGCCAATCCACCTAACCATCTTTGGACTGTGGGAGAAAACTGGAGCACCTTGTTTTATAGTGTTCTGGTGAAGGATCTTGGAATACTTTCTAACATGAATTGTGCTGGGGGCGATTCTCCGAGCCCCGCGCCGGGCCAGAGAATCGTCGCAACCGCGCCCCGACGTCGGCGCGCGATTCTCTGAGGTGCGGAGAATCTGCGCCGCCGCGTTTGGCGCGGCGCCGGCCGCTGGAATCGGCAGGGCCACCAATTCTCCGGCCCGAATGGGCCGAGCGGCCGTGCCGATACGACAGAGTCCCGCCGGCGCCGTTCACCCCTGGTCGCTGCCGGCGGGAACTCTGCACGAACGGTCGGGGGGGGGGCGGCCTGTGGGGGGGAGGGGGGCTCCTTCACCGGGGGGGGGGGGCCCTCCGATGGGTTCTGTCCCGCGATCGGGGCCCACTGACCGGCGGGCCAGCCTCTCCCCCCCACCCCCGGCCTACTTTCTGGCACAGCCGGCCCCTGAACACCGACGCCACCTTGAGGTTGGCACAGCCCAACTGCACATGCGCGGGTTGGCGCGGCGCCCATTTGGCACCGCGAAAGGAGGCTGGAGCGGCATGAACTTGTCGTACCCGGGCCCGGTTCGCACCGTCGTGAACCGCGACGCCGTTCACGACGGCGCGAGCACTTGGGCGCCATATTGGAGAATCGCCCCCGCTATATTAGTATTTGTTGGTGTTGTTGCCGGAAACCACATTTCACCTGTCCCTATTCATAATGGGGATTAATACCGGGGATAATCTTTGTGTTTCTTCTTTGCATCCTCTCCAGTTTGATGAAGGATTAGGGTTATGTCCTTGCACAGGGAAGCCTAAGTTTATTAGAGGTACAGAAAGCGTCTCTCCCTATTTCCTATTGCAAGGTTATATGAACATAGGAGAGCAGCAAACTCAATTCTGTTGTCATAAAACATTCACCCACAAGCAATTAACAGCAAAGTCACTCAAGAGCAATCAGGAATGGAAACCATGCCTAATTTGTTTTCCCTTTATGAGCCCAGGGATGGAGAGGCCAACTGTGGCAATACCTGTACTCATCATTGCTCAGAAACCAAATGCCCCCTGACATAACTCAGCAGAGGGATCGCAGTGCTCCATTTAGCTACTGCAGAAGCTGTTGCCTGGCTTGGTGATTACGACAGACCACTAAGAAAAAAGAAATCAAACTTGGTATTCTCCAGGATTGTTTACTTTAAAGATTTGCATTTATATAGCACCCTTCAGAATAACCAAAGCACTTTGCCACCAATTATCTTTGAAATATAGTCACTGTTGTAATGCAGAAAATGCAGCAGCCAATTTGCACAGGCCGCACCAACAGCAAGAATGATAACAAAAAGGTCATTTGATTTAGTTGGAGGACAATTATTATCCAGGACAGCAGGAAGAACTGTCCTGTTTGTCTTTGAAATGGCACCGTTGGATCTTTTGCATCCACCTGGAAGGGCAGACAGGACCTTAGATTAATGTTTCATCTGAAAGACAGCACTTCTGAAATTGCAGCGTTACTTCGGTATTGTACAGCGGTATCGGCCTAGTTTTTGTGCTCATGTCTCTTGAACCTCCAACTTTCTTGAGTCAGGAATGAGAGAGAGCTCTAACTCTGGGCCACTATGCTGGCAGTCTTTTTGAATGTCATAATCTGCACAAATTAACTTTTTTGTTTTACAATGTAAAGTAAATGTTACTCATATTATGTCACTCAATAATAATATGTTTTTTAAAATCCTAATTATTTTTAGCATCGTTCACAGGGAAGGAAACAACTGATCTGGAATTGGTTAAACTTGCTCCATAATGTATGATGACTCAGTTCTTTTGCATATGTACAGAGGAAGTATTTTCCAAATGCCTGACACATTTTTTACACTTTATTTAGTGTGTTGTTTGTTATTTTGGGGGTCACCATAATTGTGTCTTTTAAGTCAAAAATGTTCTCTGATATTTTAGCAGTAAAAATAAAAGATATTCTAGAAAATGCCATTTAACTTTATAGAGTAAAATTTAAATAAATGTATTCAGGCCCACTGTTAATGCACAGGAAAAAAAAAGTGTTAAACATTCATCCACTATTACAATCGGTAGTATTTTTTTGCTGTTTTGACTGTTCTGTTTATTTTCTTTCTGAGAGTAAGCTACACTCTAACTGTTTTACAAATGAAGTGACAAAATGTGAGTTAGACGAACAAGCATTTAGAGCAGAACCTTGTACTTTTAGATGGAGCTGATTAGCTCTAGTCTGGGTTTGCAATCTATTATACTCTATTCAAGTGGGACAAGCATTCCAAGGTTCAAGACCTCATGCTGAGAGCTGTACTAAAGCTTGAGTCAGCTACTGCAAAGACTCTGTGGGGATAGGCCACTATCTCAGGCCTCCCACACTAAGATACCAAGGACTGGAAACTATGTAAAACCTCCCTGGCTGTATGCTTAACATTAAATGAATATTGTAAATGTATATAACCTGTAATTTTAAGTGCACCTCAGAGTGCCACATATTACATTGAAAGAAACCGACCGGTTTTGCATTTTATTTAATGTTAAATTTGAGCTGTTATATAATTTCATGAATGAAACAAATGTTTTGAAAATTCTATTATATCCTTCGCTACTCCTCACATTTTGGCATGACATTGACTGCTCCAGTATGGACCAAGTTTTGAGCTCTCTCCTTGATTACGACACAGTAACAAAGGGACCCCACCCAAGGGGCCCCAAACAACCAAAACAGTAAATTACTGAACATAATCAGGCACCATGACTCGCACACAAAAAAGCCAGTTAGCAGAACACTGGAGTAAAATCTGAAATGAGAAACAGTGTAACTTGTTTAAATCAAATCAAATAAAATTCACCACTCCTTCTCCCCAGTCTTTCCAGAACTCTGGAGGTTCTATATGAATAGGAATGCTCAATAAAGCCAAGTAATATTTCTTGCCCGGAACGATCCCTCCTAGCTCAAAAAGCAATTGCAACTAGATTTTTACATATTATTTCATGGGGTGCGGGCGTCGCTGGCTGGACCAGCATTTGTTGCCCATCCCTAATTGCCCTTGAACATAGTGGCTTGCTAGGCCATTTAAGAGGGCAGATGAGAATCAACCACATTTGTTGTGTATTCATGTTTGTTCCTACTTGGAACAAGGTCACTTTAAGTGTCCGATCACGAGGCATAATTTGCAAATGGGCAGTTTATCCTATCAGCCTGGAGATTAAACTCCTTTCCAATAAAGCTCTTGTTTGTTGGTACATTCGGGGTCTGCAAGCCTATCCTTTAAAAATACCACAAAGAAAACTGGCAGTGAGGAGGTCTGAACCATGCTGCCTGACTCCCGGAGAAGTTTAAAAAATATAAGGAAAAATCATTGTTCCGTGTGCAGACATCCAAAAAAGATTAAGAAGCTAAAAGCGTAGCTACACCAAAGCTGGTGACGGAGGGGTGCCAAATATTGGCAGCAGCCATCGAAGGAACCAAAATTTAAATGTAGATTTTGGAACAAAACAACACTGAAAAGAAGCTCGCCGTGTGCTCTGCCCAGAAAGATCTGGAACAGTACAGGGAACACTTTGAGTAGCAAGTACCCGGCAACAATAGTTTAGAGCTGGAGGTGTTCCAAAACTCAGAAGGAAGCAGGCTGATCTCGGGGGTACCTTATTTGAAAAAAGAAGCGAGGTAGTGCTAAGGAATTTCATGTCACATTGTGTTTACACAATCCCTTTCCATAGCTAAAATGGTGGAAAAATTTGGCATCCTGGAACTGTATCATGAGAAAACCGAATGGTTGAGCTCATGTCCTGAAAGATTTGATCATTTTGTACAAACAAATAAAATTGTGGCAGATATTGTAGCCCTAACTTTCCTGAGTACAATGGGGGGGAAATCTTCAACCTCCTGTGAAGTCTGGTGCAGCCAGAAAAACCAGGCTCTACGACCTATGACCAAGTTGTGGAGATATTGCAGGGCAACTTCTCACCTAAACATTTGGTCATCGCCAAGAGGTTCAGGTTCCATAAACGTAACCAGCAAAAAGGTGAATCAATCACACAGTTCGTAGTTACTTTGAAGAAATTAGCTGAATACTGTGAATTTGGAGATGTCTTGAACGACACCACTAGAGACAGACCAGTGTGTGGGTTAAGAGGCGAAACTATCCAAAAAAGGCTGTTAACAGAAAGAAACTTAAACCAAAAGAAGGCTTTAGAAGTCGCGACCTCTATGGAATTAGCAGCTAAGGAAGTCCAACAATTTAGTTTGAGCATTAGAATACATAAAATGTTGGCTGAGACCTGAACACAGTCACAGGTTCGAAACTGCCACCAATGTGCAAAGGCTGGGCACACTGCAGTAGACCGCTGGTGCAAAGGTGCAAAATGCAGGAATTGTGGTAGAAAGGGGCACATCGAATGTTTGTGCTGGAGAAAGAAACAATAAGTTCCAAACAAGAACTATAAAAAACGAGAAGCAAGTGTATCAAATGGAAAACCGAATAGAGGGAAAAGGATCCATGTGTTACAAAAAGAGTGCGAAAAAAGACCAGTCACACAGTCAGATGATGAACTGTCGTTGAACATACTGACCTTTGTGGGCACAACAAACTGTTAATGGGTCACTCCTATATAATAATAATCTTTATTAGTGTCACAAGTAGGCTTACATTAACACTGCAATGAAGTTACTGTGAAAATCCTCTAGTCGCCACACTACAGGTCCAATTTGGGTACACTGAGGGAGAATTCAGAATGTCCAATTCATCTGGACAGACAGCCGGTGAAAATGGAGGTCGCCACTGCAGCAGCAGTTTCGTTGGTACCAGAAACTGTTTACCAAGACAAATTAGGATATATTGCCTTTAAATCCTCAAACATAATATTAAAAACCTATAAAATGTAAATGTTGCCACTGTCCCAGAGGTTGCCCCCCCCCCCCCCTTTGAAAGAGAGCTGACTAATGATGATTTAACCTAAGTTCACCATCAATTAGTATCCCATTGTTCGACAATTGCATAATATGTCAAGCACAACTGTTGCAAAGTGCGATTTGAAGTTTATGTGGCGTGCCTCGAGAGATCATTACAGATAACGGGCAGCAATTTATTGGTAAACCTTTTCAGATTGGAGAGGGAAGTGATCTATCAATCACACTACTGTTCCTCAATAACGTAGATCGAATGGCCTAGCTGAATGTATGATTCGCAAGGCAAAATCACTAATTCTCAAATGTAGACAGATCAAGCAAGATCTACAAATTGCAATGTTACAACAGAGTGACACCTTTTATGTGCAACTAAAGTACAGTGAAGCCGCCATAGTAGTTAACCACAAGATAACCACAGACTGTTTTTCCCTATGAGGGAGAGAGCTGACAAGTGGTGATTTAACCTGAGGACCACCACACTTCAGGCAAGATTGAGAAGACGGGGGATTGAATGAACCCATGCTGTTGATGTCACTCTGCATTATGAACCAGCCATCCAGCCTACTGAGCTAACTGTGTTCAAACATGCAATATAGCAAATTCTAAATGGATTAGAAGGAGTCCAGTACTAATTAGGCCAGTGTCTTTCAACCTTTTTTTTCCCAGGACCCACTTTTGCCAACTGGCCAACATTTGGGACCCATGCCTGCTGACCTTCGCGACCCACGCCGGCGACCTTCACGGCCCACGCCAGCCGACTCACACCACGTTCGCTTACCTTTAATGCAAAAGGAGAGCCTGCTTGCTCCGCACAATCTCACTCCAATCGGGTTCACAGGAAGAGAGGGCAATGCGCATAGCAGGTGCAGACTTCAGCCAGTTCCTTTGTGCCATCTTTATCTTTGTGAAAACAGAAAATCCAACCTCGCACATGTTAGGTCATTGTGAAGGGCAATAGCAACAAAATGTTTGTTTTACTCAGCACTGGATAGTCTTGGGAGATGCTTCTCCAGAATTCTGACAGCCTCATGGGCTTTTGGCGTGTTTCTGATGTGCTGATGCAGATAAGGTAGCAGCTTCGTCTTTTCACTTGGAGTCAGCTGTAAGTTCATAACTGACTCTGGGGTCTAAACCTCAAAAGGAATTTTTCAACCATTTCTTCTTGTTCAAAATCTGAAACCTCACCTCTCATTTACCAGTACTTCCCTGTATATAACACACATGGGCTTTGCATTGGCACAATTGATAAAACCGTGGGCACGATTCTCTGGCCACATTGCGCTCGAGCGTGAGCACAACGCAGCCATCAATCCCGGGAGAGCCCTCCCCGGGTTTCCCGGCAGCCTCCGCACCTCGTGGGACTCACCCAAGTCCCGCGAGGCGTCGGATTCGGAACTCTGCCCAAAAGGGGTGGGTCAAGCAGTGCTCGCAGATGTAGATCTTAAACCTACTTAAGGCCTACTCACCCGGGATACACCGACCTCCCTCGATTCTCCAGCCTCCCCAGAGAGGCTTCAGTGGGGAACCGATCAGGTCTGGTCCACAGGAACTTAAGACCAGGTGGATAGGCACCCAGAGGCTCTCCCAGACCTTCCAAGACCCCTGGATGGTCAGGGTCACTGCAGGGTAGCCCCCTGGCCCTCCCCCGGACCGTGGGCACCTTGGCACTGTCCAATTGGCGCTGCCAACCTGCCAAGCTGGCTGGAGCTTTCCCTGCGTACCAGGATAGCAGCGCAAGGGTGTCCGGGTGGCATTGCCAAAGGTCCAGGCCCAAGGGGGTGGGCCAAGCCCATGAAAGGAGGGTGGAGGGGTGTTTGGACGGTGGTGGTGTGCATGTCAGGTAAGTAGGTAGGGGGGGGAGCAGTGATGAGTGGGGGTCCTGGAAGGGAGGTGCACTGTAAGGGTGCTTGGGGGGCCTGACGAGGGGGCTCGCAGGGACCCCATAGCAGGGTGTCCTCACTTGGGGGGTGTGAGGTAGTGCCTATGAGTGTGGGGGTGATATTTCCCATGGGTGGGGGACCCACAAGCTCACTTAGAGACTCTTTCAAAATGATGGCCCGATCTCAGAGTTCAGCTCCCTAGTGCTACAAAAAATTCTGAAGTGTGGGCTAAACCGGTGAGAAGCTCCCCAGGGCTCAAAAAAGTGACTAAAGGCTGGATTCTTCCGCCCCGCCTGACGCAAGATCACCACGGGTGGCCTGCAGAAATTCGTCACCAGACCTCACAGTGATATAAAAGCCGTGATTCTCACCAACGGAACCACCACAGATCCAATACGTGTACAAACTGGGGTCAAACGGGTCTTGCACAAACGCTCTTCTCCATCTTCCTTGCAGCAACACTGCACCTCATCACCCTGAAACTCCCTGCTGGAGCGAAGCTAACCTATCAGATAAGCGGGAAACTGTCCAACCTCTGTCGCCTCCAGGCCAGAACCCAGACCACCACATCTGTCATTGAGCTGCAGTACGCAGACGGCGTGTGTATGTGCACACTCAGAGGCCGAGCTACAAACCACCGTTGATGCATTCACTGAGGCATATTAGCGAATGGGCCTCAGACTAAACATCCGGAAAAGAAAGGTTCTCTCCCCACCTGCTCCTGCCAAACAGAACTGCCCCACGACCATCAAGATCCACAGTGAGCCCCTGGACAACGTGGGTCATTTCCCATCCCTTGGGAGCCTCCTCTCGGCATGAGCAGACATTGATGATGCAATCCAGCATCGACTCCAATGCGCCAGTGCAGTCTTTGGATGCCTGAGGAATTGAGAGTTCGAAGACCGAGACCTCAGATCCAGCATCAAATGAAAATCGCTTATTGTCACAAGTAGGCTTCAACTGAAGTAACTGTGAAAAGCCACTAGTCGACACATTCTGACGCCTGTTCGGGGATCGAGCTCATGGTCTACAGAGCAGCCGTGGTCCCTGCCCTCCTGTATGCATCAGAAACATGCACAGCAGATACTTCAAATCCCTGGAGAGATATTACCAACGTTGCCTCCGCAAAATCCTGCAAATCCACTGGCAGGATAGGCATACCAAAATGAGCGTCCTCTCCCAGGTCAAAAATCCAGTATCAAGGCACTGGTCACACTCGACCAGCTGCGATGGGCAGGTCACATTGTCTGCGTGCCCGACACGAGTCTCTTGAAACAAATGCTCTACTCCAAGCTCTGCAATGACAAGCGATCACTAGGAGGGCAGAGGAAACACTACAAGGACACTCTGAAAGCCTCCCCTAAATAAATGCAACATCCCGATTGACACTTGGGAATCGCTTGACTTAGAACACACAAACTGGAGAAAAAGCATCGGCAAAGGCGCCAATCACCTCGAGCATCACAGGGTGGAGCACGCAGAGGCCAAGCATAAACAGTGGAAAGAGAGCGCAAAATCCAGAGCGTCCCACCCACCTCAACAAACACCACCTGCCAAACTTGTGGCAGTGTCTGTGGATCCAGGATCGGACTATTCAGCCACCGCAGAACCCAACTCCCTGGAGTGGAAGCAAATCATCTTTGACCCTGAAGGACACGATCAAATATCGTCAATCAAATCTCCATGAGAATATTGATGGAATCTCTAGATTACCTTTATCTAATGAGTGGTCAATGAATAGTTTGAGTGGTAATATTTTCCATTTCAAAGAAGTCAATAACACTCCTGTAAACATTGGATATGTTAAGAAGTATACCAGAAATAATCCACCACTGTCAGAAGACATGTACTTTGTGGCAAAACCACAGGAGCAAACCCAGGGTTGAAGGCATATGTTACCCGAAGACTCGAACTATCCGTACAGACTTGTTGTCTCCTCTGAGTAATGAGGATCATTATTAAGGAAACATGTCCTACCAACTTCATGAAGGTCATTTTGGGATAGTAAGGATGAAGGAGATAGCTAGAAGCTATTTTTGGCAGCCAGGGCTCAATAGCGAGTAAACACGGGCAAGTGTTTGGCTTGTGCAAAAGTTTGAAACTTCCCACTTCTAGCACCATTACACCCATGGGAATGGCCGGAACTTCCATGGTAAAAACATCATGTAGATTATGCCGGACCATTCGAAGAACAAATGTTTTTCATTGTGGTAGATGCGCACACGAAATGACCTGAAGTCACCATTATGAAAACTATGTCCTCACAGAGAACAATAGACAGACTGGGTGAGATTTTTGCAAGATTCGATCACCCTGAACAAATTATTAGTGACAATGGGCCACGGCTCATTTAATGAAGCATTAATTGAAGGTAACTCGTGAGCAATGATCATTGTCTAAATGACGCAGCCAATTCCTGGTGGCATACAGGAATACAACACATTCGATAACCCAAGATTCTCTGGCATTACTCATGATTAAATGTCAGCTACACACAGCTTTTGATTTGCTGAAGCCGCCTAAGACAAGAGAAATTGTTGTGAGGAAACAGCAAAGTCAGGTTTTGCAACATGAGAACAGGATTAAAAGCCGTGTTTTTCAGAAAGGTCAAGAAGTATTAGCAAGGAACTATACCACCAGCGAAAAGTGGATATCTGCCATTGTCTTAGCACAGACAGGGCCAGTCTCCTCCACTATTCAAACTCGGGATGATGTAGTGTGAAGAAACACGCTGATCAAATTTTAGTAATTAGAACTAGTTTACCAGAGACAGGGCCAACCAAGAGTTCACAACAAACTGTGCCAATTGAAGATCTAAACATTCCTGCGAACCTGACAATACCAGAAACAACTGTGGAAGACAGGGCCCCTGTTGAGGACACTTCAATACCAGTCAACCTGCGAACGCGCTGTTGACTCCAGTTGAGACAACTATGGATGACATCCAAACTAAACCAAAAACATCAGAGGTTGCAGTCAACATGAAAAAGCAGAGGTTCGCTGACAATCACACAGAAATCAACATCGTCCAAAAGTCTAATTTATTGACTGTTGTTTATTCATTGTAATTTGTAAAATTTGAGAGTTAATGTACTATTGTGTTTCATTTTAGGAACCTCTAATGTAAATGGGGAAGAAAATGTTGAATGTTCATGTTTGTTCCTAGTTGAGCCAAGGTCACGTTAAGAATTTGATCACATGACAAATTGATGATGCCTTCAGTCATTTGAGCGGGCAAACGGGCAGTTATCCTAACAGCCTGTAGAGTAAACACCTTCCCAATAAAGTTCTTGTTTGTTTGTGCCTTTGTGGTCTGTAAACCTGGACCTATTGATGGCATGTTTGATCAGGCTTAGGAGCAGGTTCACAAGGAGGTCCCCTTCCTTCCCCGCACCGGGTGCCGGTAGATCAGGAGCATGGGGGCTGGAGTGTGAACAAAACTGCAACAAAAGGTTTTTTAAGTAACTGAGCAGGGAATGCAGTCTATAGCAACTTATGTAAACATGGTCCACAGACTCAGCAAAGCCACAAAATGGGCAGGTATCTTGGAAGTCTTTGAACCGATCAACCTACGGTTGTATGCTAGAAATACCACAATATTGTTGTGGATCTGGAGTCACTGTGAGCATAACAAGGATGGTCATTTTTTTTTCCTTAAGGGCATCCCGTTTGCACAACAAACGATGATTGTTTCATGGTCACCGTTACTGAGAGTAGTTTTAAATTCCTTTTATTAATTGAATTTAAATTCCGCCAGGCATCACAGTGGGGTTTGAACCTGTGCCCCTGGGGCATTAGCCTGGACATTCTGGATTTCTAATCCAGTGACACCACCATCCCCCCAAGAAATTATTCACAATAGCTAGGCAGAAAGTTTGTTTGTATGAAGGAAAGTTTAAAAGCTGCATTTTAGCAGCTTAAGGCAACTGCAGCTCTCAGACACCATCTTGATCCTGTTCTTTACACACGCTTGTGCGCGAGTCAGGAAACGACGAATAGCCTTCAATGTCACCTTTAACTGTTTCGATTGGGTTGAATTTCCCCAATGTTCTTTTTAACTGATTCAGTTAGTTCATTCAATCAGCTGATGGCTTTTAATCCCTGCGAAAATGTTGATTTAAAAAATAATGAACAGATGATGTGCTGACACGTAGAATCATCGTAGAATCCCTACAGTGGAGATGGAGGCCTTTTGGCCCATCGGGTCTGCACCGACCTTCTGAAAGTGTATCCTACCTAGGCCTCGGCCCCGGTCCTATCCTGGTAACCCCACAACCCCACCTAACCTGCACATTCCTGGATACTAAGGGACAATTTTACCATGGCCGATCCACCTAACCTGCACATCTTTGGACTGTGGGGGGAAACCAGAGCACCCATGCTGACACGGGGAGAACGTGCAAAGTCCACAGAGCCAAGTCTGGAATTGAACCTGGATCCCTGGCGCTGTGAGGCAACAGTGATAACCACTGTGTTGCCAGTTTACAAAACCGAAGGTTACCAGATAATTCACAGACGGGAGAAACATTCTGTTTCATTTTAACTTTAAAATTGCGTTCAGAGCTTAAAAATGGCTTCTTTCCCCGTCATGTCTGCTCGACTTCATGCCTGTCAAGCAACGTTTCCCACATGTTATGAAACGCTTTTGTGAGAACGATCCGCACCTATCTGTGACACAGCTGAATCGGCTCGACTTTTTAGAAAAGTAAAACCGAGTGAGAAATGAGCGTATTTAGAAGGGACTCTTGATTTTGCTCTGAAACATTGAACAGTGGGAAAGCTGGAGATATCCTCCCCAGTGCGAGGAGTGGTGCTTCCGTGTTTTTCTTTTGAGCGTCTAGAGGTTTATTCGTGTGTATGTTAATTCTGAGCCCTCCTCCCAGCACCTCCTCTATTATGTCATTCGGTGAAAAATAACTAGTTTTGAATCCCCCTCCTTCCCCCCCCCCCCCACAAAAAGTATTCAACTTTTGAAGAGTTTTACATATTGAGAACCCCAAAAAAACCTTTGACCAACGCTGCTTAGCCCTCACAAAGGACGCCTATTTTCTTTTTACCTGCTCGGTTATTTTAATGTCATCTAACTTGGTGGACGGATATCTAAACTGCTTTTCGTCCACACAGTTTCCATTTATTGAGTTTGAGGAGCGGCAGGGGCTCCCTTTTTTTGATAAGAGCACGCAGCGCTGGTTTGTGGAACCCGAGGCAGGAATTTGTTTTCGAATATGTTTAACCAATCGATGAGACAGAACGGCAGGGGTCACGTTCGCGGCAAGGCTGGCTGTCTTGCAGTCTCGCTGAGCGCTTGGCAGCTTCGATGATGGAGGGCAGCGCTTGGCTGCCGCTGTGGCTTTCCATTTCGGTGTGGGACGAGAGTTTCTGGCTGCCCCTCAACGTCAGCAGGGCACAGCTGGAGGACTCGCAAAACCCCGTCTACCCCCGGCTCAAGGATCTGTATTTTATCCTGCCCTGGACCTGGGCCATCTACGTGTTGCGGCTTCTCTTTGAAAGGTAGGAGGAGGAGGAGGAGGTGGTGGTGGGGGAAAAAAGAGTGGGAGAAAACTACACAACACCCGTGAGCAGAGTGTGGTAAATGTGTAGTGTGTGTTGTGTATACGTGGACACTCATTGTTTGGCACTCGGTTTTACACATGATTCAAACTTCTGATTTGAAAGCATTAAAAAAAAAAAAATTGGCAATTTCAATTTTTTTAAGCGGCTCTCCCGAAAAAAAATCTCCTCAAATAATTAGAAAAAAAGTAAGGCTGGGTCAGTTTAGCTCGGAACTCCCAACTACTTTTTGAGATGTCCTGGCAATTTTCCGCCAACAGACGTCGCCAGGCAATTGCAGTTTATTTACATTGTCCACGCTCATAGAACCGTCTTCGCACTCAGAATCTCACAGCAGCGGCTATTCGGTCCATTGTCTGTGCTGGCCCCTCTGAAAGCTCCACTGACTTGCTTCGATCCCTCCCTTTCTCCCCTTCCCCTCCCTCCCCTCCCCAGTAGCCGCCCATTTGTTTCCCTGTTCCAAGTTTACACATTGGTTTCATTTCGTTCAACAGCTACAGCTTGCAACAATGTAGCCGCTTCTCCTGCAGTAACACATCCCAGGCTGCGATCAAGCAAAGTTTGATGCTTGTACTTTTTTAAGAACATGAGCTGGAGTCAGGAATTCGGCCCCCCCAGCCCGCTCCCTCCAGTCAGTGACCTCATCTGGGCCTCGATTCCCACTTTCCTGCCCGTTCTCAGTAACCCTTCAGCCCACTACTGATTTTAAAAATCTGTCTATCCCCCTCACATTTTCTCATGTCCAGGCATCCACCGCACTCTGGTGGATTCGCGACCACTTGAGAGAAGTAATTTCTACTCGTCTGGGTTTTAAATCTGCTACCCCTTATCCTAAATCCATGACCTCTTGTTCTAGATTGCCCCGCAAGACGTTTCCTGCGAGAGCTCTAGTTTTCTCCCACAGTCCAAAGTTGTGCAGATTAGATGGATTGGCCGTGATAAATTCCCCTTGGTGTCCAAACATTAGGTGAGGTTATGGGGATAGGTCCTAGGTAGGGTGCTCTTTTGGAGTGTCGGTGCAGACTCTATGGGTCAAATGGCCTACTTCTGCACTGTAGGGATTCTATGATTGAGCATCTGCTCTCTACCTTTCCTTTGTCAATTCCCTTTTATCATCTTATATACCTCAATTAGATCTCTCATTCTTCTACACTTCAGAGAGTATAGGCCTATCTGCTCAATCTCTCTTCATAAGAGAAACTCCTCATCTCTGGAATCAATCCAGTGAACCTCATCTGAACTGCCTCCAAATGCAACAACATCCCTCCTCAAAGAAGAGGACCAAAACTACACAATACTCCAGGTGCGGTCTCACCAATGCCTTGTACAGTTGCAACAATACTTTCCTACATTTATACTCAATTCCTTTTGCCATAAATGCTAAAATTCCAGTTGCCTGCCTTATTACCTGATGTTCCTGCATACTAGTGTTCTAAATTGGATTTTGTTTATTGTCACGTGTACCAAGGTACAGTGAAAAGTATTTTTCTGCGAGCAGCTCAACAGATCATTACATGAAAAGAAAAGGAAATAAAAGAAAATACATAATTGTGCATCTTGTGTTGCCCTATGTGTGGTAGTCTGTGTAGAGATATTACGGTACCTGATAATGCTGGAACACCATTGGTAGATATTGTATGTTTCCTATTGGTCAAGCTGTATGGTAGCTCCGCCCTGCAAGGCGGGGTATAAGAGCCCGTGCCGCCCCAGCTTCCTTCTTTCTGTACCTGAGCTGCTGGGGGAAACATTTAGCTTATTAAAGCCTTCAGTTGGACTATAACCTCGCTTTAGTGGTCATTGATCGTGCATCACAATGTAACTACATAACACCGGCATCGGGTGAAGCATACGGGGTGTAGTGTTAATGAGGTCAGTCCATAAGAGGGTCATTTAGGAGCCTGGTAACAGCAGGGAAGAAGCTCTTTTTGAATCTGTTCGTGCGTGTTCTCGGACTTATGTATCGCCTGCCTGATGGAAGAAGTTGGAAGAGTGAGTAAACCGGGTGGGAGGGGTCTTTGATTATGCTGCTCATTTTTCCCAGGCAGTGGGAGGTGTAGCTGGAGTCAATGGATGGGAGGCAGGTTTGTGTGATGGACTGGGCTGTGTTCATGACTCTGAAATTTCTTGTGGTCTTGGGCCGAGCAGTTGCCAAATCAGGCTGTGATGCAGCCAGATAGGATGCTTTCTATGGTGCATCTGTAAAAGTTGGTAAGAGTTAATGTGAACATGCCGAATTTCCTTAGAGTTTACGGAGGAAGTATAGACGCTATTGGGCTTTCTTGGTAGCATCGACGTGGGTGGACCAGGACAGATTTTTGGAGATGTGCGCCCCTAGGAATTTGAAACTGCTAACCGTCTCCACCTTGGCCCCGTTGATGCTGACGGGTGTGTACAGTACTTTGCTTTCTGAAGTCAATGCCCAACTCTTTAGTTTTGCTGGCATTGAGGGATAGATTGTTGTCGCTGCAACACTTCACTAGGTTCTCAATCTCCCTCCTGTATTCTGACTCATCGTTATTCGAGATCCAGACCACTATGGTCGTATCGCCAGCAAACTTGTAGATGGAGTTGGAACCAAATCTTGCCACGCAGTCGTGTGTGTACAGGGAGTATAGTAGGGGGCTAAGTACGCAGACTTGCAGGGCCCCAGTATTGAGGACTATTGTGGAGGAGGTGTTGTTAATTCTTACTGATTGTGGCCTGTGGGTTAGAAAGTCGTGGATCCAGTTGCAGAGTGAGGAGCCAAGTACTAGGTTTTGGAGCTTTGATATGAGCTTGGCTGGGATTATGGTGTTGAAGGCAGAGCTGTAGTCAACAAATAGGAGTCTGATGTATGAATCCTTGTTGTCGAGATGCTCTAGGAATGAGTGTAGGGTCAGGGAGATGGCGTCTGCTGTGGGCCGGTTGCGGCGGTATGCGAATTGCAGTGGATCAGGGTGTTCTGGGAGTATGGAGGTGATGCGCTTCATGACCATCCTCTCGAAGCACATCATTATGACTGAAGTCAGGGCCACTGGAAGGTAGTCATTGAGGCACGTTGCCTTGTTCTTCTTTGGCACAGGTATGATGGTGGTCTTCTTGAAGCAGGTGGGGACCTCAGAGCAGAGTAGGGACAGTGCGATTCATGCACATGGACACCCAGATCCCTCTGCACCAAAGCATTCTGAAGTTTCTCTGCATTTAGATAATTTGCCTTTACTTTTTTCTGACCAAAATGGATAACCTCACATTTATCCATTTTAAACTCCATTTGCTAAATTTTGGCCCACTCGCCTAACCTATTCCAATCTATTTGTGAATTTCTTATTTATTTATTGCAACTTAAGATCCCACCTATTTTAGTGTCCTCTGCAAATTTGGCTGTAGTACCTTCTGTTCCTGCATCCATGTCATTAATATATATTGTTTGGGTGGCGCAGTGGTTAGCTCTGTTGCCTACTGCGCTGAGGACCCGGGTTCAATACCGGCCCTGAGTCACTGTCCGTGTGGAGTTTGCACATTCTCCCCGTGCCTGCATTGGTTTCACTCCCACAACCCTAATCTGTGCAGGGTAGGTGGATTGGCCATGCTAAATTGCCCCTTCATTGGAAAAAATAATTGGGTTCTCTAAATTTATTTTTAAAAATATATATTGTAAATAGTTGGGGCCTGAGGACTGAGCCCTGTGGCATTTTGCCAACCAGAAAAAGACCCATTTATCCCGATTCCCTGCCTTCTGTCAGTTAGCCAGTCCTCTATCCAAGCTAATAAATTGCCTCAAACCCCATGTGATCTTATTTTGTGTATTAAGATTTGTACGGCACCTTATCAAATGCCTTCTGAAAGTCTAGATATACTGCATCTACAGGATCCCAATTATCCACTTGGGCTTGTTACATCTTCGAAGAACCCTGGCAAATTACGCGATTTACCCTTCATAAAACCATGCTGACTCTGATGGATTGTGTTTTGATTTTCCGAATGTCCTGTTATTACTTCATTAAGGATTCTAACAATTTCCAAACGACAGATGTTATACTCAAAGAGAAAATGCTGGAAAGTCTCAGCAGGTCTGGCAGCATCTGTAGGGAGAGAAAAGAGCTAATGTTTTGAGTCTAGATGACCCTTTAGATTCCAGCATCTGCAGTAATTTGCTTTTAGACAGATGTTATACTAACAGGTCTATAGTTTCCTACTTTCTGCCTCCCTTTTTGAATAAGGGCGTTAAATTGGCATTTTCCCAATCCACTGGAACCTTTCCTGCATCCAGGGAACTTTGGAATATTATAACCAATGGATCCACTCTCTAGCTGCCTCTTCCTTTACGACTCTAGGAAGTAGGCCATCAGGCCCTGGGACCTGTCTGCCTTCAATCCCAACAGTTTGTGCAGTACTTTTTCTCGTATGAGCAGTAGGACAGGTAGCTAAATAGGTGGGTTCAAGGGAGACAGAAATTGAGAGTGAAAGTTTTAGGGAGGGTATTCAAGGGTTCAGGGCTCAAACTAGGCCACCAATAGGGGAATGAAAGAGGGTTTGTGCAAGAGGGCAGAATTGGAGGAGCACAGAGATCTCAGGGGCTGCAGGAGGTCAGAGGTCGGCTGGAATGAGAACGTGGAGGGATTTGTAAATGAGAAGATGGAGAGATTTGGAAACTAGATTGCAAATCTTAAAATTGAGGCGTTGCTTGAACAGGAACCAGAGGTAGGTCAGTGAGCAAAGGGGTGATGAATGAATGGGACTTGGTACCAGTTCGGTTAACACAGCTCTTAAGTTTATGGAAAATAGGAGGTGCCATATTTTTATAATGATATAAAGGCACCAATCGCTCAAGGGATTAAGTAAATGTTCATTTATTTATACTGGGCACAGAAGGACATGTATACATGGATAGCAAGCTTGAAGACATCAGAAGCAGAGCTGTGTCTTGCTCGCAGGCTGAAGTAAAACTGAAGCTGGTTCACTTGACACATTTCCTTTCTATTGATGGCATGCTGCTATCCATTAAAGGCATATTGCAACATCACCCTTTCTTTTTAAAGACACATTTCCCCCTCCCCCAAAGATGTTGAACTATTTAAAATACATGTTCATGTTTAGTTACCGTTGCATAAGTATATAGAACTGATGAATCTATGAGTCATTAAAGCAGTGAGGTAATCTGCTGGTACGCCCAGATACTGTTAGGATTAACTTGTCTGGAGGTTTCTTTAATTGCGGACAGTGATCTGTGGGATTGATATTCTTGGATTTTGTCCTTGAAGCAATAGGACTGTACTGAGCTTGAGGAGCTGGAGTGGACCTGATTTTTCCTCTGTTACACCTCACTGTTGTGCCTTCATGTAATGACTTTGTAGGAGCTTGCTTCCAAACAAATCCCTGTCACTTTGGCTGATTACCATGTACATTTTGGGGGATCCTGGATGTAAATTTGGTTTCCCAACTGCAAACCTAGCAATTCTGCACATTGTGCATATTAGTCATCTTCTCTTGCCATTTTAAAAGTTGCTCTCTGGTTTCTGAGAGTGTAGAATGGGTAAGAGTAAATAAATTGGTTTGCAGTGGTCTGACAAATATTGTTGTGCCAATGATGCCAGCAGTTGAACAGTGATGCAGACTGAGGCCAGCAGCGCGGGTTCAATTCCTGTACCGACTGAGGTTATTCATGAAGTCCCTGCCTTCTCAACCTTGCCCCTCACATGAGGTGTGGTGATCCACGGGTTAAACCACCACCTGTCAGCTCCCTCCCTCAAAGGGGAAAGCAGCCTATGGTTATCTTGGACTATGGCGACTTTACTTTAGTTGCACATAAAGGTGTTGCTCTCAGATGTAACATTGCAATGTGTAGATCTTGCTTGGTCTGTCTATGTTTGAGAATTAGGGATTTTGCCTTGCGAATCATGCATTCAGCTAGGCCATTAGATCTAGGTTATTGAGGAATAGCAGTGTGATTGATAGTCCACTTCTCTCTCCAATCTGAAAAGGTTTACCAATAAATTGCTGACCGTTATCAGTAATGATCTCTCGAAGCATGCCATATAAATTTAAAATTGCACTTTGCGACAGTTGTGCTTGACATATTATGTCATTGTTGAACAATGGGATACTAATTGATGATGAAGTCAGTTGAATGGACATGGAAGTGATCGGATGTGATTTGGGACCAAGGGTGGGTAGGAACCTCGTGTAGAATCAGTGGTTCTTTGTGCTTCATGCCTCACTTCTTGACATCAACTTCAGTGTCATTGTTCATACTCAGCCGTTAGACTGTCTCTTTTGTGAGTCTTCTGGTCTGATCTATTCTCATGTGTGAGCGATGAAGCCATTGAAGAATATTGGATCGCAAAGATTCCAGCATGATGACCTGCCTGCCTTTAAAATTGCCTCCTGGGAAGTACCTAGCTCAGCCTGGTAAGGCCAAAATGGCTTCATGTGTTCATGGACATGCTAAATTAACTCAGCCCCCCCCTTCAATTATGTTTTTGCCATGCCTCTGTAGTGTAGAATTCTTTGCAGTTTCATCTTGGAGCTGCTGGCATTGGTGTTGTGCAAAATGTACCACATCAATGTGAAGAACATAAGCCTAATTTTGACAATAAGTGATTATTATTATCTTCAATTTCAACGTCAATTTAAGTCAACTTGTAGATCCCAGGATATTTATTTTGTTTTCGCTGAGTTCAGCAATCTGCTAAGTGTATCGATGTGACTATTTAGTCATTTGGCATATACCTAATCTCAGTCATAACCTTGAATCATTTAACAAGAAACATGGTAATCTTGGTGGTGTACTGGTCAATGGTTTTCACCAAATAATCTCCAGTGGCCTAGTCTACCAGAAATCTTTTGCAAAATAGTTAGGCATGAAAATGCATGATTACAAGCACTGAAGCTGAAGTTTCCCACTCGATGTTGGATTGCATTTAGACAAGAAATTTTGAAGCAAAGATTTGCCTTTTTTTTTGTAGTAGGCGTGCTCCCAGACCTTTCTTCGAGGTATTTATTTCTATGTTTGTTGTCTCCCGAGGAGTATAAAATTGTAATGTTTCAGTGCTTTGAAGAGGTATTGGTTGTTTTCGTGCCACATCCCATCTCAGTAATTCCCTTAGAAAAGATGACCTTTTGAGAATTGAGAATGTATCGAGACAGGAAGTTAAAGCAATCTATTGTCCTTTATCTTGAGTTGATGTGGCTTTGATATTGATATCCTCTTTTTCTTGGATTGCAATATATGGCAGCAGTGGAATAAATATAACCAAATAAATTGATCTGCTGCATCTTGATAGCACATTTCAGACTGTTGAACACCACTCCTTCATTACGTGTTGCTCTCATCAGTAAGTGCAGATTATGGTCATGTTCTTGCTATGTTCTACCCAAAACAGCACTGTCCTCGGTGAAACAGATGCATCCTGGCACAGCGCGTGTAATGTGTTCCATGTGAGCTTGAAAAAGATCCTGACTAACAACCCAAAAGGAAGTTGTTAAAAACTGTATCTGGGTATGAAATGTAGTGAACTCTGGGATTCCTCTGCAAGATGTACTGACCAGTAGCCATAATTGGCATCTAGCTTTGAAAAAAATCTTGCACTGGAAATCTCAGATTTAACTGTTTTAATGTGGATATTTTGAAAGAACAACAATTCAAAGCTGTGTTTAAACATTGTCGATCAAGGTATGCATTCAATGACATTGCCTCCTTTCATGACACCTAGAATTGAGCTGCACCAGTTGGTGCGCTCTGTACCCTTCTAATGATTCCATCTTTCTCCATTTAGTCTAGTTCAGCCTTCAATTTAATTGACAAGTTTGCATTCTCTTGCAAGTGTAATGTTGTAGCTTCCTTGAAATTGCCAATTTTGATTAAATGTTCTGGATATTTCAATGTTAGGCTGTGAACTGAGTTGATGTGAATAGTTTCTGAGAGATTGGTGTGTCATAAGAGGGCTGACTGATGCCGTGGATTTTCACTAGTGTGAGATGACAGCAAGCTGGTGTACCTGCGAGCACTGGGCCTTTAGTCTCCACAGTGTGGAGCATCTGTGGCACCCAGGAAGATTGATTACACTTGCACTCCAGGACTATGGATCCTGTACATGGAATTAATGAACCTTTGTATGCTGAAGTAGCACAGTAGTATGTTACGCCATGGCCTTCCATGTCTGTGGATATATGCCTTTTCGAATTCACAGGAGTAGGATGTGAAAACTTGCCCCTGTGTCAATTTTCGTCAATAACCGAAAGCCAACAATTTGATTCTTGGGCAAATACCTTGGATGGTGTGACAGTGTTTGTTTCCCACAAGTTTGACAGTGTGAAACCTGTACTCACTCATTGTCTCAATGTTCATATTTTGGTTTGTCAATCACCTCATGGATGTACTTCTGATGGGATACTGGATTATCATTTGTATTGCTTGAAGGTACCCATTGTGCATGGTCTGTTTGGATCCGTGCACGGCCCTTTGTAGCTACGTCAGCCTTTACTTTTGTGCACTGCTGCTGCCAATGGCCTTTTCACGGTAGCACTGTTGCTTCACAGCGCCAGGGTTCGATTCCTGCTTGCGTCACTGTCTGTCTGTGCGGAGTCTGCACGTTCTCCCTGTGTCTGCATGGGTTTCCTCCCACAAGTCCGAAAGACCTGCTTGTTAAGTGAATTGGACATTCTGAATTCTCCCTCTGTGTACCCGAACAGGCACCGGAGTGTGGCGACTAGGGGATTTTCGGAGTGACTTCATTGCGGTGTTAATGTAAGCCTACTTGTGACAATAATAAAGATTATATATTTCTGCCACATGCTTTGTAGAATTGCTGGAAATCTGGGCATTTCCTTGGTGTTTGCAGAAGGCCACACATTCCACATGTCTTGCTAGGTTTGTGAGCGTGACAATCATTGGGATTGTACTGGAGACTTGTAAGCTTCATTGACCTGAGAGGATTGCTTTCTACTTGCGTCCATTCTTGTGTAGTTCTTTGTTTTGGGCTTGTCCAGCAGGTTTTCTGGACCAGTTTCATGAGAGTACATGCGATCATCAATTCAACAATTCTGTCTACTAGCTCTTGTGTTTGAAAAATTACAGTGTACTCTTTCCTCTACATCAGGTGATGAAGTGGTCTATGGATTTTGTCGGCTGTTGTTGTAATTACATGAACTGTAGTTGAGGAATGCAGAAATTTAACCTGATTCTGAAGCGATCGTCCAATATAGTCCATACATTCTGGGCATCCTTTATTTGCTCTCTGTTAATCCTGTCATGTTCAGCTGATGTAGACCGTCACTCCCACTTGTTAGGCAATTTTGTACAGTTTGCTTGTCTGGTTCAGACACATAGAACATCGGCCCACGATGTTGTGCCGAACTTTTGTCCTAGATTAAGAACAAATTAATCTACACCCCATCATTCTACCGTAATCCATGTACCTATCCAATAGCCGCTTGAAGGTCCCTAATGTTTCCGACTCAACTACTTCCACAGGCAGTGCATTCCATGCCCCCACTACTCTCTGGGTAAAGAACCTACCTCTAACATCCCCCCCTATATCTTCCACCATTCACCTTAAATTTATGTCCCCTTATAATGGTTTGTTCCACCCGGGGAAATGAATCAAAAAAAACAGCTCTATGTTATTTCAAAGTTTGAATTTGGATAGCAGGATAGCATCTCAATTTAAGTGGGAAATTCTGTGATCATTTTAACAGTATCCGTTTTTACCTTCCTCCTGTTTTTATTCAATTTATTGCTGAGTAGCTCCTGAAATCACCCCTTATAATTGCAATCTCCGGAGCAGCACAGTGGTTAACACTGCTGCCTACGGCGCTGAAGACCCGGGTTCGGATCATGGCCCTGGTGTGGAGTTTGCACATCTCCCCGTGTCTGCATGGGACAACCCAAAGGTATGCAGGGTAGGTGGATTGGCCACACTGAATTACCCCTTAATTGGGGAAAAAAAAATAATTTCTAAAAAATTATTCCAATCTCCCTGGCCATTTTTTGTTTGGCTTTATGGCTTTTTTGTTTGGCTCTCCCTTGGTCTCTTATCGATCTGGTCCACACCTTGATCACGTGCCTCCCTCAGCAGAGATAACTACATGCTCTGTCCCACTCACTGAACTGAGGAGATATGCAGTGCAATCTCACCGTGAGGAATCCATCTGTTTACCAGCTCCTTTGTATAAAATAAATTTTGACTACCCAATCCTTTAAAAAAAAATGTCAATGTGCCACCCCTTTACCAGATCTTTCTACTTGTGCATCATCCTGGCCTGTGCCTACAATGGGCAGCACGGTAACACAATGGCTAGTACTGTTGCTTCACAGCACCAGGGACCCGGGTTTGATTCCCGGCTTGGGTCACTGTCTACGTAGTCTGCACATTCTTCCCACGTCTACGTGGGCTTCCTCCGGGTGCTCCGGTTTCCCTCCACAAGTCCCGAAAGACACGCTTGTTAGGTGAATTGAACATTCTGAATTCTCCTTCAGTGTACTTGAACAGGAGCTGGAATGTGATGACTAGGGAATTTTCCACAGTAACTTCATTGCAGTGTTAATGTAAGCCTACGTGTGACACTAATAAAGATTTTTTATTATTATTATTATTATTATTTCCTGTGTCACCACTGCGCTGCGAACTTGGTGAGGCCTGGCCAAAACGTCAAGGGTCATCTCTTGCCATGTAGCATGATCTAAGGCTGTTCACCATATCATACATGTACTTAATCTCCCTGCTGTGCTGCTTGACCCCCTGCTGAACATCATGTTCTGTTTTTATAATGACATAGAGACACCAATCACTCGTGAGGGATTTGGACAACATTATGGGTTCATTTATTTGAACTAAACACATAAGGACACCCTATACATGGATATAAATCTTAACATCTGCAGCAGGGCCACATCTGCTGTGTTCTACTCCCAGACTAAAGTGAAACAGCGGTTGGATTACATGATGCACTTCTTTTCTCATTATGGCATACTGCTATCCCTTTAAATACATATTGCAACAGGAGGCACACCATTAGGACAGGCAAGGTTATAGGTAACAAAGACATGGATGAGGATTTCAGCAGCAAATAAGTTGAGGCAGCCAGAGGCTGGCAAAGTCTGGAAGGTGGAAGTAGGTGATCCTTATTTTGGAGCAGATATGCCAATGGAAGCTCATCTCGGGGTCACATTGAACAGCAAGGTTGTGAAGCATCTGATTCAACATCAGGCCGCTGCCAGGAAAAGGGATGGAACTGGTGGTTCAGGGAGGACCGAAGATGATGGCTTCAGTTTTGCCGATATTACGCTGGAGGAAATTTCTACTTGTCCAATAATGGATGCTGGACAAGCTAAATGCTGTTTTATAGAGGTGGTGGGAGCCAGAGGGCAGTGAGGTAGAGCTGGGTTTTATTGAAGTACATGTGGAAACTGATGCACTATTTCGGATGATGTCGCAAGTGCTAATGGCAGCATTCAGATGAGAACTGGAAGGGAACTAAAGATAAATCCTTGACAATCACCAGAGGATTAGGATGCAGGTACAGAAAGACATAGTTATAAGAATATTATCATTTGTTGTGAGGGGATTTGAATACAAAAGTAGGGTGGGGGGGGGGGTTATGTTTCAGTTATATAGGGCCTGGGTGAGACCACCTCTGCAGTACTGTGCACAGTATTTGTCTCCCTATTTAAGGAAGGATGCAAATGAGTTGGAAGCAGTTCAGAGAAGGTTTGCCAGACTAATACCTGGAATGGGAGTAAGAGGCGACTTGATTGAAACATATAAAATCCTGAAGGGTCTTGACAGGGTGGATGTGGAAAGGATGTAACATAGAACATTACAGCGCAGTACAGGCCCTTCGGCCCTTGGTGTTGCGCCGACCTGTGAAACCACTCTAAAGCCCACCTACACTATTCCCTTATCATCCATATGTCTATCCAATGACCAATTGAATGCTCTTAGTGTTGGTGAGTCCACTACTGTTGCAGGCAGGGCATTCCACGCCCTTACTACTCTCTGAGTAAAGAACCTACCTCTGACATCTGTCCTATATCTATCTCTCCTCAATTTAAAGTTATGTCCCCTCGTGCTAGACATCACCATCCGAGGAAAAAGGCTCTCACTGTCCACCCTATCTAATGTTCTGATCATCTTGTATGCCTCAATTAAGTCACCTCTTAACCTTCTTCTCTCTAACGAAAACAGCCTCAAGTCCCTCAGCCTTTCCTCATAAGATCTTCCCTCCATACCAGGCAACATTCTGGTAAATCTCCTCTGCACCCTTTCCAATGCTTCCACATCCTTCCTATAATGCGGCGACCAGAATTGCACGCAATACTCCAAATGCGGCCGCACCTCTTGTAGGAGAATCTAAAACTAGGGGTCACGGGTTTTAATTAAAAGTGTTTCCCATTTAAGACCCAGATGAGGCGCAATATTTCCCCTGAGGTTCGTGAGTTTAGAATGAGACTATTACTTGGGTGGCAGTACACACAATGCTGAACTTGGGACGTTAGGTGCCAGATGTAGGCACCTGAGTGAGAGTTTCAAATTTATGTTGGTGCTTGGTATGAACCACCTATTTATGTATAGGTTTGCTCAAGTTCCCTTAATCAGGAGGGACATGAGATTGAACCCCATTCTGCACTGTGTTTGGTGGTCCAAAATTTGGAAGAGACCTAAAAAGGACTGCCAACTCTCAATCGTCCATTTTACACGATTGAGCAATCAAAATTATCCCCAATGTCTCAGGTCAGGCATGAGTAATAGCTACTTGGGTGAGGAACTTTTCCCTCCAAAATGAGTGCTGAGGCTGATTGAATTGCTGGCCTGGCTGAGGTTAGCCAAGACTGCGCAGACTTGAAGAAAAGCTTGGGACTTTCCTGATCTAGATGGCTTACTTACTAATTGTGCAAGCTCATTGTACCATGGAAAGCCCTACTGTAATTTTCGATGATCAGGTACAATACAAGGAAACTGCGAGAAAACAGAATCTCCAATGAGAAGATTCTTGACTCTGCCCAGTGGTGACTGGCTCCAGGTGGCACAGTGGTTGGCACTGCTGCCTCACAGTGCCAGGGGCCTGGGCTCGATTCCGGCCTTGGGTGACTAGTCTGTGTGGAGTTTGCACATTCTCTGTCTGTGGGGGGCTTCCCCCCGGGTACTCCGATTTCCTCCCACTGTCTGAAGATGTGTAGGTCAGGTGGATTGACGGGTTACGGGGATAGGGCAGGGGAGTGGTTGGTGCGGGCATGATGGGTCAGCACTGTAGGGATTCTATGAATCTGTAAAAAGACTTGCATTGAGTTGTGTATAAGTTTGCAGGGCCATCTCATTACCAAATACACAAATAATTCTGATTTTTGTTGTACCAGAAAAGCCTTTTTCAACAATTAAGCTCAAGCTCAGGATAGTGAATACCATTGTCACATTTCCATGCCCAGTGATACTTGCCAATGTAGAATCACAGAATCTGATAGGCTGGATGGCCTCCTCCTGAGCTATCACAACTATGCCAACTCCCTGAATGAGCAATCCCATTGCATAGCTTTTTCAAATATCGTGTTTTGGATGTATATCAATATCCCTTTTTAAAAACTACCATTAACAACAAATTGTATTTCAATAGAATCATAGTTCCTTTAATGTCGTAAAATGTCCCAAGGGCTTCCGACGTGTGTTATCACACAAAATTGAACACCAAATCATATAGCAAGCTATCAGGCCAAGTGACCAAAAGTCAAAGAGATTTTAAGAGCATAAATGAGGTGGGAAAGAAGGAGCGATATAGGGAGGGACTGTCAGAGCGTAGCGCCTAGGCTGCTGTAGGCACAGTTGCAATAGTGGAGTGATTTACCATTGTTTCTGCTGATACTTTGCATGTCCTAGCATTTCTCTTAAGTGTATTGAAACAAGTTCTTAACATTTCATAGCATCATAGAATTTACATTGCAGAAGGAGGCCATTCGGCCCATCGAGTCTGCATCGACCCTTGTGAAGAGCACCCTACTTAAGCCCACACCTCCACTCTATCCCCGTAACCCAGTAACCCCACTTAACCTTTTTTTTGGACACTATAAGGGCAATTTAACATGACCAATCCACCTAACCTGCACATCTTTGGACTGTGGGAGGAAACAGGAGGAAACCCACGCAGACACTGGGAGAACGTGCAGACTCCGCACAAACAGTGATCCAAGCCGGGAATTGAACCTGGGACCCTGGAGCTGTGAAGCAACGGTGCTTACCACTGTGCTACCGTGCCCTTTGTTCTTTTGGTGAAGATCTTAAATTTAGTCTCCCTAGTTACAAATTGACCATTTTGTGAAAATAATTTTCTGGAGCTCAAATCAAAAGTGCTGCCCTTTCCCTTCATCTCCATGTGCCTATTCGACAAGCTTACTGGTACCTGTACCAATCAGCAGCCAATGCAGAACAACAGGCTCTGATTGGTGGATTGCCTTTAGAACAGGAAAACAGTTTGCCAGATGCTGAGAGGTGGTGGAGACTTGGAGCAGTTTAGACACTGATCTCCTGAACTGATGCGAAGTTTCTGAACTTTCATTGAGTATAGGTGCAAAGCAGCAGCCAGGTTTCTGGCATTCGGTCTAGCGGGCAGCCTGAGGCGAAAGTGAAGTCACCGAGCTAATATCAAGGTGCGAGCATGCATTGCCAGAGGTCCGCCAGGTAGAGATGAGAGTGAGAGGGCTGGGTTTGGCAGCAACCGGACAGGGCAGCGAGGACGAAAGAGAGCAGAGGCCAGACCAGATAGCCAGCCTGGAGAACACGCGGCCAACGAGGTTCGAGGCCCAGCCACCTGAGCGAGAGCCAAAAGTGAACAGAGCAGAAGTCGGGAGGTGGGAAGAAGGTGCAAACTCGATGGGCCGAATGGCCTCCTTCTGGACTGTAGGGATTCTATAAGTGTATTTGTTTCAGATGGTTGTTTCTAGCACACCTTTCTTCAATCTAGGCCATCAGTTTGAGGTTTTCACTGTAGATTCATGCAGATTCTGTGAACAGCTATGCAGCTTTTCTGGAGAAAACATGAGGGAGGGAGAGAGCAGCTTCTTTCCTCTGAGCGTCCACTACTCCATCTGTTATTCCCCTGGCTCTCTGAAAATCATCACACACAGGCAGGATCAAAACCCAATTATATTATTTTAAAAAAAATTTAGAGTACCCAATTCATTTTTTCCAATTAAGGGACAATTTAGCATGGCCAATCCACCTACCTTGCACACCTTTGTGTTGTGGGGGCGAAACCCACGCAAACACTGGGAGGATGTGCAAACGTCACAGGGTCAGTGACCCAGAGCCGGGATCGAACCTGGGACCTCGGCGGTCGTGAGACAGCAGTGCTAACCACAGCGCCACCATGCCGCCCCTCTCAAACCCATTTATAAAGGTGGTGTCATATATTAATATATTATAGTTGTGAGATCTGAACATTGTATAAATGTTGATTTTAATTTACTAAGTTTAGTATGAGTCTCGAGGTATATCCGTATCTGACACCATCCATGGTCTATTTTGATTGTATCCACTGCGGTCCCATGTAGACACAGGTCACTTTCATTGTATCAAAATAATGATGCACTTGGAGGCATGCTGTGTTACTTTTGCTTACTGGTGTATTTCAAAATTTCTGGTTTATTTTTAATGCTTTTAGGTTTATCGCTACACCATTTGCAAAGTTCCTTGGAGTAGACTGTAGGCCAATCCAGAAGGCTCAGCAAAACATTGTTCTGGAAAAAGTTTTCAAAGATATAACTACGGTGAGATTATATTGATGAGTCTTCGAATTATTACAATAGAATTTAGAATGTAAGCTAAATAAATATATGTGCACTAAATGTTTACAGTTATAGAAAATGAAATGTTAAAATCAAGTCTCGCTTTACATAACACTCATCACCAGCAACTTGCCGTTATATCATTACTTTAATGTCGAAGAACATTCCCAGGTGCTTTGGAGATATGTAAGCAGTAAACAAAATGGAAACGGGACAAAGAAGGAGATATTGGGATGGGGATGAGGTGGGTGATAAATGGTTTGGGTAAGGATGTGGAATTCAAGGAGGGTGGTGCGAAAGGCATTTCCAGAATATGGGGCCTAAATGGCTGAAAGTGTGACCAGCAAAAGTGGGGCGAAAGGAGGAAGCAAGAGGCCAGTCAAAAAGAGTGGAGAGTTATTTGGGGGGGGGGGGGGGGTAGGTAGGTAGGAGGTAGAGCTGAGGAAAGTTACCGGCACAGGGAGGGACACTGCCATGCAGGGATTTCAACGCAAGAATGAGAAAAATTGCGATGTTGGGGGGACTGGAGGAAGCCAATGTAGATTAGTAAAGACCGCAATGGAAAGGCTGTACTCGACGCAGATGGGATATTGAGAGCAGCATTTTGGATGAGCCACGGTTTACAGATTGTGGCATAAGTGAGGCCAGGCAGGATAGCACAAAATAATCAGGGATTAAGGTGATAAAGGCATGGCTGGTTTTTTTCAGCAGTTTCGGGGCAGAGGCCGGACGACGATGACAGTGTTATGGGAGCCTCATGAAATCACCCAGTATATTTTATATGGTGAGGTACAAATTCATAAGCTGCGGTTTATTTTCCCTTACCCAAAATTAACACGCTTTCTGCACTTCAACTTTATACTATGATACTTTTAGTTTAGTCCTGATTTTAAGCTCTTTTTTTAAAATGGATTTTTACCTTGCTGAATATCATGGTAATGAATTTCAAAATCATGAATGGGCCTTTACATCTGGGAAAAGAAAAGATTCAAGCTGACCCTATGGAGATGTTCGATAAACCTTTTGCTAAGCAGCATAATAAATGCTATGTTTCCATGAGGCTTCTGTGGGATCATCACAAATTTGTATTCTCTTTCCACTCAATGCAGCTTTCAACTAACTTCCTTTCACTTAACAAAAGATAGGGTGGGATTTTTCAGCCCTTCCTGCCAGTGGAATCTTCTTTCCCGCTGAAGGCAATCCCCCCCCCCCCCCCCCCCCCCCCCCCCCACGACAGGCAGGGGGACAAGCATCGTAGACATGGTGGGACAAGAAGACCAAGGGTGAGCCGCCTCGGTCACCAGAAAACATGCCGCTGGGGCGGGGGCTGGAAAATACGGCCATTAATTAATATCATCTTGGGAGACCTTGTGTAGCAGTGGATAGTGTCCCTGCCTCGGAGTCAGAAGCTCTGGGTTCAAGGCTGACTCCAAGACAAGAGCGGTGCACATTCATAACCTAGCTAGTCAGGCACTAAGAGTGAGAGAGATTCCTTGTCAGCCATATGATGGATAGAAAATTGGAGTTCTCCTGTCACTATACATAGCTCCAGACTGGAGTGCATGTAAGCTCCATACTGGAGTGCATGTCAAAGTGCATGTTGTCACAGCAAATCGGACTCCTCCGGATGCTGGATGGCTGGTGTGGATCAGATTGGTGTCAACAGCATGTGGTTCGATCCTTCTTCTGGCTAAGGTGAATTTGGGACCTGTATCCTTGCCCTACTTGTGGTGGAGGTTGTGGTGCTGTGGGTCAGACCTGCCTTTGGGCAGAGAGCTAAAAACAAAGAAGACAAGTAGGTTGATTGGCAAATTCTAACCCGGTTAAATAATTTCTGATATTTCCTTGACTTTGTGGCTGTTTTAATCATTTTTGTAGGAACCTGGTAAAAACCACCTGACTCGTTTGGCAAAACAGCTGGATTGGGACACACACAGAGTGATACAATGGTTCAAGCTGCGGCGATACCAGGACAAACCAAGTCTGCTGACAAAGTTCTGCGAGAGCATGTAATTGATTCTTGCCATACCACGTTTTGCATCCGAACGTACGGGTTAGGAACAGGAATAGGCCACTCAGCACTTCATGTCTGCTCTGCCATTCAAAAAAATCATAACTGATCTGACTGTGACTTCTCGCCTACTCTTGATAATTTTTTATCCCCTTGTTTATCAATAATCTATCTGGCTCTGCCTTGAAAACATTCCATAGATTCTTCTTTCACTGCCTTTTGCGGAAGGGAGTTCCAAAGACTCGATACCCTCTGAGAGAATTCTTTGCTGATCTTTCTTAAATGGGTGACCCCTTATTTAAACAGCGACTGTTAGTTCTAGATTCTCCCACAAGAGGAAACATCCTCTTCACATCCATGCTGTCAGGCCCCCTCAGGATTTTATATGTTTCAACCAAGTCGCTTCTTAATCTTCTCAACCCCAGTGGGGACAAGGAGAGCGTGTCTAATCTGTCCCCATAAAATAACCTGCCCATTCCAGGTATTAGTAACCCTTCTCTGTACTGAAAAAAGAACAAAGAAAAGTACAGCACAGGAACAGGCCCTTCGGCCCTCCAAGCCTGTGCCGACCATGCTGCCCGTCTAAACTAAAATCTTCTGCACTTCCAGGGTGCGTATCCCTCTATTCCCATCCTGCATTTAATCCTTCCTTAAATAAGGAGACCACAGTCTTCCAGATGTGGTCTTATAACTGAAGCAAAACCTCCGTACTTTTGTGTTCAACTCCCCTCACAATAAATGATAACACTCTATTAGCTTTCCTTATTATTTGCTGTACCTCTGAATCTGTGCTTTGCAATCTCTCACTATTTAGATAATATGTTTTTCCATTCTTTCTGCCAAAATGGACAATTTTGAAGTTGCCAGCATTATACTCCATTTGCTAGATCCTTGCCCACTTGCTAAACTTTCCAATGTACCTTTATGAGAACACAAAAACATTCTGCATTCTTTGCCTATCGCAAGTTACCTCCCCAGTAGGGTGTAGTGAGCATCTTACTAGGCCAGCAATCCAGAGGCTCAGGTTCATAGTCTGTGGGCAAGGGTTCAAATCCCAGCTCGTGAAATTTAAATTCATAAAAATAAAACCAGGAATTGAAAGCTATTCTTAGTAATCGTGATCGTGAAATCATTGTTGATTTGTCATTTTAAAAAACCATCTTGTTCATTCATGTCCTTTTAGGGAAGGAAATCTGCCAACCTTACCTGGTCTGGCCTACAGTGACTCCAGACCCACAGCAATGTGATTGACTCTGAACTGCCCTCTGAAATGGCCCAGCAAGTCATTCAGTTCAGGTGCAATTGGGAATGGGCAACAAATGCTGGCCTTGTCAGGATGTCCACATCCCATGAAACAAAAAATAAATACCCCCACTCGTAACTTGAGCGCCTGCCAAAAACACTTGGCAAGCAAGTCACCTCGGAGTTGCCCATATGGGAGTCTGCTATCCTTTTTACTGCTGATTTCCTTGCTCCCTCTAGCAAAGCACCTGTGACTCATTTGATGCCTTTTAGTGAATAGACTATGTATAGATTGCATAAAGAACTGAATTGATTGTGTTTTTATCTGAAGGTGGCATGGTGGAGACCAGCACTTATGGGTGCTAATTAATCCCGTGTTCTCTGCACTTCTTGATCTCAGTCAGGCAGAGGCCAGAGACCTGAGCGGAGGAAGAGTCCTGAATAGGCTCTGCCCACACGCCTCCTAGCACGAGGGGTTCCAACAAAAGCGTAAGAGCTGTTCAACTTTCCAGTGGGTGCCAGGGTGGCAAAACTGAAAGAAAAATTGTGGGGCTGTGCAGGTGGAGGAAATTAGTGAGTAATTTAGTGAGACAATTTTAAAACGTTTTTAACAAGACTCTCATTACATAGAGGCCAATTACTACGGGTATTCCATGACCGCATATGTGCAGGTGTAGCAAAATCAAAATATTGGACGGAAATTGGGGTTCATTGCACTTTTTTTATGGTTGGTGGCCCAGCTTCAGGAACTCACCATCTGTACCCCAAAGAAGAAAGTTTGACTTGAAATTAGTTTGGGCCATTTTGTTCTTTAAGTCGCCCTGGCATTCACCCAAAGAATGTCCTGTAAGTGTGGAGCTGTCTTTGGTCCTCTCACAGAAATTGGGTTGACCTGCCCCACTCTGAGTTCTTCAATGGTCTAAGCAGTGGCTGCCAATTACAAATATTTTTGAAGCCATCCTGAGGAGCAGGAGCACTTCTGACACACAGCACTTCTGCCGGTTGAGATTGGTCTCTCTCCAGAATATTCTCTAACCCCACCCTTGCTTGCCTGGGGCTACTCCAGTGAGTCAGGCTGACTGAAATTAGTTGCTGCGAAAAAAAGAAGAAAAAAAAAAGGTGAATTTCCCGTGGAAGTATGACATGCATGTGCTGTTCGCCCCCATTGTTTAATTGAGGCCCATAGCCTAATTTTGGGCCAGCCTTAGGCCCTTCCATCTTGGACTCATGGGCACTGCACTGGTCCAAAAAGACTCCAATAAAGAGTTAGCTGGGCAATATTAGTTCTAACTTTGTCCAGCTAAAAATTACGTAGGCTAGGTAAGCTGAATCTTCCAACTGTCATGACACCCTGGGCTAGTGTGTGGTCAATTCCAGCCCCACTTGACCTGTAGTCACAACACAGGTGAAATTAGATTTTATTTAAAATACCCAAGGTCCTTGGTTGAGCCCAATAAGCTGCAGCCACCAGGTTTGTAACTTTAAAACACAAGTAACCTTTTATTATGCACAGTATTATAATTAAATGGATAGAAAATGCAACTGATGATCTACTACCCCTTTCCAACCCCCCCCCCCCCCCCCCCCCCCCCTTCCTAACTCTCCCCACTCTCTCTCCACAATCTATGTACAATATGTTATAGATAAAGGGTGGTGGAAAGGGAAAGAAAACCTAAATAAAATGAATCATTGATGCACTGGGGTGACTTCCCAGTCAATGTCTATCTGAAATTCAGGCTTTTGTGTTGGTATTTCTTCCTTCTAGGCTTGAGATGGCTTTCTCTGGTAAGGTTGTCTACTTTCTGTGCAGACTCAGCATCAATTCAGATTCACAACAAAGGGTGTGCCAGCCACTTTCTGCTATCAGCACAATAAAGCAGCTCCTACACATCTCTCTCGCTCCTGCTTGCTGTTCCTTTCACTTCCAAGGTCTGAACACTTCCGCTAAGTTCTCTCAAACCAATCACTGACAATTATTAGGCAGAACACCGTCCCTGGTCAACCCACCAGTTGAACCGACTCCCTCCAAAGTTTATCCCTAAGATCCACTCGGTGCCAAGGACTCTGCTTTCTCCTCTCCAAAATACAAAACCTGGGACCACAGTGTCCTTGGAAACAGGCTGCTTCAACTTTGAATCTTCTGTTTAACGACACATCCTGATTATGGGTCCATGGACCAAAATAATAAAAATAAAAGGGAACAAAGGAAATAGACAGGAAGGACTCTTACACAGCTCTGCCAGAATCTTAATTTCTAAACGGGAGTGCCACTGAGATTAGGGTTGTCCAAACCTTCAGGAATTGAAGACAAATCTGGAAAACGCAACCCTAGGGGCATAGCAAGGAAGAAGTGACATACTTGGGGACCTGTCCTCAGTGAGCCATTTTCTGCAAACACAAAGAATACGTTCAAGCCTTGTGCCTTTTCTGAATTACCCAGGGCCTTGGGGAGTCTATTGTTCCCCACTGTCTTCTCCATGGCAAAATCGCGACCAATCGGTGTTGATTTGCCAACCAATCAGCATCATTTTCTCCAGTAGTATAAATAGTTGTGATTGTTGAAAATTTTGGTATTCTTGCACTTGTCCTAATAAGTGCAAGCTGCATGTCTCTTTTCAGCAATATTCAAATTCTGTGTGACTGAACACTTTTTTTGTTTACTATTTACAAAAATATCACGTATGGTGTTTGACTCACAGTCAAAAGTCATCCAATTGGGCCATAAACAGACTATTCACCTTCCAATTGGTTTGGGAAGACAGTGCAGGATGAAACTGGATGTGTTAGTTGACCAAACAGCAAGACTGTGGAGGAGGGATGGTTGGAGGCATGTGATAGCACCTGCAGGAATGTGTCCAACCAGACGTGACCACGTTAACTGAGACTGGGCATAAATACTGAGAACATATACTATGCAGGTTTCTCCATAGGATAGTGAGGAAAAATTAAATTACAGGCCTATGGGCCGTTTATTGTGGGTGGTTTGTCATATCTAATGGCATGTAATACCCAAATTGAGAATGAACAACAGTGAGCAAACAGTTTAAAACGTTTGTTTTTAAAAATATATATATATATATTTGTGTACAGTGTTGCACTGTGTTAGTAAAGCTTTCATTTTTCTGTCTCGCAGGTGGAAGTTCACTTTCTATCTATGGGCCTTTTCATTCAGTTTTTATTACCTGTCAAAGGTAAGGAAACAACTTGGTGTATGAATTTGGCATGAAACATGTACTGGCACATGCCGCATGTGAGTAACATAGATTTTGGGGAGTAATTCAGAATTAGAAAGGAAATAAAAATCCTTGTCAGCTGTCTTCACTCTTGGCCCTCTCATCACTTGATGATGGGTTGCTGCCTGCTGGGTTATGGTCCCGTGGTCTGATACCTCGCACTCAGGTGGCACTGCCTGGAGGTCCGAGACACACCGCTGCCTGTCGGCGGGCTGGTTATCTGCCAGGGGTATGACAGCGGAGACTGATCATCTTTCACTCATTCACAGCAGGAGATAATGGATGGCGGTGATAGGTGAGATACCTGGCCGATTTCGTAACCGAGGCCAGGTGCAGCCTTGCCGCCTTCTGTTGTCCAGATTGAGCTCTGCTCGCTCAGAACAATCCAGGGAACATACCTGGAATCTGGTTTGGCTCGTTGGTTCGGCAAACTCTGTGGATAAATTCACTTAGCTTTCGGGGGATCTATGGTCTTGAAAGTTCAACATTTATTTGCCCAGCGCAGTTGCACAAATTTGCAGATTTGTTAATCTATAATCGGTACTCAGTCAACAACTCCAGCACAAACATTTTGTCTGGCAGCTTAGCACTCTGGAGGCAAACAACTCAGCTGGGAGTCAGCCAAATTCTTTTAATGCCAGTTCTTAGGTCTTGACTGTTGCAAAACAGGATGAGCATCGAACAGGCTTTGAAGAGATCCATGGGTGATCTTTTTTAAGTCGGTGTCTGAACTGCATTTCATTTTCCTTTCTTCCTTTACCTTGTCGTTGGTGCTGTGGTTATTTTTCTTTCTTTCCGTGCCATATGTGACATATTCTGGACACTTTGCCCGGAATTCTCTGGCCGTTCGCTGGCGGCGGGATTCTCTGGCCGTTCGCTGGCGGCGGGATTCTCTGGTCCTGCCAACAGCGCACCCCCACCCACTGGTTTCCCGGTGGCGTGGGGTGGCTTCAATGGGAATTCCCATGGACAGCGGCGGGAGCAGAGAATCCCTGCAGCAGTGAACGGCATGAGACGTGCGGCTGGGAGGCCAGAGAATCCTGCCCGTAATCATTTGTCAACATTCATGTCCACATTTCAAAAAATGTTCTCTCTGTAAATTTTTTAAAAAAATTGTGTTCCATCCTGAAAGTAAAATGACTTCTTAAATTTGTGTTTGCTTCCACCCGTCCCCCCAACAGAGTCCCTGGTTGTGGGATAGCCGAGAATGCTGGTACAACTACCCCTTTCACGTGAGGATTATTTCATTCTATATCCGTTAATGATGATGTTGTGGAGGTACATTCTTGCACCCTGTGATCCCAGATAAAAATGAGTTAAATGAGTTTCTGCATCATCATGGAGGAAAAAAAATCGAAAACATTGAGGGCATTCATTGGTGAATCTCTTGCATATTACAGTTGTGGAATCCGAGCAGCAAATTAACATTTACCACTGTAGTTGTGGGATATAGGGGTGAGTGGGGTTAGGGGTAGTCAGAGGATTAGTCCTGAAAAGGATTCCCTTGTAATTGTGTGAAAAGCCCATGTCCTATTGTTGCACTCTGAGCATTGTTACTGCAAAGGGTCTGTGCTACATTATACTTAGCATACTTTACCAGACTATGAATACTGGAATATGGATTAAGAATGAATGTAAAGAAAACCAAGACAATGGTGATAAGCAAAGACCCAAGGCTGGGAGTGAAAATTGAAGTAAATGGACAAGCACTGGAACAAGTGAAAAGGTTCACAGACCTTGGGCAGTTGGGAGATGTGGTTGTGAGATCCGAAGGAGAATTGAGATGGCAAAGGCCAGCTTTGTCAGAAAGAAGGATGTGTTAACATCGAAGAAACTGAACCTGAGTCTTAGGAAAGGAATGCTGAGGTGTGTCATGATATGCAGACATGCAGATAATGATAGACAGGCAGCTAATGAACACCGAGAACAGGACATGACCAATGAGCAGACAGGACACTCGGGGGTGGTATCTGACGATAAAAGGCACGAGGCATTCACACTCCGCCTCTTTCCACTGATGAACATCTACAGAGTGAGACCGGGTGTATGTACAGTATCACACCTCCAGCACGTGGATAAGAGCTAGTCTGGTTCAGTCAGATGGAGTAACCACACTTAGGTTATCAGAGAGTCAAACTCATAGAAACTGCTACTGGTTCAATAAATCAGATTGAACTGACTTCAAGGTCTGGAGTATCTTTTGGTTAAAGCTGCATCCAGTTGCTGCTTGTTATCCCAGAGTACATAACACAACAAGGTGCTACATTTCTCTCATCTGTATTAAACAAAGAGACTATTGTTAAGCTGAATGCATTCTAGATGTTGACATTTGGAGGATGTTCTGCGTATCCTACACAAAGACTAATGAGTAAATACTGGAAATGGCTGGAGAAAAGAGGAAATTGGTGCAATGTATCAGAGAAAGATTAAATACTTCGGTCACGTCACTAGAGGAGGCGGTAGACAGAGAAAATATGGGAGGGGAAGATCAATGGAAAATATAGGAGAAGGAAGCAGAGGAGAAAATGGATGATGGATACAATGGACTGGATATGACTGAGCTACGTGGAATGTGTAAGGGCAGCACAGGTCAGACCAAGGCAGTCAACCTTCTGGGCAGAAGATAATACTAAGAAATTAATGAAATATCATGGGCAGGCTTCTCCCAGCCTGGGGTTGGGCCGGAGAATCCCCGCAACCGGGCCACGCCGCCCCAACGCCGGCACGCGATCGGCGGGCCGGCCTCTCGCTCCTCATGCCTATTTTCATCCGTGCCGGCCCCTGAACCCCCGTGCCATGTTGTGTCGGGGCTGGCACATTGAGGAAGGCCACCGCGCAAGCCAAGGTTGGCGCCGGCGCCACTGCATATGTGCGGATCCTGCGGTGCACAGTTCACGCCGGGATGGAAGGCTGGAGCGGCGTGAACATCTCCAGCTACCGTGCTGGTAGGGGCCAGAATCGGTACTCCCAGCAGCGTTTCCGACGGCTTGGACATTCTGCCGCCGAATGGGAGAATCCTGCTCCATGTTTTAAAAAAAAAAAAAAATTCCATTAATTTACGGGATGTGGCGATCACTGGGTAGGCCAGCATTTATTGCCCATCCCTAGTTGCCCTTCAGAAGGAGATGGTGAGTGGTCTTCTTGAACCGCTGCAGTCCGGGAGCTGTTGGCACACCCACTGTGCTGTTCGGGAGGGGGGTTCTAGGATGTTGCCCTAGCGGCAGTGAAGGAACGGCAATATGTTTCCAAGTTGGGGTGGTGAGTGATTTGGAGGGGCACCTCTAGGTGGTGGGTTTCCCAGATATCTGCTGCTCTTGTCCTTCCAGATGCTAGTGGTCATGGGTTTGGAAGTTGCTGTGTACAGAACCTTGGTGAGTTACTGCAGTGCATCTTGTAGATGGTACACACGAGTGGGATTATTTGTGGGAGGTGTTGAGGAGATTTGGTTTTGGAGAGGGGTATGTTAGATGGGTGCAGCTGTTGTATAGGGCCCCGATGGCGAGCGTGGTCACGAATGGGCGGGGATCTGCATATTTTCGGCTCCATAGAGGGACAAGGCAGGGATGCCCTCTGTCCCCATTATTGTTTGCACTGGCGATTGAGCCCCTGGCGATAGCGTTGAGGGGTTCCAAGAATTGGAGGGGAGTACTTAGAGGATGAGAAGAACATCGGGTATCTTTGTATGCGGACGATTTGTTACTATATGTGGCAGACCCGGTGGAGGGGATGCCAGAAATAATGCGGATACTTGGGGAGTTTGGGGATTTTTCAGGGTATAAATTGAACATGGGGAAAAGTGAGTTGTTTGTGGTGCATCCAGGGGAGCAGAGTAGAGAAATAGAGGACCTACCGTTGAGGAAGGTAACAAGGGACTTTCGTTACCTGGGGATCCAGATAGCCAAGAATTGGGGCACATTGCATAGGTTAAATTTAACGCGGTTGGTGGAACAAATGGAGGAGGATTTCAAGAGATGGGATATGGTATCCCTGTCACTGGCAGGGAGGGTGCAGGCGGTTAAGATGGTGGTCCTCCCGAGATTCCTCTTTGTGTTTCAGTGCCTCCCGGTGGTGATCACGAAGGCTTTTTTTAAAAGGATTGAAAAGAGCATCATGGGTTTTGTGTGGGCCGGGAAGACCCCGAGAGTGAGGAAGGGATTCTTACAGCGTAGCAGGGATTGGGGGGGGCTGGCACTACCGAGCCTAAGTGAGTATTATTGGGCCGCTAATATTTCAATGGTGAGTAAGTGGATGGGAGAGGAGGAGGGAGCGGCGTGGAAGAGATTAGAGAGGGCGTCCTGTAGGGGGACTAGCCTACAGGCTATGGTGACAGCCCCATTGCCGTTCTCACCGAGGAACTACACCACAAGCCCGGTGGTGGTGGCTACACTGAAGATTTGGGGACAGTGGAGACGGCATAGGGGAAAGACTGGAGCCTTGGGGGGGGTCCCCGATAAGAAACAACCATAGGTTTGCCCCGGGGGGAATGGATGGGGGATATGGAATGTGGCAAAGAGCAGGAATAACGCAACTGAAAGATCTGTTTGTGGATGGGAAGTTCGCGAGTCTGGGAGTGCTGACCGAGAAATATGGGTTGCCCCAAGGGAATGCATTCAGGTATATGCAACTGAGGGCTTTTGCGAGGCAACAGGTGAGGGAATTCCCGCAGCTCCCGACACAAGAGGTGCAGGACAGAGTGATCTCAAAGACATGGGTGGGGGATGGTAAGGTGTCAGATATATATAGGGAAATGAGGGACGAAGGGGAGACTATGGTAGAAGAACTAAAAGGGAAATGGGAAGAAGAGCTGGGGGAGGAGATCGAGGAGGGGCTGTGGGCAGATGCCCTAAGCAGGGTAAACTCGTCGTCCTCGTGTGCCAGGCTAAGCCTGATTCAGTTTAAGGTATTACACAGGGCGCATATGACTGGAGCACGGCTCAGTAAATTTTTTGGGGTGGAGGATAGGTGTGCGAGGTGCTTGAGAAGCCCAGCGAATCATACCCATATGTTTTGGTCATGCCCGGCACTACAGGGGTTTTGGATGGGGGTGACAAAGGTGCTTTCAAAAGTAGTGGGGGTCCGGGTCGAACCAAGCTGGGGGTTGGCTATATTTGGGGTTGCACAAGAGCCGGGAGTGCAGGAGGCGAGAGAGGCCGATGTTTTGGCCTTTGCGTCCCTAGTAGCCCGGCGCAGGATATTGTTAATGTGGAAAGAAGCCAAGCCCCCGGGGGTGGAGACCTGGATAAATGACATGGCAGGGTTTATAAAGCTAGAGCGGATTAAGTTTGTTCTAAGGGGGTCGGCTCAAGGGTTCACCAGGCGGTGGCAACCGTTCGTCGAATACCTCGCAGAAAGATAGATGGAATGGAAAAAAGGCTGCAGCCCAGGATCGGGGGGGGGGGGGGGGGGGGGGGGGAGGAGGAGAGGAGGGGGGGGGGGGAGGAGGAACCAGAAGGACTCTCAGGGTTGTTAATATATACTGTATAATATGTATAGGTCGTTGCTACAGATAGTTAAATTATATTTTTGGAGAGTGTTACTTGTGATAAGGCAGTTGCCAATTAGGGTTAGTTTTCATTTTTGTTATTTATTATTTATTCATTTTTTTGTTTTTTTTTTGTTTATAAAATAGGTCATTGTTATTTGTGTTGTTATAATATTGTGTAAAGGATGCACAATGTACTGTGTTGGTTGACCAAAAATTTTCAATAAAATATTTATTAAAAAAAAAGTAGATGGTACACACGGCTGCCACCATTTGTGGAAGGGGTAGGAATCGAGCGGGCTGCTTTGTCCTGGATGGTGTTGAGCTTCTTGAGTATTGTTGGAGGTACACTCATCCAGGCAAGTGGAAGTATTCCATTACACTCCTGACTTGTGCCTTGTAGATGGTGGACAGGCTTTTTGTTGGGGAGGGGGGTGGAGGGGAGTTAGAGGTCTACACATACTCCCATTCAGCAGTGGCTCACTGGATAGTAATTGGAAGTAGGAACTGCTCGGTCCTGCTACTCGCCTGCCTCGAATTCTGAGGCCAAATGTACCATACCTACTGCTGTTTTTCCAGCTGAGCTCAGCTGTCTCCAACCAGACAAGGACTTAACGAGTCTACATGTCTTTCTACAATATCAGGGAGTAAATCTGCCAATCAAGCCACCTTTAGAGTATCACTAAGAGCAGTGCTAACATAAAATATGTTTTAAGAGATACGATTTAAAACAAGAGCCGGAGATAGCTTCATTTTTCAAATATTGATCCCCGTTTCTCCTCTTGCCTCTACATAACTTCAATAACTGTCTTCATTTCTTTCTTGCACAAGATTACATAGGATATGCAACACAGAAACAGACCTTTTGTCCCAACTAAACCATGTTGAACCAGTGCCTCCTCTTATCTTTCCTCATCCAAATCTCTCATTGACCATAACTCTCAGGAACAGAAGTAGGCCATTCAGCCCATCGAGTCTGCTCCACCATTCAATGGGATCATTACAGATCTGATGTGATAATCTTCAACCCCGCCTTATCCCCAAAATCCTTTATTCCCTTACTGATGAGAGATCTGTCTATCTTAGCCTTGAACTTGCTTAATGACCCAGCCTCTACAGCCTTCTGCAGTAACGAATTCCATCGATTCACCGCCCTCCAACAGAACAAAATCCTCCTCATCATTGTCTTAATTGAGCAATACCTTTCTCTGAGATTATGCCCTCTGGCCCTTGACTCTCTCACAACCTCAGTATCTACCCTGTCAGCCCCCTGAGAATCCTATAGATCTCAATGAAGTTGAGTCTTGTTCTTCTAAACTCCAATGAGTACAAGCCCAACCTTCCTAACCTCGCCTCATCAGAAAACCCCTCCATAACCGGGATCAACCGAGCGAACCTTCTCTGGACTGCCTTCAATGCCAGTACGTCTTTCCTTCAAGATTGTAACCATCTATTCCTTTCTCCCTCATATGTCTGTCCAGCCTCTCCTTAAATGCAATTATACTATTCACTTAACTACAGCCTGTGGTGATGGGTTTGACATTCTCACCATTCTTTGGGTGAAGAAGTTTCTTTTGAACTCCCTATTGGATGTCTTTTTAAAAAAATATATATTTTATTAAAGTTTTCAAACACAATTTTTCCCCCTTACAAATCAACAAAAACGGTAACATGATAACTGATATATAACATTGTTTAAATAATATAGTAAACTAACCAAATAACACAAAATAATGCTCCCGCTAACCCCCTCACCCCATCTAGAACACAAACAATTTACCCCCCCCCGGGCTGCTGCTGCTGGCTATCTATTTTCCCCCTAACGTTCCGCTAGATAGTCGAGGAACGGTTGCCACCGCCTGGTGAACCCTTGAGCCGATCCTCTCAGCGCAAACTTCATCCGCTCCAGTTTTATGAACCCTGCCATATTGTTTATCCAGGCCTCCACGCCGGGGGGTTTCGCTTCCTTCCACATGAGTAAAATCCTGCGCCGGGCTACTAGGGACGCAAATGCTACAATATCGGCCTCTTTCGCCTCCTGCACTCCCAGCTCATCCGCTACCCCAAATATAGCCAACCCCCAGCTTGGCTTGACCCGGACCTTCACCACCTTCGAGATCACTCCCGCCACTCCCCTCCAATACCCCTCCAGTGCCGGACACGACCACAACATATGTGTGTCGTTCGCCGGGCTTCCCCCGCACCTCCCGCATTTGTCCTCCACTCCGAAGAACCTGCTCAACCTCGCTCCCGTTATGTGTGCTCTATGTAGCACCTTAAATTGGACCAGGCTAAGCCTGGCACACGAGGAAGAGGAATTTACCCTACTTAGGGCATCAGCCCACAAACCCTCCTCAATCTCCTCCCCGAGCTCTTCTTCCCATTTTCCCTTCAGTTCTTCTACCAGCTCCTCACCCTCTTCTCTCATCTCCCGGTATATTTCGGACACTTTGCCCTCCCCGACCCACACCTCCGAAAGCACCCTGTCCTGGATCCCTTGCGTCGGGAGCAGCGGAAATTCCCTCACCTGTTGTCTCGTGAATGCTCTCACCTGCATATACCTAAAGATATTCCCCAGGGGCAGCTCATACTTTTCCTCTAGCGCTCCCAAGCTCGCAAACGTCCCATCTATAAATAAGTCTCCCACTCTCCTAATTCCTGCCCGGTGCCAGCTCTGGAACCCTCTGTCCAACCTCCCTGGGGCAAACCTATGGTTGTTCCTGATCGGGGACCACACCGAGGCTCCCAACACACCCCTCTGTCGCCTCCATTGCCCCCAGATACTTAATGTTGCCGCCACCACTGGGTTTGTGGTAAACTTTTTCGGGGAGAGCGGTAGTGGCGCCGTCACCAGCGCTTTTAAGCTCGTTCCTCTGCAGGACGCCATCTCCAGCCTTTTCCACGCCGCCCCCTCTCCCTCTATCATCCACTTACGAATCATCGCCACGTTGACGGCCTAGTAGTAGTCGCCCAAATTCGGAAACGCCAGTCCCCCTCTGTCTCTGCTACGTTGCAGGAACCCCCTCCTTACCCTCGGGGCCTTCCCTGCCCACACGAAGCTCATGATGCTCCTATCTATTTTTTTGAAAAAGGCCTTAGTGATCAATATAGGGAGACATTGGAACACAAATAGGAACCTCGGGAGCACCATCATCTTAATCGCCTGCACCCTGCCCGCCAGTGACAGCGGCTGCATATCCCACCTTTTGAAATCCTCTTCCATTTGTTCCACCAGCCGAGTCAGCTTGAGTCTGTGTAAGGTTCCCCAGCTCCTGGCTATCTGACTCCCCAGGTATCGGAAGTTTCTTTCCACTCTCCTTAGCGGCAGGCCATCTATCCCTCTACTCTGGCCCCCAGGGTGTATCACGAAAAGCTCACTCTTTCCCATGTTAAGCCTATAACCCGAGAAATCTCCAAACTCCCTCAATATCTGCATGACCTCTGTCATCCCCCCCACTGGATCCGCCACATACAGCAGTAGGTCATCCGCGTAGAGTGACACTCGATGTTCCTCTCCCCCTCTAACCACCCCTCTCCATTTCCTGGAGTCTCTCAGCGCTATGGCCAGTGGTTCATTTGCCAGCGCGAACAGTAATGGGGAGAGCGGTCATCCGTGTCTTGTTCCCCTATGTAGTCGAAAATACTCCGACCTTTGCCGATTTGTGACTACACTTGCCATTGGGGCCCCATAGAGGAGTTTAACCCAGCTGACAAACCCCTCCCCGAACCTCCTCAGCACCTCCCATAGATACTCCCACTCTACCCTATCAAATGCCTTCTCTGCATCCATTGCCACCACTATCTCTGCCTCCCCCTCTGCTGGGGGCATCATTATCACCCCCCAATAGCCGTCGCACGTTGACATTCAATTGTCTCCCCTTTACGAACCCTGTCTGATCTTCGTACACCACCCCCGGGACACAATCCTCTATCCTCATTGCCAGCACTTTTGCCAGCAACTTGGCGTCCACATTTAGGAGTGAGATAGGCCTATAAGACCCGCATTGCAGCGGGTCTTTATCTCGCTTCAAGATTAGTGATATCGTCGCCTCCGACATTGTCGGGGGTAGGGTCCCCCCTTCTCTGGCCTCGTTAAAGGTTCTTACCAGCAGCGGGTCCAACAAGTCCACATATTTTCTATAAAATTTCAGGTCCCGGGGCCTTCCCTGCCTGCATGTTCCCCAGCCCTTTGGTCACCTCGTCCACCCCAATTGGCGCCCCCAGGCCTGCCACCTCCTGCTCCTCCACCCTCGGGAACCTTAGTTGGTCCAGAAACTGCTGCATCCCCTCTTTTCCCTCCGGGGGTTGGGACCTATATAACCTCTCATAAAAGGTCTTAACCACCTCATTTAACTTCCCTGCTCTCCGCACCGTGGTTCCCGTTTCATCCCTAACTCCCCCTATTTCACTCGCCGCTGTCCTCTTTCAAAGCTGGTGGGCCAACAGGCGACTCGCCTTTTCCCCATATTCATATCTCATCCCCTGTGCCTTCCTCCACTGTGCCTCTGCCCTCCCTGTGGTCAGCAGGTTGAACTCCGTCTGGAGTCATCGCCTCTCCCTGTATAGTCCTTCGTCCGGGGCCTCCGCATATTTTTTATCCACACTCAAAATCTCCCCCAGTAATCTTTCCCTCTCTTTGGCCTCTGTTTTCCCCTTGTGAGCCCTGATGGAGATCAACTCTCCCCTGATCACCACCTTCAGCGCTTCCCATACAACCCCCACTCGGACCTCCCCATCATCGTTGGCCTCCAGGTACCTTTCGATACATCCCCGCACTCTTCCGCAGACTCCCTCATCCGCCAATAATCCCACATCCAGTCGCCAGAGTGGACGCTGCTCCCTCTCCTCTCCTAGTTCCAGATCCACCCAATGCGGGGCATGGTCTGAAACAGCTATGGCCAAGTACTCCGTTCCTTCCACCCTCGAAATCAGTGACCTTCCCAAAATGAAGAAATCTATCCGGGAGTATACCTTATGGACATGGGAGAAAAAGGAGAACTCTTTGGCCAGCAGCCTAGCAAATCTCCACGGATCCACTCCCCCCATTTGGTCCATAAACCCCCTAAGCACCTTGGCCGCTGCCGGCCTTCTTCCGGTCCTGGATCTAGATCTATCTAATCCTGGGTCTAGCACGGTGTTAACGTCCGTCCCCCCCCTCCCCCCCCATTACCAGGTTTCCTACCTCCAGGTCCGGGATGCGTCCCAGCATCCGCTTCATAAATCCCGCATCATCCCAGTTCGGGGCATGTACGTTGACCAGCACGACCTCCATTCCCTGCAGTCTGCCACTCACCATCACATACCTGCCCCCGCTGTCCGCTACAATGTTCCTAGCCTCGAACGACACCCGTTTCCCCACCAATATGACCACCCCTCTATTCTTTGCGTCCAGCCCTGTGTGGAACACCTGTCCCACCCATCCTTTCCATAACCTAACCTGGTCCGCCACCTTCAGATGCGTCTCTTGAAGCATGGCCACGTCTGCCTTCAGTCCCTTTAAGTGCGCGAGCACTCGGGCCCTCTTAAACGGCCCATTTAGGCCTCCCACGTTCCACGTGATCAGCCGGACTGGGGGGCTGCCCGCCCCCCTCCCCTGTCGACTAGCCATCACCCTCTCTGGGCCAATCCCACATCCCGCTTCCGCGCACCCAGGCGTCCCCCCCGCTAGATCCCCATCTAGCATGGTTACTCCCCCCATATTGCTTCCGAAAGTCAGCTGACTTCAACTGACCCCGGCTTCTCCTGCTCTCTCCTTGACCCCCCCGTGTGAGGAACTCCCATCCTCCTTGCGCCTATCTTCCCGCCATCATCGCTCTGACACGGGAAAAAGAAAAAGAAACCCCGCGCTTTCTAGAACCATCCCGCCGCTCATGGCGCAGCTCCCCCTACCGCCCCATTCCCATTCCCCATCCCCCGCCTGTGTCTCTTCTTCTCCCCCCCCACCGGCGCCCACATTTCTCAGTGTCCCCCCCCCCTCCCCAATTTACATCTCTATATACATCAGCATTTTCGTTTCCCCTCCAACATCAGTCCCTCAGTTCTGGTCCAGTTTCTCATTTTGAATGAAGGTCCATGCTTCTTCCGCCGTTTCGAAATAGTAATGTCTATCCTGGTGCGTGACCCACAATCACGCCGGCTGCAACATCCCGAACTTCACTTTCTTCTTGTGCAGCACCTCCTTGGCTCGATTGAAACCTGCCCTCCTCCTCGCCACCTCCGCACTCCAATCCTGATACACTCGTATCACCGCATTCTCCCATCTACTACTTCGTACCTTCTTGGCCCATCTCAGAACCACCTCTCTGTCATTGAAGCGGTGAAATCGCACGATCATCGCCCTAGGTGGTTCTCCAGCCTTTGGTCCCCTCGCAGGTCTCCTTCCACTTCCAAGGGCCCGAGGGGGCCTCAGCTCCCATTAGCGAGCGTAGCATCGTGCTCGCGTAAGCCCCGCCGTCAGCTCCTTCCACTCCCTCGGGGAGACCCATGATCCGGAGGTTCTTTCTCCGTGATCTGTTTTCCAGGACTTCAATCCTTTCGATGCACTTCTTATGGAGCGCCTCGTGCGTCTGCATTTTCACCGCTAGGCCCAGGATCTCGTCCTCGTTGTCCGTTACCTTCTGCTCCACCACACGGAGCTCTATCCCCTGGGCCTTTTGTGTCTCTTTAAGCCCCTCGATTGCCTGTAGCATCGGGGCCAGCACCTCCTTTTTTTAACAGCTCGGCACACCATCTTAGAAACTCATCCTGGTCCGGTCCCCATGTCGCCTGGGCTCCCTCCGCCGCCATCTTGCTCCTTTCTTCATTCTGCCGCTGCCCTCGAGGATTCTCTGAGATCTGGCCACCGCCGCCGATATTTTTCTTTTCAGCTGGGGGGGACTCCCTGTTGCCTCACCCCACACCGGGTTTCGGCCCGAAAGAATTTCCCGTTGGGGCCCTTAAAAGAGCCCGAAGGTCCGTTCGAGCTGGAGCCACCGAAACGTGCGGCTTAGCTGGTCATCGCTGCAACCGGAAGTCACCCCTATTAGATATCTTGGTGACTATCTTGTATTGATGGCCTCCTGATTGTGCTCTACCCCACGAAAGGAAACATTCTCTCCGTATCCCCTTAATCAAAAACTTTCATAATTTTAAATGCCTCAATTAGGTCAGCCTTCAGCCACTTTTTATCCCAAGAGAAAAGTGACCCGGTCTGTTCATTCTTTCCTGATGTATATCCATGCATTTCTGGTATCATTCTTGGAAATCGTCTCTGCACCATCTGTAGTGCCTCCACATCTGTAACCATGATGTGGAGATGCCGGCGTTGGACTGGGGTGAGCACAGTAAGAAGTCTTACAACACCAGGTTAAAGTCCAACAGGTTTGTTTCGATGTCACTAGCTTTCGGAGCACTGCTCCTTCCTCAGGTGAATGCGGCCTCAACCGGGACCTGGGATTCATGTCGCATTACATTCATCCCCCACCATCTGGCCTGCGAAATCCTACCAACTGTCCTGGCTTGATACAATTCACACCTCTTTAACATGGAGTTACCCCATCTCTGGATCTGTAAAGATTTAATCGCCTGCTGATGCTCGTATTCCAAGCATTGTCTGGCAACTTTGAATCTGTCTATATATATATATATATGTTTCTGGAACATACCTCTTCATTCACCTGAGGAAGGAGCAGTGCTCCGAAAGCTAGTGACATCGAAACAAACCTGTTGGACTTTAACCTGGTGTTGTAAGACTTCTTACTGTCCACATCTGTAAGTATTGTATATTTCTCCACATACATATAGATAACTATTACTTCAAAGAAATTATTTTTATGTATTTATTAATTCGTTGATTTTTTTTCTCTCTCCCATTTAGGCGTAGTGCATGCTATATTATATTAACAAACTCAACAATTTTAGTTGCACTTGTAGCTTTGTTTTTGTGAATACACTGTCAATCTATGCCTACTTTATGACAAAGTGACCTTCAAAGATAACATATCGATTTTTGATTTTCTGCTGATCAGTCTGCTCGTCCAACAAGTTTGACCAGCTCCAACCTTCCAACTATTCTTTCAGGTCAAACCAAATTTCTTTCACCCCACAAATCCAATCGGAGAGAAGCTTCAGGTTCCCATTTGGAAAGATAATCTCAGACTCATTTTGTTCCCACTCCACCCGGTTGTTTAAACTAACACACAAAATACATTTAATAAGAATACAGTGAAACCCATTAGACATGGCAGCAAGTAGTTAGTAAATTTTTCAAGTTATTTTCAGAATAGAATGTACGTTGCTGGGTATAATATTTAAACATAGATGAGAAGTGGGAAGAACTTCTTGATTAAAATTGTAGCCAAATGGCAAATCTGGTTTTATTTGCTTGTGGCAAGGCAAGAATAAATTAGTTTCTTAAGATATATGTCTGATAATGCACTTGCTCACTGGGTGAAAAATTCCATTTATCCAGCTTTGTCCACTTTGACCAGATGTGTAAAAAGACTGAGTGACCATGTGTTATTGTAAAAATGGGTTAGTGTCCAGCTCAGTTGATGCGGTGCAATCAAGTCCTCATTTTACCAACCATTACTGTCCTAGAAATTATGAGCTTGGCCAGCTTCAGTCCAGATCCACGTGTGCGCACAGCAACAGCACAAAACCACCCATAATTGGCACAGAGAGCCACAACTCTGATGTGGAAATCAACAGCTTGATGTGGAAAGCAACAGCTTCATTGATGAAGTATGTTTAGAAAGGAAAAAAAGCTTGCATCATTACGGAGTCTAATCTCATCACATAAGAAAGAGCACAAGGACTAGGAGTAGGCAATTCAGCCCCTCCAGCCCGCTCCGCCATTCAGTACAACCATGGCTGACCTCATCTCTGCCTCAACTCCACTTTCCTGCCCATTCTCCGTAACCCTTCAATCTGTCTATCTCCTCAAATTTACTCAATGTCCCGGTATCCACCGCATTCTGGTGTAGTGAATTCTACAGATTGACAACCCTTTGAGAGAAGTAATTTCTCCTCCTCTCTATTTTAAATCTGCTAACCCTTATCCTAAAGCTGTGACGTCTTGTTCTAGATTGCTCAACAAGAGGAAATATCCGCTCTATGCCTACTTTCTCAATCCCCTTTGTCATTTTTTACGCCTCAATTGGATCTCATTCTTTTAAATTCCGGCAAGTATAGGTCTAAACTGCTCAATGTCTCTTCCTAAGCCAAGCCCCAGATCTCTGGAATCAATCTAGTGAACTTCCTCACATCAGGACTTCTTGAATCTCTCATCCGAAGTATGGCACCTTCAATGATTTGACATTTCCGCAGAAAAGCATGAAAACGCCAACTTAATTCTGATAATTATAAATGTCAGAACGAGGGCTCAGCCATCCAGGACTGAAATGAATAGAGACCCCTTCACCCAGAAACCTGGAACCTCCACAGTCCTCGACCCCCCCGTGTGGGAACAAACCATCCGTCGTTAAGTAAGTTCACAATTCAAATTGATGGACCCTTGTCACAAAGATTAAAGGCTGAATTCTCCGCCGTCGGCATTCTCCGTTTTGCCGGCAGCCCGGGGGGGTTTCAGACGGCGTGGGGCTGCCCCAGAATGGGAAACCCCATTGACCAGCCAGTGAATCGGAGAATTCCAACGGTGTGTCGCACCAAAACTCTGGTGCGGCGGGATGGAGAAACCTGCCCTAAATGTTTTTCAGTCAAGTTTTGGAAACTGTCCAAGTTCTACATAACCAGATGTCAAACAAAAACTGAACAGAACGATGGGTGATTTAGTGATTATGCTTTACAATCAATGGTAACATAAGCCTGTTCTTTAATTCGGTTTGTTTCTGGCAGGCATCTTTTTTGCCTGTTCAGTAAAGCAGGTTTATAAGTTCAGGAGCAGTGTGGGATGTCATCAGGTGGAATTTGTGTGAATTTCCTGCCAAGTGGGCACAGTGTAAAAATAAAACCCTGTGGTTTGGCGAGCATAATGATTGAATGCCTTTTGTGTCTGCCTGTTGAAAAAAAAATTGGCATCACTCAGAGGAAAATTGCTTGATGCAGATAGTTACATCCTGTCTTTTTCCCTTTTCCGCAGGAACTTTCAAATGAAGTCTACATACATTACATGATGGAATTTGCTTTCTATGGGTCTCTGATATTTTCACAGTTTTTTGATGTTAAAAGAAAGGTAAGCCTCTGGCCACGTGATGATGTGCAGGCACTGGCATCAATAAAGTCACTCTTCTAAACCCTGGTGGAAACAAACCCAGCCTTTCCAACCAATCTTATCTGATCATTATCATATTGCTAATTGTGGGACTTTACTGTGTGCAAATTGGATGCTGCATTACAACACTGCCTACATTTCAGCAGCACCTTTTTGACTGTGAAGTGTTTTGGGATGTCCTATAATCGTGAGCAGCACTAAATATATATAATTATAAACAAAATACTAAATGCTAATGTATTGGAAATTAGTGACTTATGAACACAAAATAGGTGGGACAGTAAGTTGCAGTGAGGAAGTAAGAACCTTACAAATGGATAGAAATAGGTTAGTAGAGTGGGCCAAAATGTGGCAGATGGAGTTTAACGTGGATAAGTGTGAGGTCATGCATTTTGGTCGAAAAACTGGAAAGGCAACTTATTATCTAAATGGGGAGAGACTTTGGGGTCTCCAATGCAGAGGGATCTGGGTGTCCTTGTGCATGAGTCATGGAAATTGAGCATGCAGGTGCAGCAGATAATAAGGAAAGCAAATGAAATGTTGCCATTTATAGCAAAAGGAATTGTGCAATAAAGGTAAGGAAGTGTTGTTGCAATTGTGCAAGGCATTGGTAAGACTGCACCTGGAGTATTGTGCACAGTTTTGGCCGCCTCATTTGAGGAAAGATGTAGTGGCATTGGAGGCAGTTCAGAGGAGGTTCACTAGATTGATTCCAGAGATATGGGGTTTGTCGTATAAGGAGAGATCGAACAGTTTAGGCCTATACTCTCTACAGTATGAGAGTAAACTTGCTCAGAATATAAAAACAGATAGTAAAAGTTTCTACAAATATATAAAACAAAAAAGAGTGGCTTAGGTAAATATTGGTCCTTTAGAGGATGAGAAGGGAGATTTGATAATGGGAGATGAGGAAATGGCTGAGGAACTGAACAGATTTTTTCGGTCGGTCTTCACAGTGGAAGACACAAATAACATGCCAGTGACTGATGGAAATGAGGCTATGACAGGTGAGGACCTTGAGAGGATTTTTATCACCAAGGGGATAGTGATGGGCAAGCTAATGGGGCTAAAGGTAGACAAGTCTCCTGGCCCTGATGGAATGCATCCCAGAGTGCTAAAAGAGATGGCTAGAGAAATTGCAAATTCACTCGTGATAATTTACCAAAATTCACTAGACTCTGGGGTGGTCCCGGTGGATTGGAAATTAGCAAACGTGTTTAAAAAGGGAGGTAGGCAGAAAGCGGGTAATTATAGGCCAGTGAGCTTAACTTCGGTAGTAGGGAAGATGCTGGAATCTATCATCAAGGAAGAAATAGCGAGGCATCTGGATGGAAATTGTCCCATTGGGCAGACGCAGTATGGGTTCATAAAGGGTAGGTCGTGCCTAACTAATTTAGTGGAATTTTTTGAGGACATTACCAGTGCGGTAGATAACGGGGAGCCAATGGATGTGGTATATCTGGATTTCCAGAAAGCCTTTGACAAGATGCCACACAAAAGGTTGCTGCATAAGATAAAGATGCATGGCATTAAGGGGAAAGTAGTAGCATGGATAGAGGATTGGTTAATTAATAGAACGCAAAGAGTGGGGATTAATGGGTGTTTCTCTGGTTGGCAATCAGTAGCTAGTGGTGTCCCTCAGGGATCAGTGTTGGGCCCACAATTGTTCACAATTTACATAGATGATTTGGAGTTGGGGACCAAGGGCAATTGTCCAAGTTTGCAGACGACACTAAGATAAGTAGTAAAGCAAAAAGTGTAGAGGATACTGGACTTCTGCAGAGGGATTTGGATAGGCTAAGTGAATGGGCTAGGGTCTGGCAGATGGAATACAATGTTGACAAATGTGAGGTTATCCATTTTGGTAGGAATAACAGCAAAAGGGATTATTATTTAAATGATAAAATATTAAAACATGCTGCTGTGCAGAGAGACCTGGGTGTGCTAGTGCATGAGTCGCAAAAAGTTGGTTTGCGGTGCAACAGGTGATTAAGAAGGCAAATGGAATTTTGTCCTTCATTGCTAGAGGGATGGAGTTTAAGACTAGGGAGGTTATGGTGCAATTGTATAAGGTGTTAGTGAGGCCACACCTGGAGTATTGTGTTCAGTTTTGGTCTCCTTACTTGAGAAAGGACTTACTGGCACTGGAGGGTGTGCAGAGGAGATTCACTAGGTTAATCCCAGAGCTAAAGGGGTTGGATTACGAGGAGAGGTTGAGTAGACTGGGACTGTACTCATTGGAATTTAGAAGGATGAGGGGGGGATCTTATAGAAACATATAAAATTTATGAAGGGAATAGATAGGATAGATGCGGGCAGGTTGTTTCCACTGGCGGGTGAAAGCAGAACTAGGGGGCATAGCCTCAAAATAAGGGGAAGTAGATTTAGGACTGAGTTTAGGAGGAACTTCTTCACCCAAAGAGTTGTGAATCTATGGAATTCCTTGCCCAGTGAAGCAGTAGAGGCTCCTTCATTAAATGTTTTTTTAGATAAAGATAGAGAGTTTTTTGAAGAATAAAGGGATTAAGGGTTATGGTGTTTGGGCCGGAAAGTGGAGCTGAGTCCACAAAAGATCAGCCATGATCTCATTGAATGGTGGAGCAGGCTCGAGGGGCCAGATGGCCTACTCCTGCTTCTAGTTCTTATGTTTAGAAGAATGAGGGGAGATCTAACTAATTGAGGTTTGCAAGATGCTAAAAGGTCTGGATAAAGTAGACGTGGAGCTGATGCTTCCTCTTGTGGGTCATTCTAAAATGAGAGGTCATAATCTTAGAATAAGAGGTAGCAGATTTCAAACAGATTTGAGGAAAAACTACTTCTCCCAAAGGGTTTGAATCTGTGAAATTCGTTACCCCAGAGTGTGGTGGCTGCAGGGACAGTGAGTAAATTTAAGGAGGTGTTAGACAGATTTTTAATTGATAGTGGGTTGAAGGATTATGGAGAATGAACAGGACAGTGGAGTTGAGGCCAGGATGGGATTAGCCATGATCACACTGAGGGTGTTGGGCTCAGGAGGCTAAATTGCCTACTCCTGCTCCTAGGTCATGTGTTCTAGGGAGGAGATGCTCTGGCTGATTTTGCAATCCAGTTCTTGGTCTGTAACATTGTAGGTAGCAGATGAGGAACATATCAACCATGATAGCATGGCGGAGCAGACTCGATGGGCCGAATAGCCTAATTCTGAAACTATATCTTATGAACAACTTAAAAAAAATAACCAACCTATTATTTAACTTTGACTTTGCAACATTTATTTTAATTAGATGGTGGGCAAAAACATTTGAAGCAATAGAGTCCCTTATTTTAAAAAGAAAACAATCAGCCTCCACCATTGTTTGATTTGTAATCAGGGAATTATTTTGAGTAATCCTTATTGTATCCCTCGATCCTGATTCTGTATAGTTGTTGGAGTTTAAACAGTCACGGCTTTCTATCATGCTGTGACCAGATATGAAAGTTGTTTATGAAGGGTCAATAATGTAGTATTGACGCATTCAAGCTCATTATGGAGCAAACAAGTGCATACCATGGAACCTTTTAGAATTGTATTATAAAGCATAATTCCCATCGAAATAAAGATCAAATTACGAGCACGGCTATTGAATTTTGTGGTACTTGTTCGCTTGCGTACCCACCTCATTGCACATACCACAGTCCAAGGTTCCTCTTTGCCGGCAACACTCCACATGTTTACAAGCTCCTCCCTTGATAGCATAAAGGCTAGAAATGACGCAAACGTAATGCCCACAATGTATTCACATTCTGCAGCAACTTCTGGAGAACGAAAACAAGAATTTGGATTTTACCACAAATTATTAAATAATCATAGCAACCTGACAATGTCTGCGCACAAATAGAACAGACCTGCATTTTTCTGTAACTTCAGCGCCATCCTCGTAATAAAGCCGTTTGCTATCGTTCTATTTATGAAAATGCATTAAACTATATTCCAATCCAATGTTGATCAGTAGAGGTCAGGACTGGCCCTGTCTAATCCCTGAACTGAATTAGCATAGAAACATAGACGATAGGAGCAGGAGGAGTCCTTTTGGCTCTTCAAGTCTGCTCCACCATTTATCACGATCATGGCTGATCATCCAACTCAATAGCCTAATCCTGCTTTCTCCCCATACCCTTTGATCCCATTCGCCCCAAGTGCTATATCTAGCCGCCTCTTGAGTATATTCAATTTTTTTTAGTATCAACTACTTCCTGTGGTAATGAATTCCACAGGCTCACCACTCTTTTGGTGAAGAAATGTCTCCTCATCTCTGTCCGAAATGGTTTACCCTGAATCCTCAGGCTGTGACCCCTGGTTGTGGACACGCCCACAATTGGGAACATCTTCCCTGCATCTACCCTGTCTTGTCCTGTTAGAATTTTATAAGTCTCTGAGATCCCCCCTCATTCTTCTGAAGTCCAGCAAGAACAAATCCAGCAAGTTCTTGTAGGAAACTGAATGTGTACAGAAATCGGGGAACACCGGGTTATATTATGATTACTGTATGTTAATGCCCCTGGAACAAGAAATTCAGCCAGGGTCTCTCATGGCAAGTAGCTATCCTCCCCCACTCACATATGTCGCAATTTGGAAGATCCAGGCTTTGCTGCTCTGTTTTACACTTACCTATTCAAGGCCAAGTTAGAAGGATATTTGGTTGATGGGAGAGTCGAGGGATATGGGGGCAGGCTGGAAAGTGGAGTTAAGCCCACCGTCTGATCAGCCATGATATTATTGAAAGTCAGAGCAGGCTTGAGGGGTCAAATGGCCTATTATTTGTTATATTTGCATAAATTACTAGACAATTGCCTGCCAAACTATTATCCCCCATGTCACTGCTTCATTAGGTGAGTGAGGGGATAGGGTGGTAATGGGGAAGAGAGAAAATTGGGAGGGAGAAAGGAGGCAGCAAAAACAAAATGTTCCCAGAAATATCAAACAAAAACTTCTTGAGTTGAGGGCCATTTTAAACAAAGACTATACTTTTAACCTCATCAACGTGTTCTTCTTCCTTTTAGTGCTTCCCCCACCACCTCCAAACAATGTGTGATATGGCCCTATGGTCCTGGTTTGTTGCTCTATTCTGGTGTAGCGTATCTTGAGGAATAGGAAAAATTGGGAGGTATAGCACAGGTAAGTAGCTATCGAATGGGCACCGATGCAATCTGGGGAAACGGTGCTGCTTGTGAAAGCATATTCGGTACAATTCTGAAGAAATTCCAAAAAGTAATACCTCTGAACCATGCAACAACCCCTCAATATGATATTTGAGTGACAATTTAGATAATGTGCACAAATTCTTGGTACAGGGGTCAGACTCACCTGATTCAAGAGCATGAGTATTGGACACGAGCTGAGTCCCTCAGCCACGACTGCAATGACTGTCACATAAGGGGACTGAAATGAGTCGTGATTCAAATAATCAAGGTTGCCTTTCACTTCTTTTGTTTTCAGGATTTTTTTGTCATGTGTATCCATCATCATGTCACCATTCTACTGCTTACAATTGCTTATGTTGCCAACATGACACGGGCAGGGACCATTGTTCTCCTCTTGCATGACGCAGCAGACGTTGTTTTAGAGGTAGGTGTAAGAAATGGGCATTGAAGATGGAACATTTCATAATCTGAGAATCTGTTTCTGCGAAGCCACAGTTTTCTACTGTTGCACTGTAGAAACTCCCACAAAGATATCTATTACCCCTACAACTATGTGTATCAGTTACAATCTTAATTGGGCGATGAAAACAGTTCTTCAAAACTGTTGTTGAAAATGGCAGATTCAGATGTATTTGGTTGAGTAGCTGAATTACTGTAACCAGGTCCCAGGTGTCTGCTTTCATTCAGCTAAATTGATCTTTCATTAGAAGTGACCATGCAGAAGTCAATTTGACTTGCGCGCACACACGGATATTTGCTGTTTATCTGTAAATTGTCTGCTCTAAGCTGTGTCTCCATATTTTTTTTACTCATCCTTTTAAATAGCCAATATACTTCTTAAATGAAGTGATGTTTCTGACCCAAAGTCGCCCATACCAAAGCAGACTGTGTTCAAACAACACTTTTTGTGATAACGATGTTTTGATCTTGTCCTTTTCCTATTCTTCCTTTTAATACCTATTCTACTTGCCCTCCCACCTAAATTGGTTAGCTCTAGAATTCCAATTCCATGTTCTGCTACAGAATTGTTACAGAAATGCAGTAACGTTGGGTTTGCAGCTGCCTATAGTGGAGAATGAGGACCCCAATTCAAATGGTGGAAGAATCATGAAAATAGCTGAGGCATGTGACCTGTGAGCAGACACAAGTGCCAGTAAGAGTGTGACACCATGCCATGCCGTGGGAGACATTTCTAGCTCTAAATAGAGGCTACCCTTATATAAACCCCAAAGAAAGACGTGGGTCCGGATTCTCCGTTCCTGAGTCTAAGTGCTGACGCCAACGGAGAACCCATGGACTTTCACGGCAGACAAATTGGCGCCACGCCTGCACCGATTCTGCTACCGGTGAAGGGCTAGTATCGGTGGCGCGTGGACACCATCGAAACCCACGAAAAAAGGCAAGGGAATCACCGGGTCCATGATACTCACAGTGCTGACGAGCTGCAGCCGTGCATAAACTATACACCCCTCCCACACACACACGATCAGAGCCGAAATGATGGGACAGGGTGTGCAGGAGCACCCATACAGCTGATGGGTCAGCTGGGACCAGAGGGCACCCGTGGGGTGCCCTGGGGAGGGGTCATCTATATCACCCAGGGCACCAGGTTTAAAGCGGGCTGTCAGTGGCATGCGTGGCTGCCTTGCCAGCTGTGGTAATGGTGTTGCGTACCCATCCACCCCCATCCCAAAGCCCACCTCCTGGCCAACCGACGCCGTGCGTCGCTTTGACGCCGTTTTCGGGGAGGCGGAGCATCATGATTCGCCGTCAAACATGTGCCTACAGCGATTTCAGCGTCGGGAGCTATTCTCCGCCCGATCATACACCCCGATTTTGCCGCCAGTTAACGGAGAATCCCGTCCATGGGCTTTAATTTTAAGATAACCTATCCTCTCAGACTAATTTTCATGACAAATTGGGCAAACACATTCAGCATGTTCCCTTTCAATATACACTGATTGCCTCAGAAAATCAATTAAATTAGTGAAATGGGACCTACTCTTTACAAATCTGACTAGCCCTGGTTTGTCATACATTTCAAAGTGTTCAGCAATTTTCTCCTGTGTACTGACCCTAGGGAATAGGTCTTGACTTTATGCAGTGGTACACATTGGGTTTGCATCACTCCCAATTGTACATCTCCATTTAAAGTCCTAAAAATTGGAAGAGATGTAGATAAGTTGCCCACAGTCACCTTTTTAACACTATTGCACAAAGTCAAGATCAACCCCTGGAAGGTTGTATTATGATTTTCTGTCGGATCACTTTCTTTCTTTGAATGTGGATGTAATAGTTACCATTGTCCAGTCCTTGAAAGAATTGCATTTTCCAAAGTTTTTGAAAAATATCTTGTTTCTGCTGTCCCCAAACTATTTCATACTGTGGCTTGCATTCCATCTGGGCCTAGCTGCTTTTCTAGTTTCAGTCCTATTATCTTTAAGTACAGATTTCCTTACTTGTCTCCAGAAGCAGCCTTTCCCCATCATCCTCGGATGTTCCTACTTTCAACTTTGCTGTAAAAATTGAACAAAATACCTTTGCCATTCCATTATTCTCAAGATACATCATGATCTTTTGTCTTTATGTGGCTTCACCTCTTTCACTGTTCTTTGATGTGCTTGGTTATAAGAGCACTTTGTGATGCCAATTATCTTTTCTTCTCTTAGCCCCTATAATCTCCCGTTATTTCCACTTTATACATTTTATATTTATTTTTGTGTTATCATCCTTGCAGTTATAATGTGCCTCTTTTTAATCTTCACCTTTGCCGTCGCACTGTTACCTATTAAACACTGATCTTGAATTGATGTTCTTTAACACTTGCAGGATCCATTTCAGTTGTTCTTGTCCGACCTTTATCTAAATGTCTGTCATTGCTGGTCCATTATTTAATCTGCTATTCTTCCAAGCATCTAGTCTGAATTTGGATTATTTTCATTATATCTCTTCAGTGTGATCTTGGTTTGATTCCAGCGACCATTTCATAAGTATTTGCTTATCTTCAGGTCACTCTCGCTTCATCGTGCAGAATCGGGTTTGAAATTTATCTATCCTTGATGGGCAAACAACATTCTATTTAAGGAAGTATCCTAGGAACCCAGCCTCATTTTTACTGCAAACCTCTGCTGTAACCCAGTGCACCATAGACTAGTTCAAGTTGTCCACAAGTGCAATTCTGCTTCTACTACAAATCTCTCTGAATTACTTACAAATCTCACCTTCAGTTTCTTTCTCCTGATTTGGTGACATATACTGCCTATTTGGTGGCCTTATTATTAAGAGACCAAGTTGAAGAACCAAGGCTTGGATGTAGAATGCAGCTATCAGGATCAGTGGCAGGGGTTCGAGACTAAAAATCCAAGGGACCACGCAATGTTTCTTGCATTTTGCCCAGGACTACAAAAGATCTTCACTGAAATGAGAGCAGCATTCACATCTTGTGGATTTGAAGATTCTAGAGGAATGTTGAGAGGAAAATAATTTATGAAGAAAGATTAAACAAAATTTCTTGGCATGTTTCGCAATGGAGAAAATGTGGAAATTCAACTTGAGGATAGAGGGTCAGTCTTTGTGAAGTTTGCACATTTTCCCCTTGTCTGCGTGGGTTTCACCCCCCCCCCCCCCCCCCCCCCACAGCCCAAAGATGTGCAGATTAGGGAGATTCATCACACTAAATTTTCCCCTAATTGGAAAAAGATTAGGGGGATTCGTCACACTAAATTTCCCCCTAATTGGAAAAAAATAATTGGGTATTCTAAATTCATTAAAAAAGAGGATAGAGGAGATAGATGAACATCAATAAATGAAGAACAAAACTAGGAATTGAGGAAATTAATTAACGTAGAGTGTAAGCATCAGCAGAAAAGTGGATGGGTTGGATGATGAGTGGTTATTGACATAATGAAAAAAATACTTTAGGGGAATTCTGAGAGCCTGCCCAAGATTCAAACGGTTCTACACAACCACATTTGCAGAGTGTCATCACCCCCCCCCCCCCCCCCCCCCCCGGGTCAGTCCAAAGATGTGCAGGTTAGGTGGGGATAGGGCGGGCGAGTGGGCCGAGGTAGGGTGTTCTTTCACAAGGTCGACGCAGACTCGATGGGCTGAATGGCCTCCTTCGATGTAGGGATTCTATGTGTTTAGTCTTGGAAAAGTAGCATTTGTAAACTTTCTGGATAAATTCCAGTTATGCTTCAGCTGATTTGATTTATTACTGATTATGAATCTACTTCCTCAAGTTGGTCTTGCATTGCTTATTAAAACTCAATGCATTGTAAAATCAGCAAGTTCACTCGGGTTAGTTTAAATTTTTACATCCATGTTGCATCAACCCAGAAAGGGAGGTTGTTGTTTTGGTTGCTGAGAAACATTGTCATTGAGTTGCTTATAGATTGGATGAAAAACCTAACCTGCTCCACCTGTAGGTATATTATTTGCATCTTTTGAGTGAGAGTGGATCCCTTACTAATACTTAAAACGAGCAAATTCTTTACATCTCTGGCAAACCAGTTGTAGTGTTGACTTCTGCCATTAACTGTAAACAACACTGAAAAATATTTATTAAAAATTGCTGGACGTATTCAGCAGAGAAACAGAATTAATATATCAGGTTGGAATAACCTTTCATCCAAAATGATCTGATCAAAGATCATCTTGACCTGAAACGTTAACTCTGGTTCTCCCCACAGATGCTGCCTCATCAGCTGAGTATTTTCAGAATTTTTTTGTTTTATTTCATATGTATAGCATCTGCAGTATTTTGCTTTTGTGTTACTGAAAACCATTTAGTCAGTTGACTGAGCTACATAGTGGGTTTAAGTGCATAAAGAATCTGGCTAGAAAAAAAATAACATCTTCTAGTTACTCTGGGGATATGCATGAGTTCACCCAAGGTTCATTATTTGCAATAAGAATATGGATAACTTCCCCCTTGAATGGCTGCTACTTGCAAATTGCCTGTTTCTGCTTGTGACATGGACAGTTTTCTTGCAGATTTACTGGTATGTTTAGGACACTAATGACTGTTTCCATTAAATCTAGCTGGCTAAAATGGCAAACTATGCTAAATGGCAAAAGCTCTGTAACGTCTTCTTCTTGATGTTTGCTGTGGTTTTCATCGTGACCCGTCTGGTAATATACCCCCTCATGTGAGTATCACCCTTCTGAATATTTCACAGATTAGCTAACATCCTTCTGAATATTTCACAGATTAGCTAAGTTTATGCTTACCAAGGAGTGGTAAGATGTCCTAATGGAATGGTTGTCTTTTTAAAAATCTGCTTTTATACACATATATATTTATACATTCCTGCTCTTTTGAGCAAATGTGGGACTTGTCAGTGATTTACCCATCAGTGAATGAATAAATAAAAGACAATTTTTCATTGATTTTAAGAGGGTTGAATTTGACACATTCAAAAGTCCACTTTTAAATTTCCATATTTTGAAAATGCTCAAATCTTTGTGCTTTATTGGCAGACATAATATAAATTAACTGAGTTGACATCTCCACTGTAAGAGCAGAAAGGAATTTCAGTCAGTTAAATGTCACCCATGTGTACCCCCATCCTAATGCTTATTAAATAATTTAGATGATCACGTGATACATTAAGAAAGAACAAAACAAGTTTTTTTTTTTTTAAACTTTTAACTAGTTTGCAAAAATTACTTCAGACTGTGAAAGTAAAATTCATAAACAGCTGGGACATGCCCAAACCTTTTTTGAAACAAAATCGAACAGGAACAACATTTCTTTACTCGGGGAGATATTGGGATTTGGAGAGTGCTGCCTGGGAGAGTGGTGGAGGCGGATTCCATAGGAGGTTTCAAAAGAGAGCTGGATATATATTTGAAAGGGATTAATTTAGAGGGCTACAGAGATAGGGCTGGGGAATGGGGCTAGCTGGGCAGATCTTTTGGGAGCCGATGTGGGCATGATGGGTCGAATGGCCGCCTCCGGTGCTGTAAATAGAACATAGAACAGTACAGCACAGTACAGGCCCTTCGGCCCATGATGTTGTGCTGACCACTTATCCTAACCTAAGATCAACCTAACTTGATAGAACATGGAACAGCACAGTACAGGCCCTTCAGCCCATGATGTTGTGCCAACCATTTATCCTAATCCAAAATCAACCCAACCTACACCCCTTCAATTTACTGCTGTCCATGTGCCTGTCTAAGAGTCGCTTAAATGTCCCTAATGACTGACTCCACCACATGGCAGTGATGATATTGCTTAGTCAGTTAATTATTGTGGGTAAGAAAATGTTTCATAAAGGAACAGATTCCTCATGGCTGAACTCTAATTTTGAGTTTGAAGAACAGTTTAATTACAAACATAGGAAATCTATCCCTATAGTAACTAGGCCAGCTAAGTGGGAAGGGATTAGGGAACTTGGGGCTGAGAATAGGTGCCCACTGTGATTGATGGGGATGCATTTCCAAATCTTTGAAGAGGAAAGGGTTCAATTGATTTCCATGGCCTGTGCCCCGATGAAACTCTACTTTTCATGTAGAGGAATTTAACTGTTGCCACAAATTTAAGAATGCCCTGGGCAGCACGGTGGTGCAGTGGTTAACAGTGGAGCATCGCCGCGCCAAGGTCCCTGCTTCGATCCCGACCCTGGGTCACTGCCTATGAGGACTTTGCACATTCTCCCCATGTCTGCGTGGGTCTCACGCCCACAACCCAAAAGATGTGCAGGGTAAGTGCATTGGCCATGCTAAATTTTGCCGCTTAATTAGGAAAGATGCTCTAAAAAATTTTTCAAAATTAAGAATGCCCCAGTAATTTGAAGATTTTGATTGTTGAACTGAAATTCAGGCGTTAAAAATCTAGGAGCGTCTCATTTGCCTCAACTGATTGACACTGGGTCTCCGCTGTTCTTGAGCCATTGCATTTCATGCGGCCTTTGCCATTCCTTGCCAAGTTCCGTGTCTTTGAACAGCTGTTGTGAAGAAGTCTGTGATTATCCCATGATCTCAGCAGCTGGGGTAGCAAGAGGTTTGTAAATGGGTGGAAAAGGAATGAAAAGTATTTTAGTCCTTCCACAAAAAAGAATGCAAACATTCCTTGCGCGAAGCAAAAGGTCACTGGGCCCAAGTTACCTAGCCATTTCTGCCTGACTCCTAACTTCATTTCTGCCGCTGCTAATTTTAGTAAGTTAATTTAAAATAATTGAATACATTATTCTTTCCAGATGGTACTGGTCTGCAAGCCTCATTGGGACTGAATATTGATTTTAACCATGTCCACTTTATTCTACACTTAGCGAGGACAAAAGAATTGGGGGCAGATTTTAATTTTCGCTGTCCAGTTGGTAATCTGCCATGCCAGGTTTTCCACTTTAAAAAAAAAATTGAGTACCCAATTATTTTTTTTCCAATTAAGGGGCAATTTAGCGTGGCCAATCCACGTAACGAGCACATCTTTGGGTTGTGGGGGTGAAACCCACGCAGGCACGGGGAGAATGTGCAAACTCCACACGGACAGTGACCCAGGGCCGGGATTCGAACCCGGGTCCTCAGCGCAGTAGTCCCAGTGCTAACCACTGCGCCACCGTGCTGCCCTCAGGTTTTCCAGCTTTTTAATGAATGTACCTGGTTTTAATCGACTAACTTCAAGAAATGTTTAAGGACAAGTGATCCACCCTATCAGATTAATGTCCAAATGGGGAAGGTTTCTAAAAAATGTATTTACGGCATGTGGACGTTGCTGGTTCGGCCAGCATTCATTGCCCATCCCTAGTTGCCCTTCAGAAGGTGGTGGTCAGCTGCTGCCTTGACCCGCTTCAGTCCCTAAGGTGTTGTCGGAACACCCAGCGTTCCGGAGGTGAAAACCTCTACCCCCATTTACTGTGATTCAAATTTGTTTTCAATTTGAATATTACACCACACGGCTCTTTAACCCAGCCATCTGTTTATATTTGTTTTACAGGAGCATCAGATCTATATTTTTTGAAAGCTGGGAGATCATAGGACCACACAAAATCTGGGGCTTCATCAACCTTCTCCTCATCACACTGCTGATTATGCACATCTACTGGTCCCATCTAATCATCCGTATGGTGTTTAAAGCATTTCATAAAGGAAAGGTAAACTACCAGGCGTATCATTTTCACTGGTTTACAATTGGGGAAGGAGCTGTTCGGACAGTGTGAAAGCAACAATATAAACATGGTTTCATTGATATCGAAGCAAAACTTTGCAGATGCTGGAAACCTTAAATAAAAACAGAAAATGTTTACTCTGTTTCTCTCTTCACAGATGCTGCCAGACCTGCTGAGAATTTCCAGAACTTTCCATTTTTCTTTTCTTTGGTTTCATTGCAACTCTGAGCTTGTTGTTGTTCTCTTACAAAGGGGAGTAAATGTTTTTGGTCACAGTGACATATGATGACCATGGGCGGGATTCTGCCGTAATCGGCGGGGCGGGCAACTCCGGCGGGAGTTTCGGCATGAACCACTCCGGCGTCGGGCCGCCCCAAAAGTGCGGAATCCTCCGCACCTCCAGGGGCTAGGCTGGCCCCGGAGTGGTTTGCGCCACGCCAGCCGGCGGGGAAAGGGCTTGGCGCCACGCCAACCGGCGCCAAAGGGCTTCCGTCGGCCAGCGTGAGTTGGCGCATGCGCGGGAGCGCCGGCGTGTGCTGGCGACATCCCAGCGCATGCGCAGAGGGCTTCGTCTCCGCACCGGCAATGGCGGACCGCTACAGCCGCCGGTGCGGAAGAATAGAGTACCCCTGTGGCACAGGCCCGCGCGGATCGGTGGGCCCCAATCACGGGCCAGGCCACCGTGGGGGCAACTCCCGGGGCCAGATCCCCCTGCGCCCCCCCGAGAACCCCGGAGGCCGCCCGCGTCGCCAGGTCCCGCCGGTAAGTGCCTACTCTAATTTACGCCGCCAGAACCGGCAAAAAAGCGGGCAGCCATCGGCCCATCGCGGGCCGGAGAATTGCCAGGGGGGCCGCTGCCAGCGCGGCACGATTTTCGCCCCCGCCAAATATCCGGCGCCGGCGAATTCGGCAGCAGGCGGGGCAGGATTCACGCCGCCCCCCCCCCGGTGATTCTCCGACCCGGCGGGGGGTCGGAGAATCCCGCCCCATATTGAGGAATGACAGACTTTTAATTCTGTTTTCGTCTCCTATTGTCAAAAGAAAACTCTCAATACTCTGCCTCAGAAATGTGTCTTATCATCATCTTCAGAAGACCATAGTCAGTTTTACCAGTGTGAGGCCTTTCAGCCACTAGCTCATTAAGTATTTTCAAGTCAGAGATGGCTCCAGAGTTGGACTACCAGTATTACATCGATGCATTCAAAACCGTATTGCATTAACCCAAAAGCAACAAGTATAATACCACCATGTTATCCTCAACTGTGTAAGAAATGGTGCAGAATTTCTCTGACTTGATAAAAAAATGGAACTTTGATTTTAGAACATTAGAGGGGAAGAAATTGAGAGACCCAAGGGTTGAACATCTAAAATGTGATTATATTTTTTCTTCTTTTCCCTTAACGATTAGGTGTCTAAAGACGATCGAAGTGATGTGGAAAGCAGCTCAGAGGATGAGGATCAACCCGAACAAAATGCCCATGCAAAAACATTATAACAGCCTTTTATAGTGACTGACCAAGAAATTCCACAGTTTCTCAGGATGCAAAGTCCAAACTACGAAAGAAAGAGGAAGCCTTTTATTTAAAAGAAAAAAAAACTTGTTCTCTGCTACATGAAAATGTGCATTTGTGTCATAATTGGCTGAAAACTATTCCTTGTGGACTGTTTACATAAATTTATCAAACTTTAATTATGATATTTGCTAGTTCAGAGTATTATGCTGCACTACTAAGGCCCAAATTATGATAAGATAATGAGGATATTTTAGCATGAGTGGAACTCTTTTGACTTCATTTCTAAAATAAACTTTATAGGCATGCAATTTTTAAACAACACCAACTGAGCTTTGTCATTTGAGTGAGGTTACATGGTGTTTAGAAATTGAAGTTTTTCATCGGAAAGAAATAGTTTCAAAACAAAACCAATGGCCTCTGTGCCCCACTGCACTGAGCAGGGCAGGATTTTAGCCAAAGTTCCTAGTCTCATCCCAGTCCCCCACTCTGGTTTGAAAGTCTATTTGTGTAGACTTTGGATACGAAGGCTGTATGGAATAGAATAGCTGTCTGACACTCAACCGCTTAAATTCATCAATGAAAAGGAGTCACTCGCCAAACTAAAGTGCGATCACTGCCTGTGGAACTGTATTCCAAAATGCCTCGCATTCTTCAGGCGAAGAAAGGAATATTTTTCTACACATGCAAGAAATATTTTGGGCGCGAACTTCCGGCCACGCTGCGCCAGAAAAGCATCTCGCTGCGGCGCAAGGTGGTGCTCGCAACGCCTCGTGAGATGTTGCAAGGAGACTCTTTCCCCCCACCCTCTTTCCCCCCCCCCCCCCCCAACAATGGGCAGGATCATTTTTTGGCAAATCTACACATTAAGAGCGAGGCAGTAAGCCTTACTCCAATGTGCAGATTTCCAAGGTGCCTGAGGCTTTGGGATTCAATCCCTTCGCCTAAAGGACCTCGGGCGCCATTTGGTACTGGTTTCCACAAACGCGAACCAGATGGAATGGCACTTGTGGGGTCCCCAAGGGGATCGGAGGCACCCAGCTGTATGCCCTTTGGGCAGGGTGGTGTCCTGGCACTGCTGGTGCCACCTGGGTACCCTGGCAGTGCCAACCTGCCACCCTGGCTGGGCCATCTGGGTGCCATCCTGGCACTGCCACAGTGCCAAGATGGCATTTTCTGTGCGCACGCAATCGGGCCGGGCTGCCCACAGTGGGTATTGTGGAGTGTGAGGGAGGGAGGCCGGGGGACCCTCTCATGTTGCATTCGGGCTGGGGGGAGGTTTTTATTTGGGGGGGGGGGCCCTCGGAGATCAGGATGCCATTTAAAAATGGCGCCCCAATCCTTCGCTGCAACGGGAAGGTCCGGCGAGCGGAGCTCTCCGTTGTAAAAAAAAAAAAAACGGTGCTATGTGTGGCTTCGGCTGCACGTTTCCTGTTTAGGCTCCTTATTCAACAGGAGGAGCATTGAATAGCCGCATGTTTCTCGGCGCGGTGAGTGCCTGAAAACACGTGGCTAAACGCGCTCGCTAGGGAACTTTGTTCCCTTTTGGGAAGATTGCGTCCTTTAACATCATTATCTTGTGGGAAGTCCATTTTAAAAAAATAAAATAAAAAGCGAGATTTTCTTCCGATGTCAACTGAGGTGCACCATTAACTGGGCGCAGCAGGTGTTGGTAAAGTGGCAGTGCATGCCCGAATTTCTAAAGTCTCTGCACCCAGATGATGATGTGCCAGAACACCACGACAGTAGAATCTTCCCCAAGGTCTTACATTTGTGTCCCCGTGCAGATTTCATGCTCTGCAAGGAGTTAGGTGCTCACCGTAGGGGAAATTGTCCAGTATTCTTTCACTCATAAGAACTGTAACACATTTCCCAACTGAAACACGAGAAGAAACACGAGCTATAACAAACCTTTAGATTTGTTATTGGGCTATGAAGATACATCAACGTTTTTTGCTTTCTGTGTAAAACTTGGAAGTTGTTAAGAAAGAAAACAAAACTGTTGCAAACATGGGTCAGGCCGCATATGTTTGAAAGTTGACGATCAAACTATTGAGCTGCTGTGACAGGCACTTCACAAATGGCAACTGCAGATCTGGGCCGGAATCGCAGGCCCTTGCGATTCACTTTTCCCGGCCGGCAGTGCACCTCGGCCCGTGGGTTTCCTGGCGGCATAGGGTGACGTCGGTGGGAAATCCCATTGACAAGTGGCGGGAAGATAGAATCCCTGGAGGCTCTGATGGCACTTCGGATTACACTGGATTGTAGCTTTCAGCAGAGAGGAATGAGATTTTAGGAAAATAGGTACACCAATCATTCACCAAAGACAATATTTCAAATGAGTTGATAGAACAGTTGAATGTATTCTGCATATTTCATGCCACAGTATTTTGCCCACATCACAGGTGTGAGGAACTCCTTAAAGGAGTTTCATTTTTTCTGTTTTAAAATGGGGCTATTTCAATCAGAGAAAGTACTTTTATATCTATGACATAATCTTAGAGCAGTATTGCTCCAGATTAATTTGGCTGCCATCTTGAACCGCCGCTGTCCATGTGGTGCAAGTACACCAACTATGCTATTCGGGTGGGAGTTCCTTGATTTTTGACCCAGCGACAGTGAAGGAACAGCGATATATTTCCATATACCTCCAGGTGGTGGGGTTCCCATATATCTGCTGCTCTGTCTTGTCCTTCTAGTTGCCAGGGGTTGTGGGTTTGGAAGGTGCTGTCTAAGGAACTTTGGCATGTTACTGCATCTTGTAGATGGTACACATGGCTGCCACTGTTAGTCAGTGATGGAGGGTTTGAACGTTTGTGGAAGGGGTAGCAATTAAGTGGTTTGTCCTGGATGGTGGCGAACCTCTTGAGTGTTGTTGGTGCTACACTCATCCAGGCAAGTGGAGAGTATTCCATTACGCTCCTGACATGCCTTGTAGATGGAGGACAGGCTTCGGGGGCTCAGGAGGTGAGTTAATCGCCATAAGATTCCTAGCCTTTGACTTGCTCTGATAGCCACAGTATTTTTTTAAAATTTACCAGAGTATCCAATTTTTTTTTTTCTCAATTAAGGGGCAATTTAGCATAGCCAATCCACCTACCCTGCACATCTTTGGGTTGTGGGGGTGAGACCCAAGCAGACACGGGGAGGATGTGCACATTCCACGTGGGCAGTGACCCGGGACCAGGATCGAACCTGGGTCCTCGGCGCTGTGAGGCAGTAGAGCTAGCCACTGTGCTGCCCTGGAAGCCACAGTATTGCATATGGCTAGTCCAGTTCAGTTTCTGATCAATGGTAACCCCCAGGATGTTAATTGTGGGGGATTCAGTGATGGTGATGTCATTGAATGCCATGGGTCGATGGTTAGATCCTCTCTTGTAGGAGATGGTCATTGTTTGGCAAATGTAACTTGCCACTTGTTAGCGCAAGCCTGGATATTGTTCAGGTCTTGCTATACTTGGACATGGACTATTATGTGAGGAGTTGCGAATGGTGCTGAGCATTGTACTCTCATCTGCGAACATCCCCACTTCTGACCTTGTGATGGAAGGGAGGTCATTGAAGACACAGCTGAAGATGATTGGGCCTAGGACACTACCCTGAGGAACTCCTGCAGTGGTGTCTTGGGACTGAGATGATTGACCTCCAACTGCTACAACCATCTTCCTTTGTGCCAGGTATGACTCCAACCAGCAGAGTTTTCCCCCTGGTTCCCATTGACTCCAGTTTAGCTAGGGCTCCTTGATGTCAAGGGCAGTCATTCTCACCTCGCTTCTGGCATTCAGCTCTTTTGTCCATATTTGAACTAAGGCTGAGGTCAGGAGCTGAGTGACCCTGGCGGAACCCAAACTGAGCGTCCCTGAACAGGTTATTGCTGAGTAAGTGCCGCTTGATAGAAATGTTGATGACTTCCTCCATCACTTTGCTGATGATGGAGGGCACACTGAAAGGACAGTAATTGGCTGGTTGGATTTGTCCTGTTTCTTGTGTACACACCTGGGCAATTTTCCACATTGCCGGGTAGCTGCCAGTGTTGTAGCTGTACTGGAACAGCTTGGCTAGAGGTGTGGCACGTTCTGGAGCACAAGTCTTAAGTGCTATTGCCAGAATATTGTCAGGGCCCATAGCCGTTGCAGTGTGCATTGCCTTCAGCTGTTTCTTGATATAACGTGGAGTGAAGCGTATTGGCTGAAGACTGACATCTGTGATGCTGGGGACCTCCCGAGGAGATTGAGATGGATCATCCACTCGGTACTTCTAGCTGAAGATTGTTGCGAATGCTTCAGCCTTGACCTTTGCATATATGTGCTGGGCTCCTCTATCATTGAGGATGAGGATATTTGTGGAGCATCCTCCTCCAGTGAGTTTAATTGTCCACCACCATTCACGGTAGGATGTGGCATGACTCCAGAGATAGACCTGATGCGTTAGTTGTGGAATCACTTGGCTCTGTTAATTACTTGCTGTTTATGCTGTTTGGCACACAAGTAGTCCTGTGTTGTAGCTTCACCAGGTTGACACCATTTTTTGGTATGCCTGGTGTTGTTCCTGGCATGCTCTCCTGCACTTTTTATTGAACCAGGGTTGATCCCGGGGCTTGGTGGTAATGGTGGAGTGGGGGATATACCGGCCATGAGGTTGCAGATTGTGGTTGAAAACCATTCTGCTGCTGCTGATGGCCCACAGCACCTCGTGGATGCCCAGTCTTGAGTTGCTAGATCCATTCAAAGTCTATCCCATTTAGCATGGTAGTAGTGCCACACAACACTTGGAGGGCATCCTCAGTGTGAAGATGGGACTTTGTCTCCACAAGGACTGTGTGGTGGTCACTTCTGACGATATTGTCATGCACAGATAATTCTACAGGCAGATTGATGAGGATAAGGTCAAGTATGTTTTTCCCTCTCGTTGGTTCCCTCACCATCTGCTGCAATCCCAGTTAGCAGCAGGATAATGAAGATATGCCCCCAGAGCACTAGCCTAGGCTTCTGAATTACTGATCCAGTGACATTACCATTACACTACTGTTTCCCCATTCCATAAGATATAGGAGCAGAATGACACCATTGAACCCGCCATTCAATCATGGTTGATATGTTTCTCATCCCCATCCTCCTGCCTTCTCGCGTATCCCCTGATTCCCTTATTAATTAAGAACCTATTATCGCTGTCTTAAAGATACCCAGTGACTTGCCCTGCACTGCCTTCTGCGGCATTCCAAATTTCTTGATGGTAATGTCAGACATTACATTAGCCTTACTGATTGCTTTTTGCATCTGTGCACAAGTTTTCGGTAATTGTTATATATGGATACCCCAAATCGCTTTGCAGCTCCATATTTGCAAGCCCTCACCATTAGTGATTTGTCTGGTTGAATGAGGTAGGAGTGGGTTTAACTTTAGGAGTAACAGCGGCACCATCACTTTTGGGGAGGTGGTAAAACATTTTAAAATTTGGTTGGTTTGATGACTTGTTTGATCACTCATCAACTTACAATGATTATTTGACGGACAGGGGAGGGGATAAAAGAGGAGGAGGCATTGCATTATTAGGTAAGGAATCAGTTACTGCAGTCAGGAGAGATGGTATCTTGGAGGGAGCATCAAATTCATTTTTGTGGATAGAGCATGGGAATAACAAACAGACAGCCACATTGCTGGGTGTTTATTATAGATCCCCAGGTGGTCAGTGGGAAATTGAGGAGCAAATATGTGTGCAATTCGCAGAGATGTGTAAAAATAATCGGGTAATTATATTAGGCGATTTCAACTTTCCCAACATTAATTGGGATAGTCACTGTGTTAAGAGCTTAGATGGAGTGGAGTGCTTAAAATGTACACAGGAAACCGTTTTAGCTCAATCTGCAGAGGTTCCGACAAGGGACGGCACAGTGCTGGAGCAAATTCTGGGTAACTAAGCCAGACAGGTGGTTGAGGTGATGGTAGGGAGCATTTTAGTGATATCAACCACAACATGGTACAATTTAAACAGAAAATACTGGACAATCTCAACAGGTCTGACATCCTCTGTGGAGAGAAAAGGGAGCTAACGTTTCGAGTCTGGGTGACTCTTCGTCGAGTCATCCAGACTCAAAACATTAGCTTCCTTTTCTCTCCACAGATGCTGTCAGACCTGCTGAGATTGTCCAGCATTTTCTGTTTAGATTCCAGCATTTCCAGTAATTTGCTTTTATCTATGGTACAATTTAAGCTTGTCATGGACAAAGAAATAGACAAGTTGCAAAAAAAAAAAAAAAAAAAATTTTGGATTGGGGGAGAGCAGATTTTAATAAAATAAGGCAGGGCCTGGCCAAGGTAGAGTGGAAAGAGCTGCTTGTGGGTAAATCTACAGAAGAGCAGTGGGGGCATTCAGAAAGGAAATGGAGAGGGTATAGACTCAACATGTTTCTTCCAGGGTAATTTGAAGGATTAACCAGCACAGCGAACCATGAATGACTAGAGATATTCAGGGAACAGTGTGAAGGAAAAGAGAGGCTTTAAGCAAGTACATGGGGGAAAATCTGTGGAGGCATTAGTACAGAAAGTGCAAGGTGAAGCATAAGAAAGCAATTAGCCTATGGAAAATTTCGGAGAAGCTCCAACTCCCGAAGGGGAATGAGCTCCGATACCTGCAGCTGCTTGACTTGCTCCATAAGGAGACAAGAATGTTCCCCCAGCTCCCCGAACACACAGTCTTAGACACAATGGTAGGGTTGGACTGGTGTAAGGGCGTCAAGTGTGGCGACATTTACAGGCGACTTATAGAAAAGATCAGGACCCCACTGGACAAGACCAGATGGAAATGGGGGGCGGGCAGGAGGAGATGGGCATGGACATAGGAGGAGGACTCTGAATTGAGGTGCTGCACAGGATCAACTCCATCTCCTCCTGCGCCAGGCTTAGCCTGATGCAGCTCAAGGTTGCATAGAGCGCATCTTATTAAGACACGCATGAGCGGGTTCTTCCTGGTGGTGGAGGATAAGTGCGAGCGGTGTCAGAGGGGCACGGCAAACCACACCCACATGTTCTGGGCATGCTTCAGACTCCGTTCTCGGCGGACTTTTTTGAGGCCTTGTCCAAAGTTGTGTCAGTAGAGATTGAGCCGTACCCACCTGTGGTGGTCTTCGGGTTGTCAGAGCATTCCGAGCTCTGGACAGGGATAGGGGCAGACGCCCTTGCCTTCGCCTCAGTGATCGCCAGGCGGAGACTTCTGCTAGGCTGGAAGTCAGCAGCGTTACCTCTGGCCTCTGGGTGGCTCTCAGGCCTGGGTGAGTTCCTGAAATTAGAAAAGGTAGAATTCTTTATCAGGAGGTCCGAGAGGAAATTTCACGACACTTGGAAGAAGTTCATGAACCTCTTTGAGGACCTGTATGCAACCAGCAACTAACGAAGGGATAGAGGAGTGGCAGAAAGGGAGAGGGGGGTAGGTAGGAAGGGAAGGGAGGGCACGGGGGAGGGTGTGTGTGTGCAGGAACACCGCCAGATCAGAAGGTAGCTTGTGTGCAGCAGGTGAGAGACTGGTTAGGAGGCCATTAGCCTGGGGGGGCGGGGGGGGGAGGGGGGACAGCCCCCCCACACACATGTAAAACCAGGGAGGTTGATTATCCAAACCTCACTTGAGAATGAGTGCACACAAAGAAAGTTGAGAGTTCTGACAGGGACTGTAAATACAAATGTAAATAACAGAATGGGAACCTTGTCACAGGCAAAGTGACAACTGTTTGTACAGATGTATATGCAACTATTGTTGCCTCGTCTCTTCATTTATGTATTGCCAATGGTGTTGCTTTGTTTTGTTACACAGAAGAAATCTTTTCACTAAATGTCAAAATCCCAATAAAAATATTTTTCAAAGAAAGCAATTAGGAGAGCGAAGAGGGGATACGAGAAAGTTCTGGCTGGTAAAAGTAGGGAAAAATCACAAGATATTCTATAAATATATCAATGGGAAGAGGATAACCAGTGAAAGAGTAGGGCCCATTAGCGACCAAGGGGGTATCTGTGGGTGGAGTCAGAGGGCATTGGCATTTTGTTGAACGAATACTTCATATCCGTCTTCACCCAAGAGAATGACGGTGTAGGTATGGATCTCTGGGAGGGAGACTGCGAGGTTCTTGAGCAAATTGAAAAAGGGTGTGACATGGTATTGGAGGGTTTGGCAGCCTTAAAACTGGATATATCTCCAGGTCCGGATGAATTGTGTCCCAGGATGCTGTGGGAAGTGAGGAAGGAGATTGTAGGGGCTTTGACCCAAATTTTTAATTCCTCTCTGCCCAAGGGGGAGGTGTCAGAGGACTGGAACTGATGTGGTTCCATTATTTAAGAAGGGGTGGAGAGATGAGGAAGCGAACTACAGACCAGTGAGTCTCATGTCAGTGACAGGGAAACTATTGGAGAAAATTCTGAAGGAGAGACTTATCTCCTTGGAGTGGCAAGGTTTGACTATGGATAGACAGCATAGCTATGTCAGAGGAAGTCATGCCTAACAAATTTGATTGAATTTTTTGAGGAGTTGGTCAGGTTTCTAGATGAAGATAGTCGATGTAGTTTACATGGATTTCAGCAAAGCATTTGACAAAGTTCCACATGGGAGATTTATAAAGAAGGCAAATGCACAGGGGATACAGGGTAATTTGATAAGGTGCATTCAAAATTCACTTAGTTGTAGGAGACAGGGGGTGATGACAGAAGGCTGTTTTAGTGACTGGAAGCCAGTGTCCAATGGCACACCAGAGGGATCTGTGCTGTGACCCCTATTGTTCATCATTTATATAAACAACATAGATGACTGTGTGGGGGGGTAGGTTCATTATGTTTGCAGATGACACAAAGATTGGCTGGATGACTAACAGTGTTTTGGGTTTCAGGAAAATATAGACAGGATAGTCAAATGAGCAGATCAGTGGCAGATGGAATTTAACCCTGAAAAATGTGAGGTGATACACTTTGGATGGAGCAATTTGACAACAAAGTATTCAATGAACGGCATGACACTGGGACGTTCTGAGGAACAAAGGAACCGTGGCGTGCTTATCCACAGATCTCTGAACGTGGAAGGGCAGGTTAATAGGATAGTGAAAAAGGCATATGGGACACTTGTCTTTATCAATCGGGGCATAGATTACTAAAGCAGGGAGGTCATGTTAGAGTTGTATAGAACTTTGGTGAGTTCACAGCTGGTGTACTGTGTGCAGTTCTGGTTGCCGCATTATAGAAAGGATTTAGATTTAGTGAAAAGTATTGTTCTGCATACAGTCCAGGTAGATCGTTCCATGCATGAAAGAAGACAGGGCACACAGGATGTGATTGCACTGGAGGGCGTGGAAAGGAGACTCACCAGGATGTTGCCTGGGATGGAAAAATTAAGTTATGAAGAGAGGTTTGATATGCTTGGGTTGTTTTCGTTGAAGCAGAGAAGACTGAGGGACAGCGTGATCGAGGTGTACAAGATTATGAGGGACACGGACAGGGTGGATGGGAAGCAGCTGTTCCTCTTAGTTGAAGGGTCAGTCATGAGGGGACCCAAGTTCAAGGTGAGGGACCGGAGGTTTAGAGGGGATGTGAGGAAAGATCTTTTTACCCAGACAGTGATGACGTTCTGGAATGCACTGTCTGGGTGGGTGGTAGAGGCCGGGTGGGTGGTAGAGGCCGGTTGCCTCACATCCTTTAAAAAATACCTGGATGAGCACTTGGCCCATTGCCTTGAACGTTATAATGTGCCAAGTGCTGGCAAATGGAATTAGGTAGGTAGGTCAGGTGTTTTTCATGTGTTGGTGCAGACTCGATGGGCTGAAGGCCCTCTTATGCTCTGTGAATTTCTGTGATTCTGTGACAGCTGCCAAAAACATGTTCAGCAGTATGACCCCAGCTATAAAAATAATGAACCTAGTTAAAATTCCATACTATGATATCTCTAAATAAATATGTAAAGAATTAAAGATCCCCATACTGCTCTGCATATGTGCTGCATCTGTGCGAAAGTTAGTGTGTATAAAAATTTCATGCCGCATTAAGTGTCATCCACTGAGTTGCAAGATGCAGTGAGTAGTTAAAAATGTTTATTAATATAAGGGGCGAGCGAGTCTTTTGTCTTGACGGGATATTGCTGGGACTGGGTTTCTATCGGCCCCTCCAGCTTCCTCCCACAGTCCAAAGATGTGCAGGTTAGGTGGGGATAGGAGAGCGGAGTGGGCCTAGATAGGGTGTGCTTTTATAGGGTTGGTGCAGACTCGATTAGCTGAATGGCCTCCTTCTGCACTGTAGGAATTCTATGTTCCTATTCAATGATTCTATGAATTAGTTTTCACCATTTAAAATATGCAAACCTTCTACAACTGAAGAGCCTATGAGCGCCCCATCCCGTTCTTAAGAGCAGCAGGTTACTTTGGGGTGCTGGGTTACTGACGGTGGCCGTTGACATTGCATTGTACATCAGCATACTGTTGCTATGATGCGTGCACCACAGCGCCAAGAAATTACATTTATGCAGCACCTTTAGATGTTGTGCAATGGAACTATGACCAGACCAAAAAAAAAATATCCCTCTGAGCTACTTGAGGATATTAGGAAAGTTGAGAAAGCTCGGTCGAAGGGTTAGGTTTAAGGAGTGTCTTAAATGGGGAGAGAATTGGGAAGGTTTAGCAGTGGAATTCCAGAGTTTAGGACCTTGTCAGCCGAAGGCCAGGCCGCCGATGGCAGAATGAAGGAAATGAGAGATGGACCAAGTGTCCAAAATTGGAGGAACCCACAGCTCTGTGTTTTGGGCCGAAGAAGAAGATAGGGAGAAGTGAGGCCTTGGAGACGACGCTTCATACACAGCACAGTCTATTCCTGATGATATTCTGTATTGAGTTATCCAATAATTACACTTCAAAAGTGAAAGTGCCTTGGGATATTTTATTTAAGTTGCCAAATAAATTCAATAGGTGTGGTATAAAAACATCACTGTGAAACACCAATCATTGATTTACAGCCAAGATCATTTTGACATGAAAAACAAATGTCACTGATTATATACAGAATTTTAAAATTATCCAACATTAATATGGATTGAACTGTGAAATCACCTCTGTCTAAAATAACTTGTAAGTGCATTTTAGTTCCTGGTTGTATGATTCAACTTCAGGAGGCTGTACCAGAGGCAAAATGGATTTGCAGATAATTACCCTAAATGGTAATGGAGTTATGTGCAGGATTACATGGATTTGTCGTTTGTGACGGCCTCGCCACCATATCATTACCACTTGTCTCATCGCCACCATGAAGTGCCTGGAATCTCCTGAATACACATCTGCTGGAGTTGACACACAGCTCCACATTTCCCCGGGTCCTTCTCCACATTGCAAAAGTCGATGACGAATAAACTAAAGGAAAGAGCGAGCTGAAGGGCAGTTGGTGTCGGTAAGAAGCCGGGGCTGGGGAGGAGGGGCAGGAGAAACATCGGGACAGATGGGAAGGATCAGCTAAAAATAGCATCTGTTTCTGCCTGACGCACTGGAACCAGGCACACACTCAGCAAACTTTCCCAACGCTCCGGCTTGCCACAGGAGTTTTACACTAGAAGATTTGGTGGGAATTTATTGGTGAGCTGACTATGTCGGTTTCAGGAGAAACTGATTACAGGTAATGTAACGGTGGTGATAATATATGAAAAAAATGTATGGCCCAGGGTTACTTATTGTGACTTGTAACAAGACGTATTATTTTAAACATACCCGAGCCCTCCAAACCAAGTGTATTTTCATTCGTTAGAAGTGGCTACACCCCACCGAGAAGCTTAACAAATCTAAGGTGCCACTTCTCCCAATGTAAGGGCTGCTGACGTTATGTTGTGTGGTGATTGGAAACTGAAGAGCTGGCATTTGAACCTTTGTATTCTGTGGCCTTCAGAATGATGCTAGGAGGCCTCCATGTTGTCTTTGTGAAGTTGCTGGATTCTGGGGTGGGGATGGATATTTTGATCTTTGATTCTTCTCTGGGTCTTTGTACTTGAAATCCAATCGGCTGGATGCTCCGTTCCTGAGACTAAGTGTTGACGTTGGGGCAGGATTCGCAGTTCTACGGCAGCAAAACTGGCGACGCACCTGGACCGATTCAACGGCTGTTCAGGGACTAGCACTGTCGCCACGTGCAACACAATCGATTCCTACGAATCTTGGATTCACCGGGTCCGGGATTTGCACTCCGGAGGCTACCAGGCTGCAGCTGCATATACACACTCCCTACGCACCATCCCACCCGACAAGATGGCAGCAAGACGCGGGGCCCAGAGGTTCACCAATGCGGAACTAGATGTCTTGCTATATGCCGTGGAGGAGAGCTGGGCGACCCTGTACCCTGGGGTGGGAAGGAGGCTGCCAGCCACTGCTGTTCACCGAGCCTGGACGCAGGTGGCAGAGGTGGTCTGCGATGTGGGCAACACCGTCCGGGCCGGCCAGCAGGAATAAATTGCATGACGCCTCAGGGCAGCAGGGTGAGTAGGCAGCACTATGCCCCTGGCACCAACTCCAGTGTCGCACACGCATACCCCCCCCCCCCCCCAGAGAGAGGACGAACCCCCACCCTGCACCACATGCCGGCATCTATACTGGCAGCATGGCCGGGTGCCCTGGTCTGAAGCCACCATCGAGCTACCCCCTGGGCTGCATGCATGGACTGTCTAACACTGTGCGTTTTCTGTGTCTCTCCCACCTCCCCACCCCCCACCCCCCCCCCCACCCCCTCCGCCCGGGAGCGGTGGAAGACTCAAGGGGGTCTGTCGGACCTGCGGCTCCTCATCGCGGCAGAGCAGAGGGCACTGGACGTGGGCCCAAAGAAAGTGCAGTCACCAGGGTGGAGGTCGGCATCGGGCAAGGAAGTGAGACCCCACTGAGTTGGGGTTCCCCGTGCATGTGTGTCACCCCCTACCGCCACCCCCACACCACTCTCACATTACCCCCACTCCCACACCACCCCTTACACGCCCGCGCCACGTCCACCGCCACGACCCGCAATGCATTCATGCGTCCTGTCTTGTGTCTTACAGGAGCTGTTGATGATGAGGCGGCCCTTCAAGTGCCCGCTGCCCCCAGCTAGAACCCCAGGTGCTGAGCAGCGACGAGGCTGACACCAACACGGACGGGAGCCCTCGGCCTGCATCCCAGGGCACCCCGGAGCTTGAGTCTAGAGGAAACAGTGCAACGTGGCCAATAAAAGCTGAGAGACCCCGCTCCCGGGATCTACCCGGCTCGCAACGCCTCACGAGATCTAACGCGATCTCTCAAGATATTGCGAGCCGGATTGGGGTGGGATCACCTTTTAGCAAATCTGCATATTAAAACCAGACAGCGAGTCTCGATTTATATGTGCAGATTCCTGAGGTACCCGAGGCATGGGATCTATCTCCCTCACCTTGGAGACCTTTGTTGCTCGTTTTAGCCTTAGTTTAATTGCTCTTATTCTGTCACCTTTGCTCTTGAGTCGCCAGGTATCTTTCTGATACCGCCACGTGGTTCAAGTCCGAGTAATGATTAATCCAACACACCGCTTAGTAAGAGTTAAATCAACGCTCATTTATTATATACAGCAATCAATACTTATACATTAATTCTACCTCTAAGCTACTTCCTACAACTAACATGCCAATACTTAACTTTGGAAATGGCCCACCAGGTCAGGGAAACGAATGGCCTTTCGTATGGGTTCTGAGCCTGCGGGATTCAAAGCTGGTACAGGTCGATAGTCAGGAGTGTCTATCTGGTAGCGATTGTTGGAGTAAGACTTACGTTTCTTTCGGCTGTTGTTGGAGAGAGTGAAGAAGGGTGCAGCCGGGAGAAGAAGGGTGAAGAAGGGTGCGGAGAGGAGAAGAAGGGTCGATTTGAACTTGGCACCTATTCTTATAGTCCCCAGAGGCTTCCCGCCTCTCGGGGCGGACCTTGTACCTGGTTCCAAGTGATTGGACTTGGTCCCAATCACTTGGTTCGATATTCTCCAATGCTGGAGCGATTCCTTGATCGAGGGGTGGTCGTTTACCTCTCTTTGTGTCAGCTCCTGCTGGCGTCGAAAGATCTCGGTTGGCTTTGTATGTCTATTTTGTATCAATTGTTCCCGGGGATTGCTGATTAATATGCAGATGACTGGGGTGTTGTTATGTTGATGGCTGCAGGTATCGATTCGGTCTGGCTTCCCCAGAGGCGAATACACTGTTTTACCTGCAGCTGTCTGAGTCCTGTTGGCTGATTTTCCCATCAGCCTCTCCAGTTCACCATTTTAAATCGGTGTTTGGCCATTCTAATCTGGAGTCAGCCATTTTACATGGCTACACCTTGGGTGAGCGCTGTTCAGTACTGGTCTCCAGAAATGGGGACCAGATGGAATGACACTTGTGGGGGTCTCCCAGGGGATTGGAGGCCCCCAGGTGCATTCCCTTTGGGCAGGGTGGGAGCCTGGCACTGCCAAGGTGCCCAGGTTGGCACTGCCAAAGTGCAAAGCTGGAATTTTTTGTATGGGTGCGATCGGGCCAGGGGTGCACTGCGCTGTTGTTGGGGTGAGTGGGGACTATCCCGTAGTGCATTGGGGCTGGGGGGGTTCCTCGAAGATGTTGGGGATCTCCGATTGCCCCAGTATATAGCTGTCATGCACACGCCTGGGGAAGGGTGTACACACGTGCATGATCCGGAGCTGGTGGTCGCTCATGAGTTCAACATTCAGGGAGTGGAACCTCTTCCCATTGATGAAAGGCACTCCCTGTTGGCCTGGTGTGCGCAAGGTGACATGCGTACCATCTATTACCCCCTGGACCTGGAGCATTTCAACGATGGTGGAGAATCCTGCTGCCTGGGCACCTTGTTGGGCTTGGTCCAGGTCAAAGTTTATACAGTCAGCTGCCCACGCAAACAGTGCATCCATGACTTCACGGATGCACTTTTCGGCTGTAGGTTGGGATATGCAGCACAAGTCCCCATTCAAGCCTTGGAATGAACCCAAATTTTAGAAGATCAGGGCCGTAGTGACCTTGACTGCCACCAGGAGTGAGTATCCTCCTCCTCCACGTGTTGCCAAGTCAGCAAGGCCATGGTACTGTCTCCTTGCTGAGGTGGAGACTCCTGTAGAATATGCTGTCTGACATCTCCTCAAACGACCAGCAACGCCCGTACAGCTTGGGCCATTGCTGGCCTCCTCGTCTGAGTCCCTCCCTGGCCTGATGGGCGGCCAGGTCCTCAGAGTGTGGGGCGGGCTGCTGAACATGGGCTGCCGCCTCAAGCCTGCGCCAACGCTGCTGCCACTGCCTTCTCCAGCATCCGGCCGCCCGGACTACCACCAGCACCGCGCGAGCAGCTGCTGCGGGTCAGTGAGAGTTAAAGTGACCTTCATCATATTACCATGGACAGGGCTCTATCCTGGGGATGTTCAGTGGGACAGACATGCAGCAGCTAAAGTTGTTCCTGTTCAGGGTATACACTATCCGGGGGGTGGCCTGTTGGACCCGCAGGCGCTGGGCCCCTCACCCCCTAGCCCAGGGGCGACCCCCAACCGGGCAATTTCCCATCCAGGGGGCACCCCCCACCCCCTCACCCCCTCTACCCCCACCCAGCCCCAAGCACCGGAGCAGCAGATGATTGCTCAAATTTGCAGATGGCTACTCACCCCCTCCACTCCCCTCAGCAGACATTGTGCTAGCTTCATGTTTTTCAATAGGTGTGCTAAAGGGTGCCCGCGTGACGCTCGCTGGGGAGTCGGTTAGTTCATGGGAGGCCGTTAGATAGGGATTCTGTCCTGTTAACTATATGGAGATTGGCCTCAATTGGTGTCAATTGGTTTCTCGCCAGGTCTAGGTGGGGTTTGGAACCTGCCAATAGGAGTGGGCTGGTTAGACTGAAAACCAATCGGTGCCTGGCGCGGATCCCAATTTTGGCCTCTCCCACGATCTAACCTGCTTGCGTTGTTCCCCGCCGGGCGCAATGCAGCCATTAGACTGTGCACCAAGTGCATGGACAGTCAGGTTCAAGCTCGGACAGTTACCAGGGAGAGGAATTGAGTTGGTGGCAACCAAGAAACAGTGGAGCAAAGAGGATGTGTAAGAGGCCAAAGACAGAGGAACAGGAATTCTGAGAGTATTGCAGGGCTGCACAAGGTGATTATTACCAATGTTACTACTATTGTTCCCCCCCACAGCTGTCCAGTTTTAAAAAATAAATGTAGAGGACCCAATTCTTTTTTTTCCATTTAAGGGGCAATTTAGCATTGGCAGTCCACCTACCCTGCACATCTTTGAGTTGTGGGGATGAGATCCATGCTGGTACAGGGAGAATGTGCAAACTCCGCACGGACAGTGATCTGGGGCCAGGATCGAACCCGTGTCCTGGGCGCCTTGAGGCAGAAGTGCTAACCACTGTGCCGCCCTCACAGCTGCCCAGTTCAGAGATTCTAGCCTCTTGGATAACTGCGCCTCCATTCACCTCACTATTGGCCATAGTCAGTAGCCTAGATCTGGAATTTTTACCTGAAGCATTCGACATCTCCACTTTTCCAAATTTAAAACACTCCTTAAAAAGTTGAAAGCATTTGCCCTCGCTCCTAATATCTGCCACCTTGACTCAGCAGCCATTTTAAAAATTATTATGCCTTGGGGTGCTTTTCTCCATTAAAAGATTTTTGTTATCTAACCAGGGGCCGGTTAACAAAGTATTACTGACTTCCGCGTGCGGCGATGACCAGCTAAGTCGCACGTTTCAGCACCTCCCGTTTTAACGGACTTTTGGGCTCTTATCGGGAAACCCAACGGCAATTTTCGAAGGCTAAACCCACTGTGAGGCGACATAGAAGGGAGTCCCCCCCCGGATGTGAATGGACAGAAGAGATAATAGTGGCCAGATTACGGAGGATCCTCTGGAGCAGCGGCAAAGAAGGGCAGTGAGAAGCAAGATGGCGGCGGAGGGAGGCCAGTTGGTATGGGGCCTGGAACAGCAGGAGTTTCTCCGGCGATGTGTGGAGGAGCTCAAGAAGGAGGTGCTGGCGCCGATGCTGCAGGCGATTGAGGGGTTAAAGGAGGCGCAGAAGACCCAAGCGATGGAGCTCCGTGGAGTGAAGGCAAAAGCTGCCAAAAATGAGGACGAGATACAGGGCTTGGTGGTGAAGACGGAGACGCACGAGGCACTGCATAAGAGGTGTATGGAGAGACTGGAAGCCCTGGAAAATAGCTCGAGGAGGAAGAACTTAAGAATCTTGGGTCTTCCCGAAGGGGCAGAGGGAGCGGACGTTGGGGCGTATGTGAGCATGATGCTCCATACCTTAATGGGAGCTGAGGCCCCGACGGGCCCCCTGGAAGTGGAGGGAGCGTATCGAGTCCTCGTGAGAAGACCAAAGGCAGGAGAAATACCTCGAGCAATAATGGTGAGGTTCCACCGCTACAAGGACAAGGAGATGGTCGAAAAAGACACGGAGCAGCAGGTGGGAGAACGCGGTGATCCGCGTGTATCAGGATCGGAGTGCGGAGGTGGCGAGAAGGAGGGCGAGTTTCAATCGGGCCAAGGCGGTGCTCCACAAGAGGAAAGTGAAGTTCGGAATGTTGCAGCCGGCAAGACTGTGGGTTACACACCAGGGTAAACACCACTACTTCGAGACGGCAGAAGAGGCGTGGACATTTATCGAAGAGGAGAAGTTGGACTAGATTGGAGAAAGAGTGTTTGAAATGAAGTAGTGAGGTGGTGGCAAGGGACTGTGAATCAGATGGGGGAGGGGGGGAAATTTCTTTTCCCTCGAAGTGGGGGGACACCAAGAATTGTGGGCGCCGGTGAGGAAGGGGAGGGGGAAGGAGAGAGGGAGCTGCGCCATCAGGGGCGGGGCTGAGAGGGAAGCGCGGGCTTTGTCCCCGCGCTATGGAAATTGTGGCGGGAAAAGGGGGCGCAGGAAGGAGGGGGCCTCACATGATGGGAGGCTAAGGATAAACGGGGGAAGCCGAGGTCAGCCAGAGTTTGCTGACTTCCGGAAGCAATATGAGGGAAGCAACTAAGCTAGAGAGGGATCTAGAGGGGAGGGGGGTTTAACTGGGTTGCTGCTGCTAAGGGGAAGGGGGAGCTGTTACGGGACGGGATGGTCGGGACTGGAGGGCGCCGTCGGGGGGAAAAGCGGGTGCGTGGTAACCGGGTGAGGAGCTGGTCTAAAAAAGGGGATGGCTAGTCGACGAGGGGGGTAAAGAGCCCCCCAACCCGATTGATCACGTGGAACGTGAGAGGGTTGAACGGGCCGATTAAGCGGGCAAGGGTACTTGCGCACCTAAAGAAGCTAAAGGCAGATGTGGTCATGCTTCAGGAGACGCACCTGAAACTGGCGGATCAGGTCAGATTAAGGAAAGGATGGGTGGGACAGGTATTCCACTCAGGCTTGGATGCGAAAAATAGAGGGGTGGCTATACTGGTGGGGAAACGGGTATTGTTTGAGGCGAAGAACATAGTGGCGGACAGTGGGGGTAGATACGTGATGGTGAGTGGCAGACTGCAAGGTGAGGCGGTGGTGCTGGTGAATGTATATGCCCCGAACTGGGATGACGCAAACTTTATGAAGCGTATGTTGGGGCGCATCCCGGACCTGGAGATGGGAAAGTTGGTAATGGGGGGGGGGACTTCAACACTGGGCTGGACCCAGGGCTGGACCGGTCCAGATCTAGGACCGGGAGGAGGCCGGCAGCGGCCAAGGTGCTTAAGGGCTTTATGGAGCAGATGGGAGGAGTGGATCCCTGGAGATTTACTAGGCCAAGGAGTAAAGAGTTTTCCTTCTTCTCCCAAGTCCACAAAGTGTACTCCCGGATAGACTTCTTTGTCCTGGGAAGGGCGCAGATCCCGAAGGTGGCAGGAACGGAGCATTCGGCTATAGCCATTTCAGATCATGCCCCACATTGGGTAGATCTGGAAGTAGGAGAGGAAAAGGAACAGCGCCCACTCTGGAGATTAGATATGGGACTGTTGGCGGACGAGGGGGTATGTGTAAGGGTGAGGGGATGTATTGAAAGGTACGTAGAAATTAATGATGACGGAGAGGTCCAGGTGGGAGTGGTCTGGGAGGCGCTGAAGGCAGTGGTTAGAGGGGAGCTGATCTCCATAAGGGCCCATAAGGGGAAACAAGAGGGTAAAGAAAGGGAGAGATTGTTGAGGGAGATTTTGAGGGTGGATAGGCAATATGCGGAGGCTCCAGATGAAAGGCTATACAGGGAAAGACGGAGACTGCATACGGACTTTGACTTGTTGACCACGGGTAAGGCGGAGGCACAATGGAGGAAGGCACAGGGAGTGCAGTATGAATATGGAGAGAAGGTGAGCCGGCTGCTGGCCCAACAACTTAGGAAGAGGGGGGTGGCGAGAGAGATCGGAGGGGTCAGAGACGAGGAGGGAAAGATGGGACGGGGAGCAGAGAGGGTGAACGGGGTGTTTAAGGTATTTTACGAGAGGCTATATAAGGCTCAACCCCCGGAAGGGAAAGAGGGAATGATGCGTTTCCTAGACCAGCTGGAGTTCCCGAAGGTTGAGGAACAGGAGATGACAGGACTGGGAGCGCAGATTGAGGTGGAGGAGGTGGTAAAAGGAATTGGGAACATGCAGGCAGGGAAGGCCCCGGGACCGGATGGGTTCCCGGTGGAGTTCTATAGGAAATACGTGGACCTGCTGGCCCCACTTCTGACGAGAACCTTCAATGAGGCTAGGGAAAGGGGGACACTACCCCCGACGATGTCGGAGGCGACGATATCACTGATCCTGAAAAGAGACAAAGACCCGCTGCAGTGTGGGTCATACAGGCCTATTTCCCTCTTGAACGTAGATGCCAAGCTTTTGGCCAAGGTGATGTCGACGAGGATAGAGGACTGTGTCCCTGGGGTGGTGCATGATGATCAAACGGGGTTTGTTAAAGGGAGGCAATTGAATGCTAATATATGGAGGCTGCTGGGGGTGATGATGATGCCCCCACCGGAGGGGGAGGCGGAGATAGTGGTGGCGATGGATGCAGAGAAAGCATTTGATAGAGTGGAGTGGGACTACCTGTGGGAAGTACTGAGGAGATTTGGATTTGGAGAGGGGTTCATTAGATGGGTTCAGCTCCTATACAGGGCCCCGGTGGCAAGTGTGATTACAAATAGGCAACGATCTGACCACTTCCGACTATATAGTGGTACAAGACCGGGATGTCCCCTGTCTCCGTTACTGTTTGCGTTGGCAATTGAGCCACTGGCCATAGCGCTGAGGGGCTCCAGGAAGTGGAGGGGGGTACTTAGAGGAGGAGAAGAGCATCGGGTGTCATTATACGCGGGTGATTTGTTGTTGTATGTCGCGGACCCAGTGGAGGGGATGCCTGAGATAATGCAGACACTCAGGGAGTTTGGAGAATTTTCAGGATATAAATTGAATATGGGGAAGAGTGAACTGTTTGTGATGCACCCTGGGGAACAGGGCAGGGGAATAGACGATTTACCGTTGAGGAGGTTAACAAGGGGTTTCCGGTATTTGGGGATCCAGGTGGCCAGGAACTGGGGAACCTTGCATAAGCTTAACTTGGCACGACTGTTGGAGCAGATGGAAGAGGACTTTAGGAGGTGGGACATGGTGCCCCTGTCATTGGCGGGCAGGGTGCAGGCGGTTAAAATGGTGATTCTTCCAAGGTTTCTTTTTGTGTTCCAGTGCCTCCCTGTACTGATTACAAAGGCCTTTTTTAAAAAGGTGGACAAGAGTATTATGAGCTTTGTGTGGGCTGGAAAGACCCCAAGAGTAAAGAGGGGGTTCCTGCAGCGCAGTAGGGACAGAGGGGGACTGGCACTGCCGAGTCTAAGTGATTATTATTGGGCCGCCAACGTGTCAATGATATGTAAGTGGATGAGGGAAGGGGAAGGAGCGGCGTGGAAAAGACTGGAGATGGCGTCCTGTAGGGGAACTAGCCTAAAAGCACTGACGACGGCGCCGTTGCCGATCTCCCCGAAAAAATACACCACAAACCCAGTGGTGGTGGCAACTCTGAAAATTTGGGGGCAGTGGAGACGACATAAGGGAGTGACGGGTGCCTCAGTGTGGTCCCCGATAAGGAACAATCATAGGTTCGTCCCGGGAAGGATAGATGGGGGATTTAAATCTTGGCAGCGAGCAGGAATTGCGAAATTGAAGGACTTGTTCTTAGACAGGACGTTCGTGAGCCTGGGAGCACTGACAGAAAAATATGGGCTGCCACCTGGGAATGCATTTCGCTATATGCAAGCAAGGGCATTTGTGAGGCAACAGGTGAGGGAATTTCCGCAGCTCCCGGCGCAAGAGATCCAGGACAGAGTGATTTTGGGGGCATGGGTGGGTGATGGCAGGGTGTCAGATATATATAGGGAAATGAGAGACGAGGGGGAGACGATGGTGGAGGAGCTGAAGGGAAAATGGGAGAAGGAGCTGGGGGAAGAGATAGAGGAGGGGCTGTGGGCAGATGCCTTAAGTAGGGTAATCTCTTCGTCCTAGTGTGCCAGGCTCAGCCTGATACAATTCAAGGTTCTACACAGGGCGCATATGACTGGAGCAAGGCTGAGTAGATTTTTTGGAGTGGAGGATAGGTGCGGGAGATGCGCGGGAAGCCCGGCGAACCACACCCACATGTTCTGGTCATGTCCGGTATTGCATGGGTTCTGGGTGGGTGTGGCAAAAGTGATTTCAAAGGTGGTGGGGGTCCGGGTCGAACCGGGATGGGGGTTGGCTATATTTGGGGTTGCAGGTGAGCCGGAGTGCAGGAAGCGAGAGAGGCTGATGTTTTGGCCTTTGCGTCCCTAGTAGCCCGGCGAAGGATTCTACTTATGTGGAAAGAAGCTAAACCCCCAGGCGTAGAGGCCTGGATAAACGACATGGCAGGGTTCATAAAATTGGAGCGGATAAAGTACGCACTAAGTGGTTCGGCTCAAGGGTTCACCAGGCGGTGGCAATCGTTCCTCGACTATCTCGCAGAGCGATAAGGGAAAATAGGAAAGGTAGCAGCAGCAGCCCGGTGGGGGGGGACTCATTTGGGTCCTCAGGGGTTTTATGTGTGTGTTTATATATTAGTTATTTATATTAGATTTTACGAAGTTACTATTTTAGTTATTATTTCTGTTGTTTCTTATTTTGTTGTTGGCAGTTGCCGTTAGTTAGCACATTATTTATTTTAAAAACGATCAATGTATATATTATTACAAAGTTGTAAAATGGGAAATTTTTGTTTTAGTTTGATCGAAAAACTTTAATAAAGTATATTTTTAAAAAAGTATTACTGTACCCAATTGCACATTGATGGTTATGCCTCATATTTGTAATGTCAACGAGCTGACAAGCTTCATACTCCTTCAGGCCACACAAAAAACATTCCGAAAACTGAACTGTCATTTCCAGACTTTTATCCTGTAGTTGCCTTAAAGATTGCTGGCCATCATTCCCCACATCAATGAATAATAATAATCACTTATCGTCACAAGTAGGCTTTAATGAAGTTGTGAAAATGACTGTGAAAAGCCCCTAGTCGCCACATTCCGGCGCCTGTTCGGGGAGGCCGGTATGGGAATTGAGCCCGCGCTGCTGGCCTTGTTCTGCATTACAAGCCAGCTATTTAGCCCACTGTGCTAAACCAGCGAGTGGCCTATATGGGATTCATGACTGGTCCGTTGGCTTTATAGGGTTAAAAAGTGCCAATGGTCAAACTTCATGTGCAAAGGGCTCGTGCACATTTAAAACATCATCTTAGTATCACTCCCCGATTTGGGGCAGCACGGTGGCGCAGTGGTAGCACTGCAGTCTCACGGCGCCGAGGTCCCAGGTTCGATCCCGGCTCTGGGTCACTGTCCTTGTGGAGTTTGCACATTCTCCCCGTGTTTGCGTGGGTTTCGCCCCCACAACCCAAAGATGTGCAAAGTAGGTGGATTGAACACGCTAAATTGCCTCTTAATTGGAAAAAATTAATTGGGTACTCAAAATTTAAAAAAATGTAACTATTAAGTCACCATCTGAAACTTTGAACTTCAAAATAAATGCCCACTTCTTTATGCTTCAACTTTTAACACCTGATGCTTTAAGAATTAAAGAATGACTAACTGCTGTTTGATTCACTTTTATTTCTTTAGCCAGCCAGCAAAGACACAATGGTATGACCGTAAGAACTATGTGTTTGTTGAGTTCTGCGTGGAAGATAGCAAGGATGTTGATGTTACAATTGAAAAATTCAGGCTGGTCTTCAGGTAAGACACTATTGTGCTTACTGTGAATTATTTACTTTGCAGTATTGATCACTGCTACATGTATATTTAAATGCAAATTTGAACTCACAACAGTGCATTGGTGAAGAGATGACACTTAAATGATACTAATCTGTCATCAAATAATTCCTGTTCTTGTGTGCTCTTTGTCACCGAGAGGGCTGCAAGAATCTACAGTTAATAATGGACTCTTTTATAGCTGAACTTTAGTCAGCCTACCCAAAGGTCTGTTTATTTTAACTCCGAGATAGTGCCTGAAATTCTAGCTACAAGAAAAGTTGAATGTGGTTGTTGATTGCGACTAAATATTTTAACCGCAGCCAGATGGCACACTGTTGTGGAATTCCAATGTTCTGTGTCATGGAGTAGGAAGACTTACTCTCAGCTTAGTGGATTCTCGATTTCAGTCATGCCATTGTGAGGAGCAGATGTAAGGTGCTGCTCACAAGAGGGAGAAATATGAACTAGTTACTATTGTGCTGCCTTCACCTTGCTCATTGGCCAGCTGTGTCAGCTGAGATCAGGAGGTCTGACATGGGGGCACTGGCTGGGTGACCCTAAATTTCCATAGGTCGTGCTGCAGGGGCGGGAGGGTAAACTCAAAAGTAACTGTGCTCATTTTGTTTCCTGAGGTGGAACATTTTGCTTTGGTATAGGAACCTCGCCCAAGAACCTGGCTAAATGAGCTTCTGTCAGTCGTGCATGACTGTTAACTGGGAAACCAGGGGTAGCTTTAATTGTGGAAAATGAAACATGTACTTGTAAATACAAGTAATATGGATGAATATGATTATCGGCATTTATTTTACACTTGAATTTTAACAGTTGCAAATCAGCGGATAACCTGGAACTCTATAACAACATTGAACTATACAGCAAAGTGGAGCCAAATGTAAGTGGACACACGTCAGTTTAACCTGCATAAACTGATAGTCTAAAGCATGTCCTGCAGGCATGTGTTCAGTAGAAACTCTGGCACTCCAATTCTGGGTCTTGTGAAATTTATTGTTTTTACTATTTGAATTAATTCTGTTTTTAAAGTCCATCAAGTCAATCCCACAGCTACCCTAGTGATTGAAGGCACGGACTGGTGGAGTGCTCAGCTACCCCAGTGTAGCCTTAGATCCTTGTCTGTGCTCATTTGGCTGATCTCAAGTCTGAGCGGTGGTTTAGCTGGTACAAGATCCTCAAGATGAAGAGGGGGAAAGATAATTAGTTTCCCTATCCTTGTTGCTTTCCAATTTTTTTTTTACTGGAAATGTTTCATATCTAGATTTGCATATTTCAGGAGTGGGAACTTTGTGTCCATCTGTATTTCATGTGGTATTTCCCCTTCATTTTTCCTCAACATCTACACTGAGCAACTTCTCCTTGGTATCTTCTCCACAGCCTCCCTTGCTCTCTCGTCCAAATTTCATTGTCCTTCATTCTCTCGACACTTCTCCATCCATTTTAACTTTACTATTCATAATCAAGCTCCACCCCCAAATCCACATTATCTCCTGTGGCCCCTTTATTTTGTGGTTTCACCATCAAAGTTACTGTTTATCGGTTACCACCTAAATTCCCCACATTTTAAATCCCAATATGTTCTGCTTCTGTTCCTGGGAGAACCTCCATACCCATGTGCTATTCGCTTTACAAGAGAACAATAGCACAGTGGTTATTTTATTGGACCAATAACCCAGAGGCCTAGCCTAATGATTCCAAGAGATGAGTTCAAGTTCCACGGTGGCACCTGGAGAATTTAAATTCATTTACTAAATAAATAATATATGGAAGTTCTACCCCCATTTCTGATAGATCCCATTCTTACTGAGGGGGGAAGGGGGCAAGGAATTAGTCACATAGGCTGGAAACCAAGACAGAGCAGGGTCACTTAAAATTAGTGCTGAGTATAAACCAACCCTATTTTCACAGTTCCAAGGGACTTAACCCATAGCCGTAAGTCATAAATGTATGGAGTAGACAGAAACATTCTTGATGGATAAGGGGCGAAATTCTCCGGAAACGGCGCGATGTCCGCCGACTGGCGCCAAAACGGCGCCAATCAGACGGGAATCGCGCCACCCCAAAAGTGCGGAATGCTCCGCATCTTTGGGGGCCGAGCCCCAACATTGAGGGGCTAGGCCGACGCCGGAGGAATTTCCGCCCCGCCAGCTGGCGGAAACGGCCTTTGTTGCCCCGCCAGCTGGCGCAGAAATGACATCTCCGGGCGGCGCATGCGCGGGAGCGTCAGCGGCCGCAGACAGTTTCCCACGCATGGGCAGTGGAGGGAGTCTCTTCCACCTCCGCCATGGTGGAGACCGTGGCGGAGGCGGAAGGGAAAGATTGCCCCCACGGCACAGGCCCGCCCGCGGATCTGTGGGCCCCGATCGTGGGCCAGGCCCGGGGTCAGATCACCCAGCGCCCCCCCCCCCCCCCCCCCCAGGACCCCGGAGCCCGCCCACGCCACCTTGTCCTGCCGGTAAGGTAGGTGATTTAATTTACGCCGGCGGGACAGGCAATTTATCGGCGGGACCTCGGCCCATCCGGGCCGGAGAATCGAGCGGGGGGGCCCGCCAACCGGCGCGGCGCGGTTCCTGCCCCCGCCAAATATCCGGTGCCGGAGACTTTGGCAACCGGCGGGGGGGTCGGAGAATGTCGCCCAAGGTCTTTTTAAGTGTTATGATCCAAAGTTTTTTTTAAAACCACCGCCACTTAAACATGAAAAAATAAGGCTTAAGCTGCCAGTTAGAATTAAGAAAACTACCCGCTGCTGGACTGCTTTGATTGATAGGTCAACGGTTGTAGGAGGTACAAAACATTTTCCATTTGTTCCTGAAGTTTCAATAGAGTTCTTTGTCGACATTTCCCAAGGGTTGTTATTACATCTGAGGTAATTATGAATGCTGGGCTGAGTTTCAAAAACTACAAAAATACTGATTTCAGCAGGGGTATTAAAGGATTATCTGTCTTTGATATGGTTACTGTGTAGATCTTTATTTGTTTTTATAATAGATTGAGTACTTGAGGGTTTTAATATCTTTGAATGGGTTTCATGACTGGGAGATTTTTAATTATCAACTGTATATGAATGAGACCTTATTTAATTGTTGGGAGATTATTTTTCTTTCATTTCTGCATGATCCCTAAGATTTTCCCAGAGTGGATATCGGGCAAGTGACTATGGGGCGGCATGGGATTATGAGGGTGCATGGTGGGTAGATACGGATATGGGTTGCCATGGAGGGGGCATGGGGATATGAGGGGTTGCTGGGGGCATGAGTTGACAGTGAACAGGGGTGAGGGGCTAGAGGCCCTAACAACTTCTAAAACAGCTGGGATGAAGTCCCAGAGAACCAAGGCAGGTTTTCTAATCAGCCCACCTTGGCACTTGCCCAGCCTTGAGGCCAATGATCTGCATCCTACGGCTATGGGCCTGACTCTATCCTGCCCCATGCCTCCCTGGAGTGAAACGTGTGTGTTAAGTGGGCCTTTTAAACCGAGGCTGGTCTGCCGAGTCAGGGTATTTCCCTACTTCAGCTCCCAACCTCGGTAGTGAAAATGCAGCCCCTAGTATCAGGAATAGTGACCATGTATTTACAAGATTGTCATTGAAAGTCCATCAGGTTCACTAATGTCCTTTAGGAAAGGAAATTTACCAACCATGCCTGTTTGGCCTATACCTTATCCCAGATTTCCAGCAATGTGGTTGATTCTTAACTGTCCTCTAAAATAACCTGGCAAGCCAGTTGGTTAAGGGGATGGAGGGATTGGCAATAAATGCTGGCATTGCCAGCAATGTCCACATCCCATGAATGAATGGCCTGCTCTGTGCTTCAACAATTCAAGGATTTTTGGAATGCAAAAAAGCACCTTGGCAAACAACCAACCACTTAGTCTTTGTCCTTCCATTCATCACCCTGCTTACACCTGGAATATAGTGTGTAGTTTTGGTCTCCTTATCTAAGAAAATATATATTTGCCATGGAGGGAGTGCAGCGAAGGTTCACCGGAATGGTAGGATTGTCGTATGACGGAAGATTGGGTTGACTGGGCCTGCATTCACTGGGATTCAGAGGAATGAGAGGGGATCTAATTAACAGGTATAAAATTCTGACAGGGGCTGGACAGACTGAATGCCAGGATGTTGTTTTCTCTGGCTGGGAGGACTGAAACAAGGAGTCAGAATTTCAGGTTATGGGGTACCCCATTAAGACTGAGATGAGGAGAAACCTCTTCACACAGAGGGTGGTGAACCGGTGGAATTCTCTACCACAGAAAGTTGGGGAGGCCAAGCCACTGAACGCATTTAAGAAGGAAATAGATTTCTAGACTCTAATGGCGTCAAATGGTGTGGGATGAGCGCAAAAGTGTGGCATTGAATTAGAGGATCAGCCATGATCATGTTGAATGGCGGAGCAGGCTCAAAGGGTCGAATAGCCAACCTCTGATCCTAATTTTTATGTTTCTATCACAAGATCTTGACTTCTGTAAATCTGCTCAACGACTCCGTCACCAATCAAGGTTTTTATTAGATAAGCTGTCACTATCTCAAATTTATCATTTCCCTAATATGACTCCTATCTCCTATCCCTCAATCTAATAGCCGCATAATTATATTCAGGTAAGCTAAGTTCCCTAACAATCCAGATGTTGACTTGGAAAGTTCCATGAGATCTCATTTGTTATTCAATTGAAAACAGTTCTTTACATTACTGTTAAAGGTCACTTGATTATGAGGTGGAAGTGGGTAGAAATGTGCTAATTTGGGTGAGACAACCTGTGCCCAATCTGTTTCGGTGTGGGTTCCCCTGCTAATCTCAGGGGGTCCGTTTAAGCATCGCAAGCAGATGTAGTGGCCGAATGCCTGTTGAAGAACCCAATTGAGAAATTAGTGCAAGGTGACTGAGGTAGGTGTCAAATTTATCAGTGGTCTCTAGGACCACCGACTGCAGATAACTTTATAACATAACATTTTTGAAGAAAAAAAAATGTGTTGCCAAGAGCAGGAGTCACGATCCACCACCATCCCATCTTTTGTAACCCACGATAACTCTCCTCTGAGAGCACACCTGAGTGTCACTGCTGGGCAGCAGACTGATATTGATGTCTTAGCTCGGTTGAGCTGTCTGAAGTGATGCAATCAGCAGGACGAATCTCCATCTGTCCACAGGTCTCTCAGTTCAGTCACGCACTGGCCATACTGTGCTGAATCTAGCCCTAAAATCAGGCCTGGACTCAACATACACGTCCAGACAGCAGCAAAGTGAAATACAGAGCTGGCTTTTTACGTCAGTTTTTACTGTATAATAGTAAAATGTGATCATTCAACACTCTATCAATTTCACTGAAGCAAATTCTGTGATGTGTATTATAGGAATACAGACTTCCTTTCCTAAACAGGAGTTTGGTCAATTTTTGTTTCTCTTTCAATTGACAGGATTCGAGGCACAAACGTTCCGATAGGTCGATAACTCTCTTCATGAGGAAAGTTGATGGTAAAAAAGCTTGGCCAAGACTGACGAAAGAGAAAACCAAGGTATGGCTCTCGACTAATATTAAATAGATAAATTGGTTATGACTGGGATCAATTTAGTGGCATAATTGCAACAACTATAGAAGATTCTATGAGGAGATATTGGAGTGTAGATGGAGAATGTGCTTTCATTTCCCTTATCCCCACCCTCCCACTTAAACATGATGAGGAATTCTGATGGCAGCATGTAGGGAGTCGTTGCACACAAGGTGGCTCCCACCTGGATACTTTATTTTTAGCTCTTTTCGCCCGGTTTTGGGGGCTGGTTGGCTTGAAACTTAACTAATTTGATGGGATAAGGTTACCAAATAAGACAAATATCCCAATGGGGGGGGGGGGGGGCAACATGTAGCACAGTGGTTAGCACTGCTGCCTTCGGCGCTGTGGACCCGGGTTCGAATCCTGGCCCTGGGTCACTGTCCGTGTGGAGTTTGCACATTCTCCCCGTGTCTACGTGGGGTTTCACCCTCACAACCCAAAGATATGCAGATTAGGTGGATTGGCCATGCTAAATTGCCTCTTAGTTGGAAAAAAAAATAATTGGGTACTCTACATTTATTAAAATAACAGAAATACCCAGAAGGTCCAAGTAAAAGAAGCCAGCCAGTAAAGAGTCGGCGACGGATTTGGAAGTCTCTTGAGGCTTTTCTGTTGGGAAAATGGCGGAGGCCGCTGCCGCGACTCAGGTCACTCCACTGATGGCCGAGATGCTTGCAGGCATCTTGGCAGCGGAATTTAGGAAACAGCGGCAGGCTGTCTCCGAGGACCTGCACAAGTCAATAGAATTGGCCCTGGCTCCCATTCGATCGGCACTGGCAAAGACGGATGAGATGGTAAAGGCGCAGTGTTACAGGATGTGGAGGCGGCTCTCTAGAAGCAGAGCGATCAGGTTGTCTCCTTGGAGGCTAAGATGGCGATGTTGGCCGGTGAGAATAAAGCACTGTGTGGCAAGGTGGATGACCTGGAGAATGGCTCCAGGAGACAGAACCTTAGAATCTTGGGGCTGTTGGAGGGAGTGCAGGGCCCAAATCCGATTGACTATTCATCGAAGATGGTGGGGGAGGGTGGATTGATGTCCCCTCCTGAGCAGGATCAAGCTCACCAGTGACTTAGGCAGAAGCCCTGTTCCGGCGAGCCACAACATTCAAGCATCATTAGGCTCCATAGCTATCAGGAGAAGGAATGAGTCCTGAGGTGGGTGAAGGATCACCGAGATTGCAAATGGGTGGGCCACGCCATCAGGCTCTATCAAGATATGGGAGCAGAGCTGGCCGCGCTATATAAGAGTGGAGTTCAGTTTGGGAATACCCTGCACGCCTCCCAGTAACTTATGATACGAAGGATTATTATTTTGATGTGCCGGTGGAGGCAGATGCTTTTGTTCGGAAACATGAGCTTGGGGTGAGTTATTTGTAATTTGTATGGGGTTTTGGTATTATTGGCGAGGGCAGGTGGTTATGGGAACTTGCTGGGGTTTCTTGTACCAGTTTGTATTTCCTTGTTCCTGTGTGGGATAGGTGTTTTTTTCTTTGTTTATTAAAGTTGGATGTGGGCGGGGAGCTGGTTGTTATGGCTATTTATTTGTCTGTACTCCGGGCAGGGGCCGCCCTGCCAGCTGAAGAAGTTAGCTAACTGAAGCGAAGTGGTGAGGGTAACTGCAGCTCATTATGTTAGTGTAGTTTTAGATAATGAGCTTAAGAGTTTTTGTTTTGTTTGAGGTCCGGGGTACTGGAGGTAGGGGTAAAGGTTTTGTGTTCGCCCTCCAGTTGTTTGATTGTGTATTTGGGTGTGGTGCTGTTGGGAGGCGGGGTTTGAGGGGGGCTGGGAGAGTTTGCTGCTGGTGACTACGGCTTGCTCTTTGTTTTATCTTGAAGGGTTTGGTGGCCATCTTGGGTGGGCTCGAGGCCTGCACTTTCTAAGTAATTGTTGGATTATCTCTCTTGGTGGAAATGGCTGACTTGGGTGCTGGGTGGGGTGAGTGGGGGGGCGGGGGGGGGGGGGGGGGGGGGGCGGAGGCCACCAATTCAGTTGGTCACCTGGAATGTAAGAGGGTTGAATGGCCCAGTAAAAAGGTAGAGGATATTTGCTCACCTGATGAGTTTGAATGCCGATGTGGAGGAGACCCATTTGCGGGACAGGGACCAGACAAGGTTATGGAAGGGCTGGGCGGGACAGGGTATTCCACTTGGGTTTCGATGGTAGGGATTGGGGGGGGGGGGGGGGGGTGGCGTTGGGCTGCAGTTTTGATGAATGAAAGGGTTACTTTTTCAGCTGCTAAGATCCTGGCGGACCCGAATGGGAGACATGTGAATATCAGTGGGTCTTTGGCGGGCACCTCGATGGTCCTAATTAATGTATATGCTCCAAACTCAGATGATTACGGCCTTTTATTAACAAGTTACTGGATCCATTCCTCACTTAGATTCACACCAGCTAATTTTAGGTGGGACTTAAATTGTGTTTTAGACCCTTGATTCGACCGATCTAGGCCTAAATCTCTTATTCCATCAGGGGTGGCAAAAGCATAATTGGTTTTATGGAGCAGATGGGCAGGTGGTGCTGTTGGGAGGCGGGGATTGAGGGGGGCAGGACGAGTTTGCTGCTGGTGACTACAGCTTGGTCTTTGTTTTATCTTGATGAAGGGTTTGGCAGCCATCTTGGGTGGGCTCGAGGCCTGCATTTCTAAGTAATTGTCGGATTACCTCTCTTGGTGGAAATGGCTGACTTGGGTGCTGGGTGGGGTGCGGGGGGGGGGGGGGGGGCACCAATTCAGTTGGTCACCTGGAATGTAAGAGGGGTGAACGGCCCAGTAAAAAGGTAGAGGATATTTGCTCACCTGATTAGTTTGAATGCCGATGTGGCCCCCCCTCACCCCACCCAACACTCAAGTCAGCCATTTCCACCAAGAGAGATAATCCAACAATTACTTATTCCCCCTTCTTCAGCACCACCCACCATCCATCTATCTGGGCCCGGATAGATTTCCCATCGAGTTCTGTCATGTGAGAGTACCTTTAAGAAATTTAAGAAATATACCTTTAAGAAATGGGTGTTTATCAGTGATGTCAGAGTGTGGGTGGAGTTGGGCTGTCTGTCAGCTTTTTACTTTTGTTTTAGGCTGTTTGCTGCAGGGTGTGTTTTAGTTTAGTTTTCAGAGCTAGATAGCTGCAGTCACAGCCAGAAGGTGTATGAGTCTCTCTGTAATCTAAAGACTGTAAATTGATCCATTGGTGATTTAAAACTCAGTAATGACTTTAACCTGATGTGCTGCTGTTTAAAGGTTTGTTTTAAAGTCTTATGGATGTTAAAGGGACAGCTTAAGGATTACTTAGTGTTGTGTTCTTTGGGGGTTATATTTGAATTGATGGTTGCTAAGATGTTCATTATGTTTTAAAAAGGTTAACTTGAGTTCATAGACAAAACATTGTTTTTGCTTTAAAAAATACTTTTCCATTTCTGCTGTACCACCCATGTAGAGTGGGCTGTGTGCTCCCTATACCACAATCTATTAAAAGTTGTAGGTCAGGTGAACTCCATGATACACTTTGGGGTTCTCTAAACTCTGGCCCATAACAAATTGGGGGCTCAAGGGGGATAAAAGTCTATCTATTGGATTGGCTTAGTGAACTTAAAGACAGTGAGGGGTGAGCATATTGTGGTTGCTTTTCAGGTGTGATATTCCAGTTTAAGTGGGGAGTGTGTTGTGGACACCTACTCTTTCAGAGGCTCAGAAGTTTTTGGGGGTGGAGACGGTTACACGCAATACCTTAAGGACAGAAACTAAAAGCAGACTGTTAGATTAGGCAAAAATATTGCAGTTAACATTACCTGACAAAATGCGAAAAGACGAGGTAATTATGGCGGTGGCTAAGCATTTAAATTTGCCTGAGATACAGTTTGACTCATTGGAAATGGCAAAAATTCAGTTACAAATTAAACAAATGGAACATGAGAAAGAATTAAAGCAGTTTGAATACGAAAGAGAGAGCAGAAAAAGAAAGAGACAGAGAGAGAGAGGAAAAAGAAAGAGAGAGAGAGGAAAAAGAAAGAGAGAGAGAGGAAAAACGAAAGGAGAGAGAAGAAAGGAGAAAAGAAAGAATAGCCCGAGCAGTACAGAAAGAAAGAGAAAGTGCGATACAGATCAGGGAAAAAGATAAAGAGAGAGAGTTTGAACTTCAAAAAATGTCCATGTAACATGACAGTCAGTTAAAATTGGCAGACGTAAAGGGAAACGTACAGTTGGATGACAGTGATGAGGATAGTGAGAAAGAGTGTCAAAGTCGAAGGCTTGGTGGGAATCTATTTAAATATGTCCAAGCATTGCCAAGGGTTGATGAGAAGGAGGTACAAGCCTTTTTCATTTCATTTGAGAAGGTAGCTAAACAAATGAAATGGCCATAGGACATGTGGGTATTACTGATTCAAACAAAGCTGATAGGTAGGGATAGTGAAGTGTTTGCATCACTACCGGAAGAGGTATCTGGGACGTATGAGGAGGTGAAAAAATCCATCTTAGGTGCATATGAACTGGTGCCTGAAGCCTACAGACAAAGGTTTAGAAATTTAAGGAAAGAATTTGGTCAAACATACGTGGTGTTTGAAAGGCTCAAACAGAGAAATTGTGATAGGTGGCTAAGGGCTTTGAAAATAGACAAAACGTATGAAGCTCTCAGAAAAATTATACTTTCGGAGTTTAAAAATTCAATTCCTGATGTAGTGAGAACTCGTGTGGAAGAGCAGAGGGTTAAAACTGCGAGGTTAGCAGCAGAAATGGCAGATGATTATGAATTAGTTCATAAATCAAAGCTTGGTTTCCAACATCAGTGAAGGATAGACATGGGGACATGAGAAATACTCAAGTGGTCGAGGCAAAGATGATCTGATGGGAGATAATAAGGAGAGTGTACCTCAGACTAAAAAAGAAATCCAGGAGGGTGGAAAAGAAATGAGAAGTTTCAAATGTTTTCACTGTAATAAACTAGGCCATGTAAAGTCATAGTGTTGGTGGTTGAAAAAAAGCACTGGGAAGGCTGATGTGGTAAAACAGGATAAGACAGTGGGGTTTGTTAAAGTGGCAAAGGAAAGCCCAAGTGAAGCGAAGGAGGGGCAAAAGATTTTACAGCTTGATCAAGAGGTGATTGATAAGAAGGTGCCAGATCTCTTTAAATAATTTACTTTTGTGGATAAAGTTTACTCATGTGTATCAGGAGGAGCAGGTAAAGAAGTCACAATTTTAAGAGATACCAAAGCTAGTCAATCTTTAATGTTAAGAGATGAGGGCCATGATGTGGAGATGCCGGCGTTGGACTGGGGTGAGCACAGTACGAAGTCTTACAATACCAGGTTAAAGTCCAACAGGTTTGTTTCGATGTCACTAGCTTTCGGAGCGCTGCTCCTTCCTCAGGTGACTATAGCGAGATGAGGAGTTATGTAGTTTGGGAAGAATGTTGCCAGAAAAGGTGGTAATATGTGGAATTCAGGGTGATAGGAGTAATGCTCCATTATATAAGGTAAGGTTAGAAAGTCCAGTGAAAAGTGGTGAAGTGGTAGTAGGAGTAATAGAGAAACTATCTTGTCCAGGAATACAGTTTATCTTGGGTAATGATATAGCTGGATCGCAGGTGGGAGTGATGCCTACTGTGGTTGATAAGTCAGTGTAAAATCAGACAACTGAAGTGTTGAAGGACGAATATCCTGGGATTTTTCCGGATTGTGTAGTTCCAAGGTCGCAAAGTCACAGGTTAAGACAAGAGGAGAAATCAAAGAGTGAAGATGAAGTTGAAGTGCAATTATCAGAAACGATTTTTGATCAGATGGTTGAAAAAGAACAAGAACAGGTGGAGGATGAGGCGGATATGTTTCGTTCAGGAAAATTGGCAGAGTTACAACAGAAAGATGTAGAAATAAAACGGATGTATCAAAAAGCATACACAGAGGAGGAATCTGCGTGTATACCAGAGTGTTATTACCGTAAAAGTAATGTCTTGATGAGAAAATGGAGACCTTTACATATGCAGGAGGATGAAAAGTGGGCAGAAGTTCATCAATTTGTATTGCCGGTAGTGTATAGAAAGGAGATGTTGCGAGTTGCACATGAGGTACCAATGGGAGGTCATTTGGGAATAAGGAAAACTCAAGCTAAAATCCAGAAACATTTTTATTGGCCTGGACTACATAAAGATGTAGTTAAATTTTGTCAGTCATGTCACACATGTCAAGTGATAGGGAAACCTCAAGCAGTGATAAAACCAGCTCTCTTAATACCCATTCCATCATTTGAGGAACCTTTTACAAAGGTCCTAATTGATTGCGTAGGACCGCTTCCTAAAACGAAAAGTGGGAATCAATATCTTTTGACTATAATGGATGTGTCTACTAGGTTTCCAGAGGCCATTCCAGTACGTAATATTACAGCTAAAAAAATTGTGGAGGAGTTACTTAAATTCTATACTCGATATGGACTACCCACAGAAATACAATCGGATCAAGGATCAGATTTTACCTCAAGGTTATTCAAAGAAGTTATGGATAGTTTAGGAATAAAACAATTTAAATCAACTGCATACCATCCAGAATCGCAGGGAGTGTTAGAAAGGTGGCATCAGACATTAAAGACAATGTTGAGGGCTTATTGTCACGATTGTCAGAGGATTGGGATAAAGGAATTCCATTTGTACTATTTGCAATTAGGGATGCACCTCATGAATCAACCAAATTCAGTCCTTTTGAACTAATTTTTGGTCATGAGGTAAGAGGACCACTTAAATTGATTAAGGAAAAATTGGTGAGTGAGGAATCAGAACTTACATTATTGGATTACGTGTCAAATTTTAGGTAATGATTAAATAGAGCAGGTGAATTGGCTAGACAACATTTGAAAGTTGCACAAAATGTGATGAGACAGTTCGCGGACAAGAAATCCAAAGTTTGTAGTTTTGCCAGTGGAGATAAGTATTTTAGTATTGGTACCAGTGGTAGGTGAGCCTTTAAAAGCGAGGCATTGTGGAACTTCTCAGATTGAAAGGAAATTAAGTGAGGTGAATTATGTGGTAAAAACACCAGATAGAAGGAAGACTCACCAAGTGTGTCGTGAATATGCTTAAAAGGTACTTTGAAAGGAAAGGAGAGATAAAGGAGGAGGTTTTAATGATTCTAACTCAAAGTGACGAACCAAATCCAGATGACTGTGATTTCGACATACCTCAAATTAAATTGGAAAACAAGGATGTTCTTAAAAATTGGGGTAAATTATTGAGGTACCTTCCAGAGGAAAAACTAACTGACCTGAAAGAGTTATTGATATCACATGGGCAAGTTTGTGGAGATAAATTGGGAAGTATTAAAATGGCTATACATGATGTAGATGTGGGAATGGCTGTTCCAATCAAACAACATCCATACAGACCTAACTCTTTAAAATTGGCACAGATTAACAAAGAGATTGAGAGTGTGCTTATAAATGGCATAATTGAAGTGGGTTGCAGCCAATGGAGTTCACCCATAGTGATGGTACCTAAACCAGATGGTACCCAGCGGTTGTGTGTGGACTATAGAAAGGTTAATGCAGTTACAAGAATGGACTCTTATCCTATCCCACGTTTGGAGGATTGCATTGAGAAAGTGGGACAATCAGATTTTATTTCCAAACTGGATTTACATAAAAGGTTACTGGCAGGTACCTTTATCCGAAAGGGCGAAGGAGATTTCAGCTTTTGTGACTCCAGATGGTATATACCAATTCAAAGTTGTACCATTTGGCATGAAAAACGCCCCAGCCACATTTCAATGGTTAACTAACAAAGTTGTTTCAGGATTACCCAATTGTGCGATATATATTGACGATCTGGTAATTTTCAGCCAGACATGGAAAGAACATTTAAAACATCTGATGGAGTTATTCAATCGACTTCAGGAGGCGGGTTCAGTGATAAACCTAGCCAAAAGTGAATTTGGAAAAGCCCAAGTCACTTTCCTTGGCCATACAATCGGACAGGGTTGAAGGTCCCACAGGATGTGAAAAAAAATTTTATTGAGGAGTTTCTGATACCCTCAAGATGAAGGGAAATAATGCGATTTCTTGGCATGAGTGGATTTGATCAAACATTTGTGCAAAAGTTTTGTAGCGCGATTGCTCCACTGGTGGAGTTGCTGAAGAAACGTCAAAAATTCCAGTGGACAGCGGAGTTTCAACAGGCATTTGACTGCCTGAAAGCTGTGATAACCAGTGCTCCTGTGATGGAAAATTACAAGGGACTCTGTGGTCAGATTGAACTAAAGTATCTGACTTTAAAGAGAAATGCCGAGGCGTAGAGAATTGAATGGAAGCAGGTTCAGTTGGAGGGCCAAGAACAAAAATGGACTATATTATTATACCTGTTCGCGTGTTGTGTTTTTTGAAACAAAAATGGATATCTCCTGTGTGCATTTCTTAAAGGATAGTGAAAAGGTGAAAAATGAAACCATCTTGACGTTGATGGTTTTTTTTTTCTTTTCTTGGGGGGAGGTGTCATGTGAGAGTATCTTTAAGAAATGAGTGTTTAAGCAATGTACCTTTAAGAAATGGGTGTTTATCAGTGATGTCAGAGTGTGGGTGGAGCTGGGCTGTCTCAGCTTTTTACTTTCGTTTTAGGCTGTTTGCTGCAGGGTGTGTTTTAGTTTCGTTTTCAGAGCTGGATAGCTGCAGTCACAGCCAGAAGGTGTATGAGTCTCTCTCTCTCTGTAATCTAAAGACTGTAAATCGATCCTTTGGTGATTTAAAACTAATAACTGCTCTCAGTAATGACTTTAACCTGATGTGCTTCTGTTTAAAGTTTTTTTTAAAAGTCTTATGGATGTTAAAAGGACAGCTTAAGGATTACTTAGTATTGTATTCTTTGGGGTAATATTTGAATTGATGGTTGCTAAGATGTTCACTATGTTTTAAAAAGGTTAACTTGAGTTCATAGAATAAACATTGTTTTGCTTTAAAAAATACTTTTCCATTTCTGCTGTACCACACATGTAGAGTGGGCCGTGTGCTCCCCATACCACAATCTATTAAAAGTTGTGGGTCAGGTGAACTCCATGATACACTTTGGTGTTCTCTAAACTCTGCCCCATAACAGTTCTATACGACATTTGTGGGGCAGTTGATCACACCACTCTTGGATACGTTTAATAATTCCTTGGTCCGGAGGGTGTTGCTGGTGACATTGGCGCAGGCGTATGCTTCCCCGATTTTGAAAAAGCATAAGGACCCTGAATGTGGGTCGTATCATCCCATCTCTTTTTTGAATGCTGATGCTACATTGCTGGCTAAAGTGTTGGCAATGTGATTGGAGACCTGCCTTCCAGGGGTCATTTCAGAAGAACAGACGGGTTTTGTCAAGGGTCAGCAGCTGTCGGCCAATATGTGTTGAACCTTAAATATCGTCTTTTCCCCCTCTACAGCGCCTGAACCGGAGGTGGTTGTTTCAGTGGTTGGCGAAAAAGCGTTTGATCGGTTTGAGTGGGGGTATTTTTACGAGATTCTTGGGAGGTTTGGTTTCGGGTCAAAGTTTATATCTTGAATTGGATTGGTGTATAAGGCTCCCACTGCTAGTGTTCGCACAAACGACCTGTGCTCGCGTTACTTTCAGTTGAATAGGGGTACGGAAGGATTGTGCATTGTCACTCCTTGTGTTTGCTTTGGACTTGAACCACGGAACATAGCGTTCCGATCTTCCAATGAGTGGAGGGGGTGAAGTGGGAGGGAGGGAGCATAGGGTGTCCTAGTATGCAGATTATGCGCTTCTTTATGTCACAAACCCATCTCCACCATGGCTGAGATAATGAACCTCATTTGGAGTTTCGACTCCTTCTCGGGTTATAAGTTGAATTTGGATAAGAACGAATACTTTGCGGTGAATCCCCAAGGAGAGAGAGAGGGACAGTCGGATGGCTTAGCCCTAACTAATTTGTTATTTTATTACTGGGCAGCTAATATTGAAAAAGCACTGGGGTGGCTCAAGGTTCCGAGTTCCATCTGGGGCTGATGGAGGCGGGCTCTTGTAGTGGTTCATGTTTGGAGGCCTTGGAAACTGCTTCGCTTCCGTTTACCTCGAGTCCGATAGTGCTGTCCACACTGAGGATTTGAGGCAGTTTAGACAACATTTTAAGCTTGACTCCATGGCATTGTCAGCCCCTATTTGTAGGAATGCTCGGAACACTGGGCGAGATCCAGATTAACATATTAATGGCTCATTTATATATGCCTGCGCCGGATTATCCCAGCGCCTGGGAACGACAGCAAGACCCTACAGGGTGGTGTTTAGCACTGTTACACATAAAGCTGGACCAGGCATAACGGCACCTGGGAGGGTACCATGATGTCAGTGCCTTGGTGCCCAGGTGCCAGGGTGGCACTGCCAATGGCCAGGGCTTGAGGGGGGGGGGCGTGTCCATGAAGGGGGGGATGATTGGGTATGAAGGGTGGGGGGGGGGGTGAAGGGTGCGTATGAAGTGGCCTCATAAAGATGGGGGGGGGGGGTTAAGGGTGGGGGTCCTGAAATGGAGGCTGAAAAGGGGGACACCATAGCAGGGTGTCCTCACTTGGAGGGGTGTGGGGTAATGCACATGTGTGCAGGGGGGGTGACATTGTCCATGAACCTTTCAAAATGGCAGCCTGACCTCTGAGGAGCCGGTCTTGCCAATGAGTTCAACTTCCCACTGCTGAAAAAATTTCGAACAGTGTGCAAGATTGGGGAGAATTACTAAAGTGTGGGTAAATACCAGTGTGGATCTCACTGAAAAAGCTGGGAGAAAGTCCACCAAACACACCCAAAATAACACTTAGAAATGTTTCCGTTAAATCATGCCCATTGTCTGTGATTTCTCATTGTAGGCACATTAATGGGATTAGTACATTTCAGCTTCAGCATCAATATGATACATCTGCTTCTTGCACCATCTGGCCTTAGGGAGTGTAGGGGTTCAGTTTTGAATCTCTGTTCAGTTTAGATCGCCAGCAAGTCCAGTACTGCCTGGGAGCACCAGGAAGACATGAACCATACTGATGGTTGGGTTACATCGACAGAAAATCTGCAAACTTGCAGCATGATTCTGATCCTGGCCGGACAAAAATCATTTTGAAAATTTGTGCTGCATCTGGACGGGCCATTTAATGGCCATTGCTAAGGCTGCTCCAATACCAATGAAGAAGCATAGATAGCACACAATCTCCCCGTGTGCACCAGAAAATAGGGCCACGTTCCTATTCTCTGTAGCTCTTCCATTTAAATAACGCTTCCTCCTGTTTCAGACAGGTGCGCTGATTGCCCTGAATATAGGTCTCAGATGACTACTGTAACAATTCTCATCTGGGGTCTGTGGGTGTCTGCAGAGACCTCCTGGGCATTCTGCGTTCACAGCTGGCCCACAGGTGGACGATGTGAGCAGCCACCCAGCATCCTGTGACCAAGAGTAACTGAATGAAATGAAGCTGGAGGCCCGTTCTGCTTCCCATGTTCTCCTGGTCGGTCCCTGCTCCTCTTCTGCCTTCTCATGTTCCTGGTTCACTATGCTCTGGGCTCTCTCTGTGCTCTTACACGCCCCGTGATCCGGCTTTCCCCATGTTGTGCTCTCCCTGGGCTCCTCCTCACTACAAGCTTCTGATAAGGATAGTCAGACTCTGCAAAGGGCAGCGGGTGCCCACATTTTAATGACAAATGTACGTTATTATTATAACACCGTTTGAATGCAGCGTTTCCATATTATAAGTACTTTATAGTATATAATTTAGTTGGAAGTCCTTCATTACCAATTCATTTGAAAAGGGGCCCCTTTGAGAGGCGCTCGTTTAGCATGAGTGGACGATTTTGTTGGCCCACGACCCTATTGAATAGGGATAGTAAGCAAATTAAAATGGTCGCCATGATCTTTAAATAAGAGTAACTGGCTAATGAGCAGTAGTTCTACTGACTTTTGGTACAAAATAAATGTTTGCTGTTGACGTCATTTGTTTTTGTGATAATTGCGTGTATAGCCATGTCCCAAAGGCAAGATGACGTCGCCATGCACTGGGGAGCGTGTTCCTGCATTGTTTATATAGAATTGACTGAAGCTTGTATAAAACGGTGTGTATTTTTCTTCCACAGAATGCCTGGTTAGTTGTGGACTTTGATAACTGGAGGGACTGGCACGATGATGATCAGCAGATGATTGACTTGGAACATTATTCAAATGTATGTCCGACCTCTGTGGAGTATGACCAGTTGCTATTAAAGAATGGCAGCTGGAAAAATAAATGGTCTGCACTGCACATTATCTTAAATAGGGAGATGGCTGTAGAAGTCTAACGTTCTAAACATGTAAAGCCTGTATTTTTACATCATAGCTCTGTAACTATATGACTTTCTGTTACTATTTTCTTCATATCATTTGTTGGTTTTGGTAATGTGCTTTTCAATATTTCCTACCACTTGGACTCCTATTGCTTAAATATGTATCCAGTTACGTGACATAATTTGTGGTTAGCAATGCATGCTTCTCACCACAGCGAGTATGCTGTGCAATAATAATTACAAATGCACATGTCAGAATATTATAGCCTGCGACTAAAGCACCATATTCTGCGAACGCCCTCTTCTTGCCCCACCAGGTCAGTTCGCAGTGGGTTATTTCATTAAAACGATTGGTGCACCAGAAGTTTATGCATGTTTTCTTCAGTCTTTCTGATGAAAGTTTAAGTTACTGTTTTTCTCCTTTCTAAACGGTTATTTTCATTTTTTTTTTGGTTTAACTGCATTCATCAGTGTGTTTAAGGAAAACCTGCAAGACTGCTTCCTACTTTAATTTAATTTCTTTGCTCAATTGCATTTCAGCAAAACAAAAAAAACTTCTCGGAGATGCGGCTTTTGTCACAGTTCTGTTTACCCTCAGAAATACCATCCAGAAGATCATAACCATACTTAATCCACCAGCTCTCCTTATCCAAGCATGCTCCTTGTTGTTCCTCTAGCTGTGTGTGACTCCCTACGGATAGATTCCCTACTCGTACTTCATTGATCCATATGCTTACTTGAGTCCTCATTCTCTGATCCAAGCAAACTCTCTACAACTAGACAGCTTAGAGGTGGCGTCTCCACTGCAACCTGTCATTTCTGGGTTTGTCAGCAACTCTGTTAACATTGGGACATGTGTAGAAAGCAAACTAGATGGATCTGGGTTTTTACCCTCTCGCACAGCGGTCCCCAACCTTTCCCTTTATGCGGACCACAGTTCGTCATCAAAAGCTGTTGTGGTGACGCTGTGGTTAGCACTGCTGCCTCATGGCGCCGAGGGCCTGGGTTCGATCCTGGCCCCGGGTCACTGTCCATGAGGAGTTTGCACATTCTCCCCAAGTCTGCGTGGGTCTCATTTCCACAACCCAAAAGATGTGCAGGGTATGTGGATCGGCCACACTAAATTGCCTCCTAATTGGAAAAAAACCATTAAAAAAAACGATTTTGCAGACTACAATGCACACAAGCGATTTTAAACATTGGGCTGGATTCTCCGTCACGCCGTGCCAGATTTCTGGTTCAGCATGCCGACGGGATGCTCCATTTCACTGGCTGGTCAAGGGGGTTTCCCATTGTGGAGCAGCCCCACGCCATTGGGAAACCCCCGGGTTGCCGGCAAAATGGAGCATCCTGACGGCAGAGAATCCAGCCCATTATTTTTTACATAGCCTACAACTGATGGGTGTCAAACTTAACAACGCAGCTATTTTCTAATACATTGAGGGTTATATTACATAAGGATGTCTGAAGCTTTTTACATTGCAAATAATAATGTAACATTGATTACGATACATATACATGTATTGGTATAATGTTTTTCCACGGAGCACCTGCAGTACTCGTAGACTGGACCACAGGTTGGGATCCACTGCTGTACAGTTCCTATATACCTGTGCATACTGTTGCACTGTGCTCAATGTATAAGCAACTAGCAGCCATCACTTAATCCCCAGGTCCTGTATTTCCCAATCCCTCCTTCATTTAACAGCTGCATATTGTTGTTCCCACCTGCCTCCTACTAAGCCCATTCTCCTGATATACTCATTCAACTCCTGCTGCTTTTGCTTTGCACACGGGCCTTGCGCCTGATGCTTGACTTTTCAATATGAATGGCCTCTTAAACCACACATGCCTGGCTTGTCCAACAACCAGTTTCTCATCGTGACTCCTTCAACTGGAATTCTCTCCTCTGCCACCAGTCAGGCTAATTCAATGTTCGCCTCTTTTCTGGCTAACATGTTAACCAAAAAAAAACTCTTTTCTGTTCTGTTCACTTTTAAATTTGAGACATTTTAAGTTGCCTTTATCATCAGTGGAAATCAAGGAGCAGTCACCAAATGTAAAAACTATTGGGTCTATCTTCACAGCGCCAGGGTCCCAAGTTCAAGTCCCCGCTGGGGCACTGTCTGTGCGGAGTCTGCACATCCTCCCCGTGTGTGCGTGGGTTTCCTCCGGGTGCTCCGGTTTCCTCCCACAGTCCAAAGATGTGCAGGTTAGGTGGATTGGCCATGATAAATTGCCCCTTAGTGTCCAAAAGGTTGGGCGTGGGTTGTGAGTAAGGTGGGTAAGCCCATTCCAAGGGCTGGTGCAGACCCAATTGGCCTCCTGGCCTCCTTTTGCACTGTAAATTCTATGATTCTACTGGTCTCACCCACAAGGAGGCCCTGCACACCTTAGAGTCAGCTCATCTGATGCATCCAAAAAGACTTCAAAATATAACACTGTAATGCCCTTATAAAATAGATATTCTAATTTTCACACATTCCTCCATGCTACATTTCTCTAACTCTCCACGGGCTGGACTGATTAAGCACAACTAGATTCCAATCATTAATTTACTTCATTTTCCAGTCCGCAAGTGGTCCTCTCCTCTGCTGTAACATTGTATGATTACCGGATATGCCAGGTTGTCTCTATGGTCGGCTAAGTAAAACTTCCTTTTAGTCAACCTTCGCAGCACGGGACAGCATGGTAGCATAGTGGTTAGCACATTTGCTTCACAGCTCTAGGGTCCCAGGTTCGATTCCCGGCTTGGGTCACTGTCCGTGTGGAGTTTGCACATTCTCCCTGTGTCTGCGTGGGTTTCCTCCGGGTGCTCCGGTTTCCTCCCACAGTCCAAATATGTGCAGGTTAGGTGGATTGGCCATTCTAAATTGCCCTTAGTGTCCAAAAAGGTGAGGTGGGGATAAAGGGGATAGGGTGGAGGTGTGGGGCTTAAGTGGGGTGCTCTTTCCAAAGGCTGGTGCAGACTCGATGGGCTGAATGACCTCCTTCTGCACTTATGATTCACAGGCACAGGTGTTGTTTGATCTGGACCAACATAGCTCTTCAGGCTGGCTCTCCTCTCTACTTGCCGCATCTCAGCAACTCTTCCCAACCAACCCAAAGCATGCATTTCTCTGTCTTTTAGATCTCCCATCAACAGGAAATCAAGGGCTTGACCTTTGACTGTCTGCTAGTTCTCTGGGGTCTGGAGGGCTCAGCAGCTCAATAATCCAGTAACTGAACTCCAGGAAATAGCGAGAATCCACAACCCAAAAAGATGAGCTGGGTAGGTGGATTGGCCACGCCAAATTGCCCCTGAATTGGGGGAAAAAAATTGGGTACTCTAAATTTTTGAAAACAATAATTTAAATAGAGAGAATACACTTGACAAAATAGGGCAGCACGGTGGCGCAGTGGATTAGCCCTGCTGCCTCACGGCGCCGAGGTCCCAGGTTCGATCCCAGCTCTGGGTCACTGTCCGTGTGGAGTTTGCACATTCTCCCCGTGTTTGCGTGGGTTTCGCCCCCACAGCCCAAAGATGTGCAGGGTAGGTGGATTGGCCACGCTAAATTGCCCCTTAATTGGAAAAAATTAATTGGGTACTCTCAATTTTAAAAATAATACCTGTGACAAAATATAGTCCCACCCAACAAGTTTTGTTTCATTTTTGATGGTTATGTCATTTTTGTTGACAAATGAACATTTTAAGATTCTCGTTGCTTAAAATTCCACTCAAAACTTGGGAGTTAAGTGCATTCCATGGTATATGCCTACAACTTAACATTTTCTTTTCCAGATGCTGAAAGATCTGAAGGATACTGGGCCACCTCCTACAATGGATGATCTCGATGTAAATATTCAACCGTATAGGAAGTGATTTTAGTTAACAAAGTCACAGAGTCCAATTCCTTTAACTTATTGTTGTTGCCTCAACTGACCAAAATGACACATTCCCGCAAGAAGTAGAAAAATGTCTGAACCTATATTGCCAACAGTGAAAACCACAGGACAGATTTCCTGTTCCTCAGGTTGTTTGATCAGTTGGGCACAGTGAGTACAGGACAAAAAACAGGTGGGAAGAACATCCTCTTGTAGGGGAGGCGGCCACTGGTTTTAGATGCTGGAACTGGAAACTTTATTCTCACACCATGATATCTAATAAAAGGGAGAAAGACTTGCCTTTATTTAGCACCTTTCATGACCACTGGATGATTCAAAGCTGTTGCAAACAATGAAGTACCTTTGAAGTGTTGTCACTTTTAAAATCACAATTGACACTCGCCGTCGGGAATTCCCCCCCCCCCCCCCCCCCCCCCCCCCCCCCCACCACCCCGGCAGAGGCACAGCATTGCGGAGGCTCCGGAGAATATCAGGTCGGTCTCTGGTGACTGTGTGGTGTCTGCAAATTCTTCCTGTGTCTGCATGGGTTTCCTCCGGGTGCTCCGGTTTCCTCCCACAGTCCAAAGATGTGCAGGTTAGATGGATTGGCCATGCTAAATTGCCTGTGTCCAAAACGGTTAGGTGGGTTTATTGGGTTACGGGGATAGGGTCGGGGTGTGGGCCTAGGTAGGGTGCCCTTTCCAAGGGTCGGTGCAGACTCGATGGGCCGAATGGCCTTCTGCACTATAGAGATTATATGATACCCTCAGTGTAACTGATCCTTGGTCAGATTTATGGTCAAGTCCTAAGACCTGAACCCAGACCCTTCAGGCTCGGAGACAAAAGTGTTCTCAACTGAGCCATTGCCCAGTATGTATGGCTTTATTAGTACTCCAATGTTAACCTTTTATTAGGGAGAGTAAACAAGTTCTTGATAAATGGCTCAGGCAACAAACATCTGAGAATGACCCGCCCTGTAGTATCAAGAAGTGGTGTGAATCCGCCTAGAGATGTGTTGAAATGTCACCAAGACCATTTATTCCTGTGTTGCATGACAACATTTGAATATATTTTTCTCGGGTTATATTTGGTCCTTAGTTACATTAAATGGGAGCAGCATTCTCTTTGGGAAGGAGAGGGTGGATTAATGCGGTCATTACAGTACAGAAGTTCAAATCGCACCATGACAAGTTGCGCAGTTGAATTCAATAAATCTGATTATTTGTGGACTGAATGGTGAACGCTTTAATAACCCAACTGGCCATCAATGTGCCTGGTTGGAACTACTTGCAGTTGACTCATTTACTGGGCGTGATCTACCGGCCGCATTGCGCCCGAAAGGTGTGGCGGCTCCTAGATGCCAGGTGATCCCTCTTCCGGAATCTTCTTGGCTTGCCACGCCTCAGGGAATCTGTGGTGTTCTGCTATCTCAATCCTATTATATCTATAAGACTAGGGGCACAATCAATAAGCCTTGCCATGCCACCGTGCCAAGATTAGCAGTCCAGTAACATCACAATGCTCCCCGAAACATGTTGGCCTGCCATAAAGCAGGCCTATGATTCAGTTTAAACTTCTCCGGAGCACTTTCAGTACTTCACTGTTAAAATAAATGTCTTGTAAGAATGGTATGAATGAATTCTCAGTGGCAATATTCATTTCTTCCATGGGGTAGGAAAGCATTCACATCCCAGCTGTGACTTTGACAGTGATACATTGAAACATAGAAAGTAGGAGCAGTAGGAGGCCATTCGGCCCCTCGAGCCCGCTCCGCCATTCATTATGGTCATGGCTGATCATCCAACTCAATAGCCTAATCCCGCCTTCCCTCCATATCCTTTGATCCTTTTTGCCCCAAGTGCGATATCAAACTGCTTCTTGAAAACATATGTTTTGGTCTCAACTACTTCCTGGGGTAACAATACCTGTGGTAACAATACCTGTGGTAACAATACCTTTGAGAAAGTCAGTTGCTGCTTGTTGGCTATGTTAACATTGAGGCAATGTTGATGAGTGAAGCTTCTATTTTGAGATACTTAAAATTTAAACAGTTGCCCAAATATCAAGGATGGGGATTATTTTAAAAACATATTTTATTCCAAACACAATCAGTAGCATACACATACAGCAGCCCATTATATAAAAATTGCTTATTGTCACAAGTAGGCTTCAGATGAAGTTACTGTGAAAAGCCCCTAGTCGTCACATTCCGCCGCCTGTTCGGGGAGGCCGGTACGGGAATTGAACCCGCGCTGCTGGCCTGCCTTCGTCTGCTTTAAAAGCCAGGTCTTTAGCCCTGTGCTAAACCAAACGTGATTCAAACAGTTTGCCAATTGTAATAATAATCGCTTATTGTCACAAGTAGGCTTCAATGAAGTTACTGTGAAAAGCCCTCGTCGCCACATTCCGGCGCCTGTCCGGGGAGGCCGGTACGGGAATTTAACCCGTACTGCTGGAATTGTTCTGCACTACAAGCCAGCTGTTTAGTCCACTGTGCTAAACCAACCCCTTTTTTCTCCCCGAAACCCCCTCAACATCCCCACAACCCACCCCTCCCCGCTGACGACAAATGGATCTTGAGGACAGCATCCTCACCCCCACTACCTCTGACAGGGTCTTGAAAATCGCTACCCAGAAACCTCCCGAGCTTTGTACGTCCCCAGAACATATGAGCGTGGTTCACCAGTCCCCTGCCGCATCTCTCACATACGTCCTCCACCTCTGCGAAAAATCCACTCACATGGGCCTGAGTCCTATGAGCCCTATATGGCACCTTGAATTGTATAAGGCTCATCAGAGTACAGGATGGGGCGGCACAGTGGTTAGCACTGCTGCCTCATGGCGCCGACGACCCAGGTTTGATCCCTGCCCCAGGTCACTGTCTCACATTCTCCCCAAGTCTGCATTGGTCTCACCCCCACAACCTAAAGATGTGCAGGGTAGGTGGATTGGCCGCGCTAAATTGTCCCTTAATTGGGCACTTTAAATTTTTTTTTTAATTCTAGCACAGGATGAGATCGAATTGATCCAGTGCATTGTTTCACACCAGGCCCCCACCCAAGCTCAATCCCCAGTTCTTCCTCCCATTTCCTCTTTATCTCCTACATTGGCGCCTCCTCCATCTCCATCAACCACCCGCAAATATCCACAATCCGCCCCTCCTCCAGCTCATCAAAGGGATGGGAATTTCTTTGCTCGGCAAGAAAGCAGCCTTGGGGACAGCTAGCTTGCTCATGAGTGGCGGTAGGAGGCTGAATCTATTTTAAAGGTTGGGTCACGTGTAGATGGCAACAGGGCAGATGGATAAAGTGGTTAAGAAGGCATTTGGTATACTTGCCTTTATTAGCTGAGGCACAGAGTTTAAGAGCAGGGGGGTTATGCTGGAACTGTATAAAACATGGGTTAGGGCAGCATGGTGGCACAGTGGTTAGCACTGCTGCCTAGGGCGCTGAGGATCCAGGTTCGATCCTGGCCCCGGGTCACTGTCTGTGTGGAGTTTGCACATTCTCCCCGTGTCTGCGTGGGTTTCACCCCCACAACCCAAAAATGTGCAGGTTGGGTGGCTTGGCCATGCTAAATTGCCCCTTAATTAAAAATGAAAATTAGGTAGTCTAAAGTTTTTTTTAAACGTTGCTTCGGCCACAGGTAGAGTATTGTGTGCAGTTCTGGAATGCGCATTATAGGAGGGATGTGTTAGTACTGGAAAGGGTGCAGAGGAGACTGACCAGTATATTGCCTGGGCTGGAGAGTTTTAGTTCTGAAAAATGATTGGATAGACCAGGCTAGTTTAATTCGGGGCAGAGGAGACAGAGGGACGACATGATTGAGATGTATAAAATTATGAGGGGTATAGATAGAGTAGACAGGAAGAAACCTTTTCCCTTGGTGAATAAATATTTAAGGTATGGGGCAGGAGGTTCAGAGGGAATGTGAGAGTCTTTTCATAGAATTTACAGTGCAGAAGGAGGCCATTCGGCCCATCGAGTCTGCACAGGCTCTTGGAAAGAGCACCCTACCCAAGGTCCACACCTCCACCCTATCCCCATAATCCAGTAAACCCACCCAACACTAAGGGCAATTTTGGACACTATGGTCAATTTATCATGGCCAATCCACCTAACCCGCACATCTTTGGACTGGGAGGAAACCGGAGCATCCGGAGGAACCCCACGCACACACGGGGAGAATGTGCCGACTCAGCACAGACAGTGACCCAAGCCGGGAATCGAACCTGGGACCCTGGAGCTGTGAAGCAATTGTGCTATCCACAATGCTACTGTGCTGGTGGGACTATGGAACTCACTGCCTGGTGAGAAGGGTGATAGGGGCAGAGACCCTCATAACATTTTAGATGTGCACTTGTGATGCCAGGGATTCAATGCTCTGGGCCGAGTGCTTGAAAATGAGATTAGAATACTTAGGTGGTTCTTTCTGACTGGCGCTGATGCGATGGGCCAAAGTGCCTTTCCTGTGCTGTAGCCCTTTATGATACAATGACTTTGAGGCTGATTTTCTGCTCATCCTCAGAAGAAAGCTTTAAACCCACCGACAGGGCTTCTCTGGTGGTCTGGTCAGGCTCGTACCATCGGAACACCTACTGGTTACCTGGTTACAGCTTCAGGGCTTATTGAAGAAATAGGAGATAAATTTGGATAAAAGTATAGGACTCGTGTCTTTTTTTAAAAAATATTTTGATTCTCCTTTTTCACATTTTCTCCCAAATTTACACCCACCAACAATAAACAATAATCAGTATCAAATATGTCAACCCCCGCATCAATAACAACGATCCCATCTCCCACCAAACCCCAAACATTAGCCCGCATGTTCACATAAACAACTGCCAAAAAGGAATCTGGAATCACCCATAGTCGCCATTAACACACACAGCCTCCCTCCCCTCAACCCTCCCGCCCCCCTCCAACTAATGTTCGAAGTTATCCAGTTTTTAAAAGTGCATAATGAATAATGTCCATGAATTGTAGAACCCCTCCATCCTTCCCCTCAGTTCAAACTTAACCTTCTCAAGAGTCAAGAATTCCAACAGGTCCCCCCCGCCACGCCAGGGCACAGGGTGGCGAGGTTTCTCTCCAACCCATCAGGATCCGCCTTCGGGCGATCAATGAGGCGAAGGCTACAACATCTGCCTCCGCACACGCACCTGGCTGGTCCGACACCCCGACTATGGCCTCCCGGGGGCCAGGGTCCAGTTTCACGTGCACCACTTTAGAAATTACCCTAAAACCCTCCTTCCAGTAATCCTCCAGCTTTGGACAGGACCAAAACATATGAACGTGATTAGCGGGCCCCTTCCCCACAATGTTCACACACATCTTCTACTCCTTCAAAGAATCGGCTCATCCTCGCCCTCATGAGGTGTGCTCTGTATACCACCTTCAGCTGTATCAGCCCCAACCTCGCGCACGAGGTGGAGGCATTCACTCTCCGGAGCACCTCACACCAGAACCCCTCCTCCATACACTCTCCCAACTCTTCCTCCCACTTTGATTTGATCCCTTCCAGTGGTGCCTTCTCCTCTTCCAAAATAGCTCCGTAAACCGCATCCACTACCCCCTTCTCCAGTCCCCCTGTCGTCCGCCCCTCCTCCAGCAATGTGGAGGCCGGCTCCACCAGGAAGTTCTGTCTCTCCTTTCTGGCACAATCTTGAACCTGCATGTATCTAAACATTTCCCCCTGCTCCAGCCCATACTTCGCTCCCAGCTCCTTCAATCCTGCAAACCGACCCCTACGAAACAAATCTTTTAGTGTCTTAATCCCCTTCTCCTCCCATTTCTGAAAATTTCCATCCCACTTCCCTGGCTAGGACTCTTGTCTGACTCAAGCCCAACACCTCATATGCATGAAGAAACAAACATTTTATACCCATGACTCAAGAGACACAGGGAACTGATTTCCCCATTCTATTTTGACCAATTTCTTTGCCAAGCTCCCAAGCAGGTTTCATTCATGACGCAGGAGCTGAGGTTTTAAAAGCCTGCCTCCTCCCCAATCCCACCATGAGGTTGTACTTTGTCTTTCATTTGCATGTTCAACATTTTCTGCTTCTCTACATATTAATTTTGCATAAATTCTCTGTTTCTAGGATGAGTCTCTGGACAGCATTTAAGGTAAGCTGAAGAAAAACTGTAAAGTATAACACTATTGCTAGCATGAATTCCAGTGGTCTTGCTGCAGCAACCCCACTGGGGCAGTGTAATTACAGCTTGACAAGTTTAAGATCATAAGACCTTAAGAAACAAGAACAGAAGTAGGCCATTCAGCCCTTTGAGCCTGCTCGGCCATTTTATAAGATCGGGACTGATCTAACACTCACTAAGTTCACTTTCCTGACTTCTCTCCATAATCCTTAATTCCCCTTCTGATTAAAAACATATCAATCTCAGAATTGAAACTGTTCAAGGACTCGGCCTCCACAGCTTCCTGGGGTAAAGAATTCCAAAGATTCGCATTTAGCTGTGTGTTTCCCGGCGCTCGCATTGCCGAGAAACACATGGCTATTCAGCGCGACTCGTGTTTTATAAGAGGCCTGAACGGGGACCGGTGAGGCCGAAGTTGCGCATAGGCCCGTTTTGTACAATGGGAAACTTCGCTCGCCGGAACTCCCCAGTGTAGCGAGAGATCAGGACGCCATTTAAAAATGGTGTCCTGGTCTCCGAGGCCCCCAAAGCAATCCCCGACCTCCCCCCAGACCGAATGCAGTATGGGAGGGTCTCTGGATCCCCCACATGGCACCCCCAGCCCAATCACATGTGCAAAGAAAATGCAGCTTGGCAGTGCCAACGTGGCAGTGCCACCTGGGCACCATAGCAGTGCCAGGTTGGCACCCATGTTGCATTGCCAAGGTGCCAGGCCGGCACTTCTAGGGTGCCCAGGTGGCACCAGCAGTGCCAGGGCACCACCCTGCCCAAAGAGCATGCAATCCACTGGGAGACTGCCACGAGTGTCATTCCGTTTGGTCCCCATTTGTGGAGATCAATTTTTAATAATTTTTTTTCTAAAAATATACTTTATTCATAAAATATATCATAAACATGACAGAACATTTCGATCAATGCTGAACGGCGCCTGCCCGAGGTATCCGAGGCGAAGGGGATGAATCCCAAAGCATCAAGTACCTTGGGAATCTGCACATTGGAGTGAGACTTACTGTCTCGCTCTAATATGCAGATTTGCCAAACAGTTATCCCCCCGCAATGGGCGGGATTTGCATCGTAATGTTTTGTGAGATCGCACTGTATCTTGCGAGTAGTGTGCGCCGGATAGATCCCATGAGCGGGGTCTCCCTGCTTTTATCGACCATGCTGCGCCGCACCGCGGTGAGCTGCTTTTCCGGCACAGCGTGGTCATTGGATCGCACCCTTACGGCGGGATTCTCCTGCCCCGTCTGCCCGGCGACCGGAGAATCCCGCCCGAGATCAATGGAGTTCTCCATTGTACGCGGCTCGCCCATGGCATTCTTGAGGCAGGAGGGGTGGGAGAATCCAGCCCTTAGCCTCAAAATGGGAGAATTCTGTACAGAAATGAAATTTAATAATGTTTTTTGTTCTAAAAATAAACTTTGGAAGCCATGAAGAGGCCTTTTTTGGGGAGGAGGGGAGAAGAAAGCACAGTTAGCAAAACGCCTGGAATTGTAACCAGTGCTTGCACTCAAAATACAAAAATACAAACAAGCAGTAAGCTGAGAAAAGAGTTGTAAAGTTATCAAAACTCATCGTAAACATTAATAAGGCTAATTCCAGACAAGGGCAGACAGAGCCTGTGAAATTCCTCTTGAGGATAATTATCTGTGAGTCACCACCAAGTGATCTCAACTAACCCACACAAACTCTCCTCCAAGCCCAACTGTATTAAAGTGGAGATAAAGATGAATTAGAAAAATGCTAAAAAATTGGCTTAAACTTTTGTCTGTTTCCCTACCCAAACTGCAGAAATCACAGTGCTTTTATTGAATACAAGAGACTACCCGTAATTTTTGAATGTTTCTATGGAAGTGATTTTGTGCCTGCGTTCGCTGTCAGTGAGAATAGCGATGCGGGCGCAAAATACCGTGAGAGCTGGAAGATGAAATTCTCTCCGGCGAGAAACTTGTTGGCCAATATCCCCCACCCCTCGTCAGTGACATAACGAGGGCAGGAACGTCATTTAAATATATTTTTCTGAATTTGCATATTATTTTTTTGTTTTTGTTTTTAAGTTTAGAATACCCAATTCATTTTCCGAATTAAGGGGCAATTTAGCGTGGCCAATCCAACTACCCTGCACATCTTTGGGTTGTGGGGGCAAAACCCACGCCAACACGGGGAGAATGTGCAAACTCCACACGGACCGTGACCCAGGGCCGGGATCAATCCTGGGGCCTCAGTGCCGTGAGGCAGCAGTGCTAACCACTGAGCCACCGTGCTGCCGAATTTGCGTACTATTAAAGACCAACCTGTCATATGAGCCCCCCCCCCCCCGCACTGAATATTCAAACTGAATATTTAAAAAAATAATTTAGAGAACCCAATTCATTTTTTCCAATTAAGGGGCAATTTAGCGTGGTCAATCCACCTACCCTGCACATCTTTGGGTTTTCGGGGCGCAAACCACGCAAACACGGGGAGAATGTGCAAATGCCGCAAGGACAGTGGGACAGTGACACAGAGCTGGGTTCAAACCTGGGACCTCGGCGCCATGTGCTAACCACTGCGCCACCATGCTGCCCGCTCAAACTGAATATATATATATTTTTAAAAATATATTTATTAAAGTTTTTTAACACAAATTTTCTCCCTTACAAACAATAACCCCCCCCCCCCCATAACAAAATAACAAGAAATCGCACAGAGCAAGATTTATACATGGTAAAATGATATGTTTACATAGCTTTGTACACTGGCTCCCGCACGTGCCAGTTTCCCCAACCCTTCATGTTATCTCTTGCTCATCCACCCTCCCAGGCAATCCCCCATTCCCCCTCCCCCCCCCCTCCCCCCCCCCCCCCGCCCCCTCCCAGGACGTCCCCCCCCTAGGTTGCTGCTGCTGCTGACCGACCTTCCTCTAACGCTCCGCGAGATAGTCTAGGAACGGTTGCCACCGCCTGTAGAACCCCTGCGCAGACCCTCTCAAGGCAAACTTAATCCTCTGCAGCTTTATGAACCCAGTCATATCATTTATCCAGGCCTCCACGCTGGGGGGCTTCGCCTCCTTCCACATTAGCAAGATCCTTCGCCGGGCTACTAGGGACGCAAAGGCCAGAATGCCGGCCTCTTTCGCCTCCTGCACTCCCGGCTCGTCCACTGCTCCAAATATTGCTAGCCCCCAGCTTGGCTTGACCCGGACTTTCACCACCTGTGATATTGCTCCCGCCACTCCTCTCCAGAACCCCTCCAGTGCCGGGCATGACCAAAACATATGGACATGGTTCGCCGGGCTCCCTGAGCACCTTCCACATCTGTCCTCCACCCCAAAGAACCTACTCAACCTTGCCCCCATCAAGTGCGCTCTGTGATTAAATTGTATCAGGCTAAGTCTGGCACACGAGGAAGAGGAATTAACCCTACCTAGGGCATCAGCCCACAGACCTTCCTCAATCTCCTCCCCCAGCTCCTCCTCCCATTTACCCTTCAGCTCCTCTACCAGCGCTTCCCCCTCTTTCATCTCCTGGTGTATTGCCGATACCTTGCCCTCCCCGACCCATACACCCGAGATCACCCTGTCTTGAATTTCTTGCGCCGGGAGCAACGGGAATTCCCTCACCTGTCGCCTCACAAACGCCCTCACCTGCATATATCTATCAAACTGAATACTGACAGGTTGGCATTGGCAGGTTGGAGGTGGCACTGGCAGGTTGGAGTTGGCACTGGCAGGTTGGAGTTGGCACTGGCAGGTTGACAGTGCCAGCCTGTGCCAAACCTCCCCCACCCCTGATTTGTTTGGTCAGAGTGACTCAAGATCTGTTCTGAAAACCTGGCAGTGGATCTGGAGAGATACAGGCCGGTTTTCAGTCAGAGCCTGACAGCCTGACAAATTATGGGAAAATTCCGCCCCATGTATCTGTCAATAACTAAAAAGATATTGGCAGGGAGCAGAAATTTGGTCATATTATTCATTTTACAAAGCATTTACTTGGTCTGATTTATAGACAATGGCAATTCTGAACAGCCTTTTCATTTACTTTCAAACAATTCCAGAGTTGTCAGAGGCGGTCAGCAACAGCACGAAACTGGAAGAATCAACAAAAGGATTCCAAGGCTCTGGCAGAGCCAATAATGTGAATGCCATCAATTCTTGCGTTGAACCTATTGTGAAAGTGTTTCCTCTCAATAAGAGCTACTGAGCATTGGCAGATTGACTGGGTTTTTTTCCTGGTTAAATTATTGGATGCCTTTAAGGTATAAGAGAAAATGTTAAAATTCAGATGGATTAGTTCATGTCCTGCAATTGCTTCTATATCTGGCACCTGAGTTGTACTGCACTAGGCTAATAAAGGTACTTTTCAGAAAAGCTTACCCAGCGAAAGGTGTATTTTTTGAAAGGATATTCCGATACAAAAATAACTGACTAGGAATCATTTGGATTGATAATTCTTGGGTGCTGATGCTTTTAGTATTCACAATGGGTAAGATTCAATTGGAGGCCTAAAACTGATTATAACAAAGACAAATTGAGAATCGTGAATTCAATATACTTCAGAAAGTCAATTTTGTTTTACCACCCATAACCGGAAAGGATTTTTAAAAAAAAATTGAGAGTACCCAATTCATTTTTACCAATTAAGGGGCAATTTAGCGTTGCCAATCCACCTAGCTTGCTCATTTTTGGGTTGTGGGGCGAAATCCACGCAAACACGGAGGATTATTTGATTTCCCCCTTTATAAGCGGAGTTGTACTTTCCACACCCTTCAGTATTGGGGTGTCTCATTCCTTATTAATAACCCCACAGCAAACTCTCAATGAGGTCGCATAAGCAGGTTGGTTTATTTTACGCCCAGCCAAAATGCGGGAAGAGGTTTCGCAATGTCCGCCCCTTTTTGCATTCACACAATAAAAGAGGGGTAATGGAAAGAAAAGGGCTTCAAGGGAAAGACCGTGATAAAAATAAGGATCATGGTTTCACATGAGTCCAGTATAAGTCAATGTCCAATGAGGGTTCTTTCAGGTGGTTTTGTCTGACAGAATTCCTGGTCTTGGACCTCGGAACTTGGTTGGGGATTGAGTCCGTTGAAGATGCAGCAAAGTATTCTTGTATCCTGGAAAATAGTTCAGTCTGTAGGCGAAATAAGAACTAGGAGCAGGAGTAGGCCATCTGGCCCTTAAATACCAGATTCTTCCTGGAGATCAGGATCGGAATTCTCTGGTGGTCAGGATTCACGGCGGCGTGGGGGTGGTTTCTCAAGGGAAATCCCATTGACAAGCGAGAGGATAGAATCCCGCCACCAGCAAATGACACCCAACAGAGAAACACGTGGCTGGGCAACCGGAAAATCCCACCCCTGACTTTGACGGAGATGGAGATCAAAGGCAGGCTGCTAGCCTAGACTCCGGCAGTCTCAATGGAGGTTAAAATGCAACTGAAGATAAAACCTTATGAGCAATTCTATTTCTCAGTTAAAGCCTCCGATTATAACCACATCATTTCTCCTGGATGCTTCTCTAATCTCTATCTTTATACATTGCCCATTGTCCGCAGGTCATTAGATAACTTTCATCAGAGTCTTGTCTTTTTACTGTTCCTGCGTTCTATCTGGACTGTTCCCCTACCTGTTTACCCTTACTTTTTTCCACTCTCTCCACTACTTTGATGTTGCCTTTGATCGAATGTTGCTATTGCTCCCCCTTTCCCCAGTTTCTGAAGATTCTATAGCCTGGGATACTAAGTTTGTGGCCAGGTCTCTGTTACGGCCAATACATTATATCCTTCTTTTGCTTCACATCCATTTGACTTATTTCTTATAATATGTGCATTTGTGTATAGAACCCCAGTTTGGGTAACTTACCCTCCCTTATCCATATATGAATATATATTTCTGACATCTTTGACCTATTGCTCGATTGGTTACTAATGTTCTGCATATTGTTAGAGACAACAACAACTACATATATTTATATTATTGTAATAATACATCTCACAGAAGTAATTTGTCTTTAAAATAAATTTAGAGCACCCAATTCCTTTTTTATTATCCAATTAAGGGGCAATTTTAGCATGGCCAATCCACCTAGCCTGTACATCTTTGGGTTGTAGGGGTGAGACCCACGGAAGCGTGGCGAGAATGCGAAAACTCCATACGGACAGTGACCCGGGACCGGGATTGAAACCGGGTCCTCGGCGCCGTGAGGCAGCAGTGCTAACCACTGTGCCACCGTGCTGCCTTCTGTTCTGGGCCAGGGTTTAGAGAACTCCGAAGTATATCATAGAGTTCACCTAACCTACAACTGTTCATAGATTTTGGTTATGAGGAGCACAGTGGCCTACTCTTCAGGGGCAAAATTCTCCCCCAACGGCGCGATGTCCGCCGACTGGCGCCCAAATCGGCGCCAATCAGACGGGCATCGCGCCGCCCCAAAGGTGCGGAATGCTCCGCATCTTTGGCGGCCTAGCCCCAACATTGAGGGGCTAGGCCGACGCCGGAGGAATTTCCGCCCCGCCAGCTGGCGGAAATGGCGTTTGTTGCCCCGCCAGCTGGCGCGGAAATGCGGCGCTTGCGCGGGAGCGTCAGCGGCCGCTGACAGTTTCCCGGCGCATGCGTGGGAGCGTCAGCGGCCGCTGAAAGTTTCCCGCGCATGCGCAGTGGGGAGAGTCTCTTCCGCCTCCGCCATGGTGGAGGCCGTGGCGGAAGGGAAAGAGTGCCCCCACAGCACAGGCCCGCCCGCGGATCGGTGGGCCCCGATCGCGGGCCAGGCCACCGTGGGGGCACCCCCCGGGGTCAGATCGCCCCCCCCCAGGACCCCGGAGCCCGCCCATGCCGCCTGGTCCTGCCGGTAAATACCAGGTTTAATTTACGCCGGCGGGACAGGCAATTTCTGGGCGGGACTTCGGCCCATTCGGGCCGGAGAATTGAGCGGGGGGTCCCGCCAACCGGCGTGGCCCGATTCCCGCCCCCGCCCAATCTCCGGTACCGGAAACTTCGGCGGGGGCGGGATTCACAGCAGCCAACGGCCATTCTCCGACCCGGCGGGGGGTCGGAGAATGACGCCCCAGGTGTTATGGAACAGAGTCCTTAAGCACTTTAAATCAAAAAACAAAGCTTATTCTACAAATTCAGTTAAAATTTTATAAACACACACAATAAGCATTTTTATCAACTACAAACATACATCCCCCCCACACAGCTACAGTTCTCTAGAAGAATATACCCCTCAATAACTTCCCTTTCAACTGTCTCAATTTGATAGTAACATCCAAGACCAGTAAAACACCGTTTTAATAAAACAGTGGGTTTGAATTATTTACAGAAAACAGGTATCACTATTAAATTGTCAAGTGATCTGGACATCTTTTAACATATGGGGCGAAATTCTCCCCCAACGGCGCGATGTCCGCCGACTGGCGCACAAATTGGCGCCAATCAGACGGGCATCGTGCCGCCCCAAAGGTGTGGAATGCTCCGCATCTTTGGGGGCCGAGCCCCAACATTGAGGGGCTAGGCCGACGCCAGAGGGATTTCCGCCCCGGCAGCTGGCGGAAATGGCGTTTGTTGCCCCGCCAGCTGGCGCGGAAATGCGGCGCATGCGCGGGAGCGTCAGCGGCCGCTGACAGTTTCCCGCGCATGCGCAGTGGGGAGAGTCACTTCCGCCTCCGCCATGGTGGAGGCCGTGGCGGAGGCGGAAGGGAAAGAGTGCCCCCACGGCACAGGCCCGCCCGCGGATCGGTGGGCCCCTGATCGCGGGCCAGGCCACCGTGGGGGCACCCCCCGGGGTCAGATCACCCCGTGCCCCCCCCAGGACCCCGGAGCCCGCCCACGCCACCTGGTCCCGCCGGTAAATACCAGGTTTAATTTACGCCGGCGGGACAGGCAATTTCTGGGCGAGACTTCGGCCCATCCGGGCCGGAGAATTGAGCGGGGGGTCCCGCCAACCGGCACGGCCCGATTCCCGCCCCTGCCCAATCTCCGGTACCGGAGACTTGGGCGGGAGCGGGATTCACGGCGGCCAACGGCCATTCTCCAACCCGACGGGGGGTCGGAGAATGACGCCCATGGAGAGAGAGACCAAAATAAACCTCCTTTGTATGAATGCAGCTCCCAACTGTCTAAACCGAAAGTAAAACATAGAGCCACAAACAGCTCCCAGCTCAAAACGAAAGTAAGAGACAGAACAACAGCCCAGCTCCACCCACGCAATGACATCACTGAAGCTATTTGATAAACACACATTTCTTAAAGGGACATTCCCTTGACACCTCTCAGGAGTAATAAAGCAAAACGTGACACCTAAGATATTATTAGGCAGATGGCCACCAGCTTGGTCAAAGAGAAAGGTTATGGAAAAGTTGTTGACTTGTCATTTAGCAGTGCAGAACATGAGTATTGCTGAAAAATGAGAAATGTTTTCAAAGCTTTTCCTCTTGAACTTATCAGGATTGTTCACAAGAGATGACCGCACTGTAAGAGGGAACAATAATTTTCTACTATCTGAGAAGAGAGTGTCTATCGGTTAAAAAAATAAAGCCCACTTGCCAACTAATCAGCGCTCTCTTCTCAGGCAGTATAAATTGTTGTTCCCCATTAGAGTGTGTTAATTTCCTGAAAGAACTAACCTCATGAGTACAAGGTGAAAGGTTTTGATAGCATGTCTCTTTTTAACGGCAATACCAAAAAGCTTTAAGGAGGGAAGAGAGGTAGCGTGCTAAGGAGGTTTGGAGAGGGAATTCAAATGCTTGGTGCCCAGGTAGCCAATGGTGTTGCCACAAGTGGTGGAGAAAATAAAATCGGGGATGCTCAGGAGGCCAGAATTGCATAAATACAGATATCTCGGAGGTTTGCAGGGTTGGAGGAGTTCACAGAGATAGGGGCGGGATTCTCCGACCCCGCAGAGCGGAGAATCGGCGCCATTGGCGCCGGCGTGGTTCGCGCGGCCGGCCCACCGATTGCCCGGCCCAGATGGGCTGAGCGGCCATAAGAAAAGAGCCGAGTCCCGCCCGTGCTGTTCTAACCTGCTCTGGGCCGGTGGGACCTTGGCGTGTAAGGGTCGGGTGGCGGCCTTTGGTGGGGGGAGGGGGGTTCCGACCATGGGGGGGCCTCCGATGTGGCCTGGCCCGCGATCGAGGCCCACCGATCGGCGGGCCGGCCACTGTGGCAGGGGTGCCTCTTTTCCTACGCGCCGGCATCTGTAGTCCTGCGCCATGTTGCGTCGGGGCAGATGCGTTGCAGGAGGCCACTGCGCATGCACACGTTGGTGCCGGTTCCACTGCGCATGTCCTCGTTGGCGCCGGCGCAACTGCGCATGCACGGATCCCGCAGCACACAGTTCGTGCCAGGATCTGCAGCTGGAGCGGCGCGAACCGCTCCAGCGTCATGCTGGCCCCCTGGAGGGGCCGGAATTAGTCGTGGCAGCGGCCCGTTCACATTCTGCCGCTTGATTGGAGAATCCTGCCCAGGTAGAGGTGAGACAATGAAAAGACTTGAAAATAAGGGTGACAATTTTATGCTGAGTCACTGTTTGACCAGGAACTGATTAATTTTTTTTATCACTCCTACTTTATTCTTAATGGGTATTTTATTATTTCTTCCTGTAATCTTTTTGTTCTTGGAATATTTCAACCAGCTTTATCTCATTTTGTACTCTGCCCATCAAGCAATCCAGAAATGAATACATTCTGGCCATAGACATGAAAGGGTTGTGCACCTTTTATAGATTAATACCTCTAGTTTCATTTGTTTTAATTGTATTTGTTTCAAATTATCCATTATTTCCAAGAAGGAATTAGGGTGACAGGCAGTAGCTTTGATGTTCGTATATGGGCGGCACGGTAGCACAGTGGTTAGCACTGTTGCTTCACAGCGCCAGGGACCCGGGCTTGATTCCCAGGTTGGGTCACTGTCTGTGCAGAGTCTGCACATTCTCCCCGTGTCAGCTGCTCTACACCAGGCTAGAAAGTCAAGGATCTTAAACAAAGGGATCGGTGTGGAAACCACACAAAAGGGTTTAACACCTTTTCATTAACTTCAACTACGCAATCAAAGCACTGTCCAAGATCTATAAGAAAAATCACTTATAATCTTTTATTAGTGTCACAAGTAGGTTTACATTAATACTGCGATGAAGTTACTGTGAAAATCCCCTAGTCGCCTTACTACAGCGCCTGCTCGGGTACATTGAGGGAGAATTCAGAATGTCCAATTCACCTAACAAGCACGTCTTTCGGGACTTGTGGGAAGAAACCGGAGAACCCGGAGGAAACCCACGTAGACATGGGGAGAATGTGCAGGCTCTGCACAGACAGTGACCCAAGCCGGGTATCGAAGCTGGGTCCTGGCGCTGTGAAGCAACAATGCTAACCACTGTGCAACCGTGCAGATCAGGAATAAGAAGGGTGCAATCACCATGTTGGGGGTTTACAACAGGCCTCCCAACAGCCCAGTGGGAGTTAGAGGAGCATATATGTAGACTGGTTTTTGAAAGATGTAAAAACAACAGGGTTGATGTGGTGGGTGATGTTAACTTCTCCTGCACTGACTGGGACTCACATAGTGCTAGAGGCTTTGATGGGGCAGAATTTGTAAGGAGCATCTAGGTGGGTTTCTTGAAACAATATGTAAATAATTCAACTAGGGAAGGGGCTGTACAAGACCTGGTATTGGGGAATGAGTCCGGCCAAGTGATCAATGTTTCAGTAGGGGAGCATTTCGGGAGCAGTGACCATAATTCCGTAAGTTTTAAGGTACTCGTGGAGAAGGATAAGAGTAGTCCTTGGTGAAGGTGCTAAATTGGGGGAAGGCTAATTACAATAATATTAGGCAGGAACTAAAGAATTTAGATTGGGGGTGGCTATTTGAGAGTAAATCAGCATCTGACATGTGGGAATCTTTCAAACATCAGTTGATTAGAATTCAAGACTGGCATGTTGCTGTGAAGTGGAAGGATAAGTATGGAAAGTTTCGGGAACCTTGGATAACGAGGGACATTGTAAGCCTCGTCAAAACGAAAAAGGAAAAAGGAAGCATTTCTAAGGTCTAGAAGACTGAGAATAGACAAAGTCCTTGAAGAACATAAAGAAAGTAGGAAGGAACTTAAGCAAGGAGTTAGGAGGATTAAAAGCGGAAATGAAAAGTCCTTGGTGATCAGGATTAAACAGAATCCCAAGGCATTTTACACGTATGTAAAGAGCAAGAGGGTAGGCAGGGAATGGGTTGACCCACCGAAGGACAAAGGAGGGAATATATGCTTGGAGCCAGAGAAAATGGGTGAGATACTAAATTAGTACTTTGCATCAGTATTCACCAAAGAGAAGGACTTGGGGGATGATGAATCTAGGGCAGGTGGTGTAGATATTCTGGGTCATGTCAATATCAAAAAGGAGTAGGTGTTGGGCGTGTTAAAAAGCAGTAAGGTAGGTACGTCCCTAGGGCCTGATGGGATCTACCCTAGAATACTCAGGGAGACAAGGGAGGAAATTGCTGGGGCCTTGACAAATCTCTTTGTATCCTCATTGGCTACAGGTTTAAAAAAGGAGGTAAACAAAATGCGGGTAACTATAGGCTGGTTAGCTTAACGTCTGTAGTGGGAAAAATGCTTGAATCTATCATCAAGGAAGAAATATCGAGACATCTGGATAGAAATTGTCCCATTGGGCAGACACAACATGGGTTCATAAAAGGCAGGTCATTTTTAACTAATTTATTGGAATTCGTGGAGGACATTACGTGCGCGGTGGACAACAGGGAACTGGTGGATGTGGCATATCTGGATTTCCAGAAGGCATTCAACAATGTGCCACACAAAAGGCTGCTGCATAAGATAAAGGTGCACGGTGTTATGGGTAATGTATTAGCATGGATAGATGATTGGTTAACTAACAGAAAGCAAAGAGTGGGGATAAATGGGTGTTTTCTGGTTGGTAATCAGTGGCTAGAGATGTGCCTCAGGGATCAGTGTTGGGACCACAATTGTTTAAAATTGACATTGATGGTTTGGATTTGGGGACTAAATGCAATGTTCACAGACGACATTAAGATGTTGGTAGAGCAAAGTGTGCAGAGGACACTGAAAGCCTGCAGAGGGATATAGGTACTTTGATTGAGTGGACAAGGGTTTGGCAGATGGAGTACAATGTTGGTAAATGTGAGGTCATCCATTTTGGTAGGAATAACAGCAAAATGGACTATTATTTAAATAGTAAAAAATGCGGCATGCTGGGTGACTTGTGCATGAATCGCAAAAAGTTGTTTTGCAGGTGCAGCAGGTAATTAAGAAGACAAATGGAATTTAATCCTTCACTGCTAGAGGGATGGAGTTTAAAACAGGGAGGTTATGTTGCAGCTGTATAGGGTGCTGGTGAGGGCATACCTGAAGTACCGTGTACAGTTTTGGTCTCCTTACTTGAGAAAGGATGTCCTGGCACTGGAGGTTGTGCAGAGGAGATCCACTAGGTTGATTCCGGAGTTGAGAGGATTGGCTTATGAAGAGAGACTGAGTAGACTGGGACTGTACTCATTGGAATTTAGAAGAATGTGGAGGGGGGAGTCTTATGGAAACATTTAAAATTATAAAGTGAGTAGATAGGATAGAAGCTGGGAGGTTGTTCCCACTGGCGGATGAAACTAGAACTTAGGGGCATAGCCTCAAAATAAGGGGGAGGAGATTTAGGACTGAGTTGAGGAGGAACTTCTTCACCCAAAGGGTTGTGAATCTGTGGAATTCTCTGCCCTGAAGCAGTTGAGGCTACCTCGTTGAATGTTTTTAAGTCAAAGATATATAGATTTTTGAACAGTAAAAGAATTAAGGGTTATGGTGAGTGGGCGGGTAAGTGGAGCTGAGTCCACAAAAAGATCAGCCATGATCTTATTTAATGGCGGAGCAGGCTCGAGGGGCCAGATGGCCTACTCTTGCTCCTAGTTCTTATGTTCTTATGTGTAAATTGAGAGTGGTGTATACTCAGTGAGACCTTGGTGTCATTGTGCGTCAGTCACTGAAAGTAAGCACGTTGGTACAGCAAATAAGGCAAATGGTATGTTGGCCTTCATAGTGAGAAGATTTGAGTATAGGAATAGAGATCTTTAGAAAGGGTAGAGTGGGTTAGGATGGAGGAGGAATCTTGTAAGGGGTCTAGTTTGTGGGCTATGGTGACGGCAGCATTGCCAATGGCTCTGAGTAGGTATTCAGGGAGCCCAGTGGTGCAGTCCATGGTGAAGCTATGGAATCAGCTGAGGAAGCATTTTAGAGTGGAAGGGATATCGGTGCTAGCGCCGCTGTGCTAGAATCATGGGTTTGAGCTGGGGGGATGGATAGTGTATACAGGAAGTGGAGGGAAGTGGGGCTGGTCAAGGTGAGGGATTTGTATTTGGAGGAAGGGTTCGCCAGTCTGGAGGAGCTCAGGGAGAGGGTAGAGCTGCCGAGGGGTAGTGAGTTCAGGTATCTACAGGTTAGGAACTTTGCACGAAAGGTCTGGAAGGGGTTCCCTAGATTGCCGGGATACACCCTGCTGGAGCGACTGCTGCTTCCGGATGTGGAAGGGGAGGGAAGAATTAGGGATATATATAAGTGGCTGGGGGAGCAGGGAGGTGAGCGGGTGGTGATGTTCAAGGAGAAATGGGAAGCGGAGTTGGGAATGGAGATCAATTGGGGAGTATGGAGTGAGGCACTGCGAAGGGTAAACGGGACCTCTTCTTGTGCAAGGATGAGCCTGATACAGTTTAAGGTGGTGCACAGGGTGCATATGACTCGGGCGAGAATGAGTGGTTTCTTTCAGGGGGTAGCAGATGAGTGTGAGAGGTGTGGACAGGGGAGATTCTGAAAGAATGATCTCGATGGTGGGGGAACATTCAGGACTACTCTGCAGCTCAGCTCCTACCTGGACCGGTTTTTATGATACTGAATTAACTAGCCCGCTGAAGGGCCCCACCCTTCAGCGGGGGAGCTCGTACTCCACGAGGAGATTAATCGGATCATCCCCGTGGGTCTCATGGGGTTATAACACTAAACATCAGAAAATTCCACATGATATTTCCTGAATCTGGAGAAATTCCGTCTCAATTAAGTGTGGATTTGCATTATGAGCTTAGGCTTCAAGCTTCATTTACACCATAACAGCACTTCAGTGTGAATCATAGATCATAGAATTTACAGTGCAGAAGGAGGCCATTCGGCCCATCGAGTCTGCACCGGCTCTTGGAAAGAGCACCCTACCCAAGGTCCACATCTCCACCCTATCCCCATAACCCAGTAAACCCACCCAACACTAAGGGCAATTTTGGACACTATGGGCAATTTAGCATGGCCAATCCACCTAACCCGCACATCTTTGGACTGTGGGAGGAAACCGGAGCACCCGGAGGAAACCCACGCACACACGGGGAGGATGTGCAGACTCCGCACAGACAGTGACCCAAGTCAGGAATCGAACCTGGGACCCTGGAGCTGTGAAGCAATTGTGCTATCAACAATGCTTCAAAGCCACTTTGCACCAATGTGACAGCTGCGGTGTAAATGCAGCCTGATTTTTTTTTTGTTTCTATGAAAAGGACCAAGATACTTGAATCCACGCTAAGAAAGTTTAAGATTGTTGGAACCAGCTCCTTGAGACTATGGTCTACATGAATATGCTTGAAATCTGTCTCAGACTCAATCTTCCACTGGATGACTTAACTACTCGACAAGAGTTTGTGGACAAGACATCATTCGGGAATGAGGGCCTAAGTACCATCAGCTACATTTTCTGTTTTGCAACTTGAATCTTTTCTTTTTTGATGCTCCACTATATTCCCCGATAATTCCACTTGCTGGCACCATTTCTCAGCAGGAAATTCGATGCTGCTCCTGCACACTGGTGAAAGCCGGCGGGGGTGGTGGTGGTGGGGGAACGGCAGGATAGAGTTCCAAGTCAGGGTGTTGTGTGTCTTGGAGGGAATCTGCAGCTGGTGGAGTTCCCATGCGTCTGCTGCCCTTATCCTTCTATGTGGTAGAGGTCGCAGATTTGGAAGGTGCTGTCAAAGGAGCATTGGCAAGATGCTGCAGTGCATCTTGTAGGCAGTACACACTGCTGTCACTTTGCATCGGTGGTTGAGGGAGTCAATGTTTAAGGTGGTGTGCAAGGTGTCGATCAAACGAGCTGCTTTGTCGTGGGTGATGTCAAGTTTTTTGAATGTTGTTGCAGCTGCACTCATTCAGACAAGTGCAGACGGTACCACACTCCTAACTTGTGCCTTGGTGGACAGGCTTTGGAGAGTCAGGGCGTGAGTTAATCATGGTTGTGTATTGTACGGCTAGGATTGCAATGTTTTCAGCAAATGTGCTGAGCATGTAATTGTAAACTGGAAATTTTTGACATCTCCGTATGCATAAACCTAATAGAAGGCGGAAAAAAGCTATTCACACGTGGCAATTGCAATTACTTGTGTTTATGGCAGTAACCTTCACAACACTAATTGCACACACACCCCATGTGGGGAATTGCCATGACTCAGATTTGAACCTCTGCTTCCAGCCATGCTGCTCGTTCGTGCTGTTGACACAGTTGTGAAAAGAATAAACACAAACGTACATGCCTGTGTCGTCACCTTTCACAACAAGTAGCTTTCAAAATTCTCCTGGCCTGGATTTAACAATTAATTTACACCATTTAAGGTGGAATGTAATTGAGATTGCAGCTGGAATAATTCATACATTATCTGTGCCTTGTGCCAGTTCCCTGAGGAATAATTCTTTCCCTCCCCCGGGACCAAGCTCTGCCAACAAAACTAACGGTTGATCGTTGCTAAGCCTCTGTAGGCACTGTCTGCAGGCAGATAGGTTATCAACATTCTTGTTTGCATCGTCACTACTGTTGGAGATATTAGCCTCGATATTAATCCCCCCCACTCAAAAATGCTTGCAGGAATAGGTGACAATGACACTAGTGGGACACTACATGTTAATGAAACTCTTTGCTAGGTTACAGTAACGCTACGCTTTCTGTATCCTATGAGATGCTGTTTATCAGCATCAAAATATCATGGAAGTTAAAAAATTAAAGAAAAACTGTGAACAGGTTCCCAACCTGTACATGCCATTTTGAGGGTGCTGGGTTTTGAGGAGTCGGAATGTCTGGCTGTTGAGGGGTGGGAAACTTCATCAAAACATTTAAATTGAACTCCCACACTGGAATTAAAAGCTTAGATTAAATTTTCTAGTTGCCGTGTGAAGGTAGGCAGCAGTGAAAGGGATTGATTTCTGGCACTACAAGTTGTAGTGCCTTTTTAGCAGCACTCCTTGTGGGCCAGGAAAAGAAGTGCGCCTCCAACCCTTTATCCCTAAGCTGATTACAGTCTCTCTCCCTGCTGCAATGGCCAACCACTCCCTCTTTCCACAACTGGTCCTGATGGCTTCTCTCCCAATGTCACAATCAGGGTTAGCCATTTCGGCAGCAGCTGCAGCCATTTCGGCAGCAGCTGCAGGAGGCCACACATCTCAGCTTAATAAAGCCTCGATTACTCTCTACTCTCGTCTCGTCGTAATTGACAGTGCATCAATTTATTAAGCTGAGATTTTACAACGATGGATCTCCGCATCAAGCCAGATCGCCTGCAGCTGCACCCTCAAGCAGATAACGCCAAGTTGGCCTTCGCACATTGGCTAGCTTGCTTCGAAGCCTACATCGGATCTGCGACAGACCCACCCTCAGAGGCACAGAAGCTCCAGATCCTGTATACACGGCTGAGCTCCGATATCTTTCCCCTCATCTGGGACGCGCCTACCGACGCTGAGGCCATGGCGCAACTGAAAGAGAACTACACCCAGCAGACCAACAAACTCTACGCCAGGCACCACCTGACCACGCGGCATCAACTCCCCGGTGAGTCTGTGGAAGATTTCTGGCGTGCATTGCACGCCCTGGTGAGGGACTGCGATTTCCAGGCCGTTTCGGCGGTTGAACATTCCGAACTCCTAATCAGGGACGCTTTCGTTACGGGCATAGGGTCGGCGTACATCCGGCAGCGCCTCTTAGAAGGGGCTACCCTCGACCTCGCGGTGACCAAGAAACTCGAGATCTCACTGACGGTCAGCTCCCGTAATGTACAAGCGTATGCCCCCGACCGCACGGCGCCCCCTCCTGGACATTGTGGACCACACCAGCGAACACCTTCAACCATATCAAGGCCGGCATCGCCAAGGCCACGATGCACGCGGTCGACGAGACACTCCCCTTCCAAGTCGAGAGCGATGCATCAGACGTCACTCTAGCCGCCACCCCCCAACCAGGCAGGCAGGCCCGTGGCATTCTTTTCACGCACCCTCCATGCCTCTGAAATTCGGCACTCCTCCGTCGAAGAGGAGGCCCAAGCCATCGTAGAAGCTGTGCAGCATTGGAGGCATTATCTGGCCGGCAGGAGATTCACTCTCCTCACTGACCAATGGTCGGTTGCCTTCATGTTCAATAACACACAGCGGGGCAAGATCAAAAATGATAAAATCTTGAGGTGGAGGATCGAGCTCTCCACCTACAATTACGAGATTTTGTATCGCCCCGGTAAGCTCAACGAGCCCTGTGATGTCCTCTCCCGAGATACATGTGCCAGCACACAATTGGACCAACTCTGGACCCTACACGACGCTCTCTGTCACCCAGTTCTTTCACTTCATAAAGTCCCGCAATCTGCCCTACTCCATTGAGGAGGTCAGGGCTATCACCAGAGACTGCCAGGTCTGCGCGGAGTGCAAACCGCACATCTACCGGCCAGACCGCGTGCATCTAGTGAAGGCCTCCCGTCCCTTTAAACGCCTCAGCATGGATTTCAAAGGGCCCCTCCCCTCCACCGACTGAAACATGTACTTCCTTAACGTGGTCGACGAATACTCCAGATTCCCCTTCGTCGTCCCATGCCCTGATATGACGTCTGCTACCGCCATCAAAGCACTCAACACCATCTTCGCTCTGTTCGGTTTCCCCACTGACATCCACAGCGACCGGGGATCCTCATTTATGAACGATGAGCTGTGTCAGTACCTGCTCAGCAGGACGACCAGCTACAATCCCCGGGGAAATGGGCAGGTGGAGTGGGAGAATGGGACGGTCTGGAAGGCCGTCCAGCTGGCCCTACAGTCCAAACATCTCCCGGTCTCCCGCTGGCAGGAGGTCCTCCCGATGCCCTTCACTCCATCCAATCGCTACTTTGCACTGCAACTAATGCAACCCCCCATGAACGTCATCTTGCCTTCCCCAGGAAGTCCACCTCCGGGGTTTCGCTCCCAACGTGGCTGGCAGTTCTCCTCCGAAAACACGTGCGGCTCCACAAGACGGACCTGTTGGTCGAGAGGGTACAGCTACTCCATGCAAACCCACAGTACGCCTACATGGCGTACCCCGACGGCCGCCAAGACACAATCTCCCTCAGGGACCTGGCACCAGCTGGGTCCCTCCCCCCCCCCTGCCCCGGCGCCACCCTTCCTCCCCCCAGCGCACCCCACCACAGCCCCCGCTCCAGGACGATCCGTCCTCCCCTTGGTCCCACCCGGGGATGAAGATGAGGTCTACATGCTCCCGGAGGCACCGGCGCCTGAGCCGATGCCTGCATCACCACTGGGACTGCGGCACTCACAACGGAGGATCAAGGCACCCGATCGGCTGAATTGTGAACTTTCCCAAAATGTTTACCTGAAAATGCATGTAAATAGTTTTCCACCCTTGCCGCTGGACTCTGTTTTTAACAGGGGGTGAATGTGGTGGTCACCACTGTTGTATATATCACATACGAGATGTAATACGGTAAGGCATCTGTACTACAGGTACGGGAGTAGATCCCTGCCTGCTGGCTCCGGCCAGTAGGCGGAGTATAAATGTGTGTGCTCACCGAGCTGCAGCCATTTTGGCAGTAGCTGCAGGAGGCCACACATCTCAGCCTAATAAAGACTTGATTACTCTCTACTCTCGTCGTAATTGATAGTGCATCAGGATTTATGTGTTCTGTGGTACATGCAGTCTGGGAATTGTAGTTTGGGGGAACACTGAAAATGGGAAGTAAAAGGAGTCCCATGAGCAAATTTCACTGGGATTTGGGGGGGGAGGGGTGTCAAAGAACCCCCCATCCCCAGGCGCCGGAACGTGGCGACTAGAGGCTTTTCACAGAAACTTCATTGCAATGTTAATGTAAGCGTACCTGTGACAATAAAGATTTTTAAAAAAGAACTAAAATTTTCCTTGATACAGAGTAAGGCGAAAAGTTTGATTTGAAGCCTTGCCCCTATCTCTCAGAACTCCCTCAGTCTCAAATCTCCTTTTGCACATTATGGTCTTCAGACATTTTGGTCAGCCCTCTTCGCGACTCCTTTTTTTTGGCCCTGTGACCACTTTTCTCAGATGATACATTTCTGTGAAATTAGAGATGAAAAACACTGCACCGAGGAAGAACAGAGCCAAAACCATTCCTGGCTACCATGTTGCAGGCACAAAGAATTTCTAGCAGGACATTTGTGGAGGCAACGTTATATTTAGGAAATAGACTTTTAAAATAAAACGCCTTTCAGTTTAGCACAGCAATGATCACAGCGCCACTCAGTGATGTTGCGACCAGCAGCTAAAACGCGCTTTTGTTATGTCCCACGGGCCGCTCCATACTCCCCCAGAGCGCATGCTCCTGGACCTGTTGCAGGGCCAGAGAGACGATTTTATTTATTTTCTGTGTAATTAGAAGCTGACGCCATGGCTTTCCAGTGTCAGAAACACAGCTACATGAAGGAGGTAGGAACTACTCCCCGCGGTGGGGAGGTAAATACCACGTTCACCCCCCCCACGTTCACCCCCCCCACTTTCACCCCCCCACTTTCACCCCCCCCACTTTCACCCCCCCCACTTTCACCCCCCCCCACTTTCACCCCCCCCCCACTTTCACCCCCCCCCCCCCACTTTCACCCCCCCACTTTCACCCCCCCCACTTTCACCCCCCCCACTTTCACCCCCCCCACTTTCACCCCCCCCCCACTTTCACCCCCCCCCCACTTTCACCCCCCCCCCACTTTCACCCCCCCCACTTTCGCCCCCCCCACTTTCGCCCCCCCCACTTTCGCCCCCCCCACTTTCGCCCCCCCCCACTTTCGCCCCCCTCCACTTTCGCCCCCCCCCACTTTCGCCCCCCCCCACTTTCGCCCCCCCCCACTTTCGCCCCCCCCACTTTCCCCCCCCCCACTTTCGCCCCCCCCACTTTCGCCCCCCCCACTTTCGCCCCCCCCACTTTCGCCCCCCCCACTTTCGCCCCCCCCACTTTCGCCCCCCCCATTTTCGCCCCCCCCATTTTCGCCCCCCCACTTTCGCCCCCCCACTTTCGCCCCCCCCACTTTCGCCCCCCCCACTTTCGCCCCCCCCACTTTCGCCCCCCCCACTTTCGCCCCCCCCACTTTCGCCCCCCCCCACTTTCGCCCCCCCCACTTTCGCCCCCCCCCTTTCTCCCCCCCCTTTCTTCCTCCCCCCCACTTTCTTCTTCCTCCCCCCCACTTTCTTCTTCCTCCCCCCCCCACTTTCTTCTTCCTCCCCCCCACTTTCTTCTTCCTCCCCCCCACTTTCTTCTCCCCCCCCCCCCCCCCCCCAGCTGTTTGCAGGCAGCCCGTGTGGTTCTGAAAGATGTCTTTCCCAGGAGGATTGTAGACCTATGACATTTTTCCGTCAAGCCCTCTGAAAGCTGACCCAAGTTTTAAGGGATTAATCCTGGACCTTGGAATGTGCCAGATTGCAGCTCAGATTAAAAATGTATTCTGAGATGCTGTTTTCATTCTCCAGTACAAGTGAAATATAGCATGTATTTTTGCATTTTTACATGAACGTATTTTGTTTTGTTACTGTACAAAAACATCCCTTGCTGAGGTTCCAGGGAGGAATGTTGCTCTTGAGCAGTTTCCAAGAAATACACAAAAATAGAGGGAGGAAAGAACAATACTTTGGTTTTTAAAGGAGCAAAATTGCTGACACTAGTGTTCTGAATACATAAATGGCCTCCAAGCATTGGACTAGGCCATGATCCACAGTGGCGCATTTCATGTGCCAAACCACTTTAATACATTTAAAAAATGAGAATGTGTACAAAATGGAGAATTACACTAGGAATTGAATATAAAGCCTAATGAAACTCACAGAGAGGAATTATGTGTTAATGTTTCAGGTAAGGATCCTGCTAGTGTTGAAATGGCTGATACTGCAAGGCAATTCTCACAGCACATGGTTATTGAACTAGTCACTCTACATATGTGCACTATTGCACAAAAACATAAACATGATGCACCATTTGAACAGAATACAAGATCCGCGATTCTCCGATATCGGCGCGATGTCCGCCGACCGGCGCCCAAAACGGCGCAAATCTCACCTGCATCGCGTTGCCCCATACGTCGCAAAGTCTCCGGCCCGGAATGGGCTAGCAGCGACGTGACGGGATTCGCGCTGGCTCACGTGGTTCACGCCGCACGGCGTGATGGCTTATAAGGACGCGCTGCTCCCCCCACCCGACCAGAAGACCCGACCAGATGGCCGCTAAATGCTCAGCACCGAGGTTCCAGTCCCGCGACATTGAGGCGCTCCTGGACGCAGTGGAGCAGAGGAGGGAGGCCCTGTATCCCAGACACGGCTGCAGAGTCGCCGTACGCCACAGCCGGCGTCTGTGGAGGGAGGTGGCAGAGGCCGTCAGCGCTGTGGCCCTGACACCACGGACAGGCACCCAGTGCCACAAGGAGGTGACGACCTCGTCAGGGCAGCCAGGGTGAGCCCCCGCCCGATATCCATATCCTCCATATCCCCCTCCCCCATATCCCCCCTCCCCCATACCCCCCCTCCCCCATATCCCCCTCCCCATAACCCCCTCCCCCATAACCCCCTCCCCCATAACCCCCCTCCCCCATATCCCCCCTCCCCCATATCCACCCCTCCCCATATCCCCCCTCCCCCATATCCCCCCTCCCCATATCCCCCCTCCCCCATATCCCCCCTCCCCCATATCCCCCCTCCCCCATACCCCCCCCTCCCCCATACCCCCCCCTCCCCCATATCCCCCCTCCCCCATATCCCCCCTCCCCCATATCCCCCCTCCCCCATATCCCCCCTCCCCCATATCCCCCCTCCCCCATATCTCCCCTCCCCATATCCCCCCTCCCCCTCCCCCATATCCCCCCCCCACATATCCCCTCCCCCACATACCCACAACACAGCTGTCCCGGTACAGCAGGTGGAGGTAGGAGCAGCAGAGGGGCTGGGCGGTCGGAGGGCAGCCCGGCGCATGCGAACATCTGCCGCCCAGATGGATCCCGGGTTCCTGGAGTTACCACACCCACCCATAGGTCCGATGCAACCACCGAACTTGGGATGAGCGAAGAGGGTGACGGCCAGCTTGCGGCGGCTGCAGTCGTAGGTGGAGGAGGCCACCCGCGTCCAGGAGCTGGCAGTGGTGCCGGTCATGCGTGCCACCCAGGCCGACACCGCACGGGTGGCGTCTGCGGTGGAGGCAATGGGTGCGACGGTGTCAGACATTGGGAGCGGTTTGCGAGGCCTGGGGCTTTCTTGTGTAGGCGGCGTCTGTGGCCCAGGACATGGCTGCCCTCTCACAGGAGGCCATGAGCCAGCGCCAGCGGCAGATGGCAGAGGGGCTTAACTCCGTGGCCCAGTCTCAGCAGGCCGTGGCCCAGTCTCAGCAGGCCGTGGCCCAGTCTCAGCAGGCCGTGGCCCAGTCTCAGCAGGCCGTGGCCCAGTCTCAGCAGGCCGTGGCGCAGTCTCAGCAGGCCGTGGCGCAGTCTCAGCAGGCCGTGGCCCAGTCTCAGCAGGCCGTGGCCCAGTCTCAGCAGGCCTTGGCCCAGTCTCAGCAGGCCATGGCCCAGTCTCAGCAGGCCATGGCCCAGTCTCAGCAGGCCATGGCCCAGTCTCAGCAGGCCATGGCCCAGTCTCAGCAGGCCATGGCCCAGTCTCAGCAGGCCATGGCCCAGTCTCAGCAGGCCATGGCCCAGTCTCAGCAGGCCATGGCCCAGTCTCTGCAGGCCATGGCCCAGTCTCTGCAGGCCATGGCCCAGTCTCTGCAGGCCATGGCCCAGGCTCAGCAGGCCATCGCTGAGGGCATCGGCGCCATTGCCCATGTGCGAACCGGCGTCGCACAGTCACAGACAGGGTTTGCCAACCCCTGAGCTCCATGGCTGCAAGCCTGCAGACCCCTGTCGATACCAGCACGGGCCTCCAGGACTGGCAGCACCAAATGTCGGGGGATGTCGGATGGCCAGTCCGTTCGCATCCCCCACCCATGTAGTGGCCTGGGTGCCATCGGGCACCCCGAGGGAGGAGGAGGTGCTGGGGCCCGTTCCGGGTCCCATTGTAGGGGAGGTCCCGGAACACCTCACACCTCGGGCTCCCCCCTTCCGTCCCGGGTGCATCGGGTGGGCAACGGGCAGGACAGGCTGGCAGCTCGCCATCCCAGTCGCCCGGGTCGCAGCCTGGCCCATCTAGGACAGGACGCCCCAGGAAACGGCCGCCAAAGGAATCCCGTGTCAGAGGGCAGGAATCGCAGGACTCCACCTCCAGATCTGCTGTACCGTCTGGGGAACCACCTAGGCGTAGTCAAAGGGCCCGTAAGGCCAAACAATTAGACACTGAGTAAGTTGGCACGGGTGCAGGGCACAGATGAGTTTTAGGGGCTAGGGCACGTGCATGAACTCCTTTCGTTATTAAAGTCAATGTTACACCTACAGAAGCTGCATTTGTGCTCTGTCCAAAGCGTGCGGGGGTGTCATGTACGTTGAGCGCAAGTGTGTGTCTGAGGGGTGGTCTTACCTCAGCCCCAGGTGGGTCTGCCCCCTTCCCCCTGGGCCGCCATCAACAAAGCCCCGGGCAGAGGACGGGACCGTGCACTGCAGTGTCACAGCCGCATGCAGGGATGGTCCGGGTGGATGGTGGTACTGTGGCCATGGGTCAGACATCGTCCAACGATGTGGAGCCAGGAGCTCATCGCAGAGCGGGTTGTCATCATCCTCCATGGCCTGCAATAGACACGCGTCCACTGGCAACTGTGTGAGCCCGGCCGTTGTGCTGCAGGTGGATCGGCAATGGGGGGGGGTGTGCATGCGGGTGGGGTGGGTGGGGTTGGGGAGGGGGGTGGTGTGCATGCGGGTGGGGTGGCTGGGGTTGGGGAGGGGGGTGAGGGTGCTGGGTGGGTGAATGGGTGGGGGGTGTGGGTGGTCGGGTGTTGCCATGGTGTGCGGTCTGTGGCCATACTACCCGATTCCCACGCCCATCTAGTCAGTGAAGCGGGCGGCTATCAGTCTGTCCCGTGCCCGCTGGCCCAGCCGGTAACGATGGACAGCCACCCGCCCATGTCTAGCCTGTCTGCCCTGACCATTGCCCCCATCCCCCTCATCTGGGGAGGACTGCGCCTCTTCCTGCTGTTCCTCCACTCCGCTGTCCTCTGCCTGCGGCACATCGCCCCTCTGCTGGGCTATATTGTGCAGGACGCAGCACACTACAATGATGCGGCCAACCCTATCTGACCGATACTGGAGGGCGCCCCCAGAGAGGTCCAGGCACATGAAACGCATCTTCAGCACGCCAAAGCACCTCTCTATCACTCCCCTTGTCGCTACATGGGCATCATTGTAGCGGTTCTCCGCCTTATTGCGTGGCCTCTGTATAGGCGTCATCAGCCACGATTGCAATGGGTAGCCCCTGTCACCCAGCAACCAGCCCCTCAGCCGGGGATGGCGTCCCTCGTACATGCCAGGGATGTATGACCGCGACAACACGTATGAGTCGTGTACACTGCCCGGGTAACGGGCACAGATGTGCAGGATCATCATGCGGTGGTCGCAGACCACCTGTATGTTCATCGAATAGGTCCCCTTCCTATTGGTGAACATGGCGCTGTTATCTGCAGGTGGCCGCACGGCAACGTGCATCCCATCAATCGCGCCCTGGACCATGGGGAACCCGGCCACGGCAGAGAGGCCCACGGCCCGGGCATCTTGGCTGGCCCGGTCCACAGGGAAGCGGATGTAGCGGTGCGCAATGGCATATAGGGCGTCTGTCACTGCCCGGATGCACCGATGCACCGATGTCTGCGATATGCCGGACAGGTCCCCACTCGGTGCCTGGAATGACCCCGTTGCAAAGAAGTTCAGGGCCGCCGTAACCTTGACGGACACGGGGAGAGGGTGTACCCCGCCAGTGCCACGTGGTGACAGGTGTGCCAGCAGGTGGCAGATGTGTGCCACGGTTTCCCGGCTCATCCGGAGTCTCCTGCATTCCCGGTCCGTGAGGTCCTGGTACGACAGCCGGGGCCGGTACACACGGGGCGTCCTCGGGTGCCTCCGTTGCCATGGGGCCGCGACGTCCTCCTCCCCCTCCTCATCCTGTCGGGCGGGTGTCCCTCCAGCCTGGTCGGCTGCCGCCTGCCCCTCTGCGGCAGCCTGCGCCGCCTCTCTGGCACGCTCCTCCTCCTCCTCCTCATCGAGGGCAACATGGACATTAGCAGCTGCCGCCATGGCGGCCAACATCGCTGGCTGACCGGAAAACATGACGGCCTGTGGGTGGGTGGGAGGGGGTTTGGGGGAGGGGGGGGGGGAACGACGACATGTCATCATTGCCCATACCCCCTCCTCCCCCCAGCCAGGTGGCATGGACCGCAGGGTCCGACTGTTGGAGGCTGGCACCTGGCCAGGTGGACCAACTCACTTGCCCTCGCATCCCCCCCCCTCCCCGGCACGCACCTCCCCGTCCCTCCCCGGCACGCACCCCTCCCCGGCACGGACCCCCCGTCCTCCCCTCGGCACGGGCCCCCCCGTCCCCCTCCCCGGCAGTCATCCTCCCGTCCCCGGCACTCATTCCCCTCCCGGCGCCCCCCCCCCCCCCCCCCCCCCCCCCTCCCACCTCCCCTTACACACACCTCTCCCTCTCACATACAGACTCCGGCCACGCCATCACCTCTCCAGCGGCCAACCATCCAGGCCGTCACCCACCTCCACACTGGTCGGCGTCAACCTTGAGCACTGGTTGACGCCGATTGAAAGGTGTTTTGATTTACGCCGCGTGACCATGGGACTTTGGCCAATCCGGACGGGAGTATATCGGCAGCCCCGAACTCCATTGCCTCGCGCCCACCCGTGCCAATCTCCGAGGCGTGCGGCGCGATTGATGCCCCACCGGCTTTTCTCCCTTCGGAGAATTCGGCGGGCGGCGGGGGCGGAATTCACGACGGCCCACGGCGATTCTCCGACCCGGTGGGGGGTCGGAGAATCTCGCCCGAGGTGTGGAAGTAATTTTAGTTTGATCTCAGTAACAGGCAAGTTATTTGGGTGAAGTATGTTTGCGTGAAAAAGCTGAACGGGGTTTATTTAATGCCTCGGGGGCTGGTTGGGGGAAGAAGCCTTCCAGTGAATTGATTCTATTCAATTGCTTCTGAAAGAGAGAAATTACTCCGGTGCAGATGCCCAGTAGAGATCCTGGAAATACCGGTAACTAGGTTTCATCCACCAGATCGTGGGCTGATAGTTTAATGTTGGCGTCAGAGTTTGTAACATCTGTGTGAAGGGCTGGGAGGCGTTCGAACAGATTGGGCTGAGCATTCGAAAAACAGAAAAATGCTGCAAGTACTCGGGTCTGGCAGCGTCTGTGGAGAGACAAACTGAGTAAATGGTTCAGACCAATGACACACTGATTCAGTTTCTGTCGACACAGATGCCAGGCTGACTTGCTGAGTATTTCCAGCATTTCCTGTATTTATGTTAGATTTCCACCATCTGCAGTATTTTCATCATAGAATTTACAGTGCAGAAGGAGGACATTCGGCCCATCGAGTCTGCACCGGCTCTTGGAAAGAGCACCCTACCCAATGTCCACACCTCCACCCTATCCCCATAACCCAGTAACCCCACCCAACTCTAAGGGCAATTTTGGACAGTAAGGGCAATTTATCATGGCCAATCCAGCTAACCTGCACATCTTTGGACTGTGGGAGGAAACCGGAGCACCCGGAGGAAACCCACGCACACACGGGGAGGATGTGCAGACTCCGCACAGACAGTGACCCAAGCCGGAATCGAACCTGGGACCCTGGAGCTGTGAAGCAATTGTGCTATCCACAATGCTACCGTGCTGCCCTTACTAGTATTAGTATTTTCTTACTAGGATAATAATTCTGCACTTGCTTTTATTCGCTGACTTCTGTGCTTTGGTTTACTTGACCTTTGAAAATCTACATTTAAAATATAAATGGTGTAATTTTATAGTTAGGGTAGCACGGTTGCTTCACAGCGCCAGGGTCTCATGTAATGGGCGAGGGGCAGTTACTCAACTGTGATCTGTCAAAGGGGTTGTCAGAACATTGTTAAGCCCAATGCACTGGCGGGCAGTCGACTTGGACCAGGTGGTATTTCACTTTCCTTTTGCAGTTTTAATTTAGTTTCTGCTGCGTCAAACATTTCCTTCACCTTTCTTTGTGTTTCTTTGCTTCTGCTTGAGCTGTACATTAGCTGCTCATGTGGCTTTTCACCCACTCACCCGTTTATGCTCTTTGTAATAAATGCTGGAAGTACTCTGCAGGACAGGCAGCGTCTTCGGGAAGAGAAAACCAATGTTCCAGATCGAATGGCTTTTCATCAGAACTCAACGCTTTTTGTTGCTTTCACTTCATTTGCCTTTTCTTTTTTTAAAATGTATTTTATTACAAACATGTATCAAAACAGGTTACAATGAACAAACACAGCGGGAAACACGCTTCCCTACAAGCAACTATACAGCCTGTACAGATTTTCCCTCTTTTTCACCCCCCCCGCCCTCCCGCGATGAACAGCCCCTCAAACACGGTCACAAACATCCTCCACCTTTCCTCAAACCCCCCTGATGAGCCCCTTAACTCATACTTTATCTTCTCTAATTGCAGCATGTTGTACAGGTCACCCAACCCAGTCGCTACCCCCGGTGGCCATTTGCCTTTTCTATCTCATTGCTGATCTTGCCGCATGTTATAAGGACATAAGAACTAGGATCAGGAATAGGCCATCTGGCCCTCGAAAACATTCAATAAGAACATGGCTGATATTTTGTGTACCCAGCTGATCCGCCATGGGAGAATAAATCAACGGTTTAGCACTGTGGGCTAAACAGCTGGCTTGTAATGCAGAACAAGGCCAGCAGCGTGGGTTCAATCCCCATATTGGCCTCCCCGAACAGGCGCCGGAATGTGGCGACTAGGGGTTTTCACAGTAATTTCATTGAAGCCTACTTGTGACAATAAGTGATTATTATTATTGAATCTCCTGTGCACATCCTCCAGTGCGAGTACATCCTTTCTCAAGTAAGGAGACCAAAACTGTACACGGTACTTCAGGTATGCCGTCACCAGCACCCTATACAGCTGCAACATAACCTCCCTGTTTTTAAACACCTTCCCTCTAGCAATGAAGGACAACATTCCATTTGCCTTTTAAATTACCTGCTGCACCTGCAAACCAACATTTTGCAATTCATGCACAAGAACACCAAGGTCCCTCTGCACAGCAGCATCCTGCAATGTTTTACCATTTAAGTTAGTCCCTTTTGCTGTTATTCCTACCAAAGTGGATGACCTATCATTTACCGGCAGTGTACTCCATTTGCCAGACCTTTGTCCACTCAAACTATCTATATCCCTCTGCTGACTTTGTGTCCTCTGTGCACTTTACTCTACCATTCATCTTGGTGTCATCTGTGAACTTTGACACAACACTTTAAAAAAATAAATTTAGCGTACCCAATTAATTTTTTCCAATTAAGGGGCAATTTAGCATGGTCAATCCACCTACCCTGCACATCTTTGGGTTGTGGGGACGAAACCCACGCAAACACTGGGAGAATGTGCAAACTCCACACGTACAGTGACCCAGAGCCGGGATCGAACCTGGGACCTTGGCGCCGTGAGGCTGCAGTGCTGCCCCTAGTGCTGCCCCTTGACACAATACACTTGGTCCCCAAACCCAAATCATCTATATAAATTTTAAACAATTGCAGTCCCAAAACTGATCCCTGAGCCACATCACTAGCCATTGATCACCAACCAGTAAAACACCCATTTATCCCCACTCTTTGCTTTCTGCCGGTTAACCAATCCTCTATCCATGCTAATACACCACCCATAATGCCATGCACCTTTAACTTATGCAACAGCTTTTTGTGAGGCACCTTGTCAAGTGCCTTCTGGAAATCCAGATGCACCACATCCACCTGTATAACAGTCTTTTTTCCAAACTTACCAAAATGTCTTTTATTAACCAAAAGTCTGTTGTCCACCATGCTTGTAATGTTCTCAAAGAATTACAATAAATTAGTTAAACATGACCAGCCTTTCATGAACCCATGCTGTGTCTACCCAATGGGACAAATTTTCCCACTACAGAAGTTAAGCTAACCAGCCTATCGTTACCTGCCTTTTGTCTATCTCCTTTTTGTTTTATAACTTTAGAGTACCCAATTATTTTTTCCAATTCTGGGGCAATTTAGCGTGGCCAATCCACCTATCCTGCACATCTTTTGAGTTGTGAGGGCGAAACCCACGCAGACACAGGGAGAATGTGCAAACTCCACACGGACAGTGACCCAGGGCCGGGATTCGAACCCAGGTCCTCAGCGCCGTAGGCAACAATGCTAACCACTGTGCCACCGTGCTGTCCTCTATCTCCTTTTTTAAACAATGGCATCGCATTTGCTGTATTCCAATCTGACGGAACCACCCCGGATTCCAGCGGATTTCGGTAAATTACCACAAGCCCATTTGCTATTTCCCCCGCCATCTCTTTTAGTACCCTGGGATACATTCCATCAGGGCCTGGAGACTTGTCTGCCTTTATCACCATTGACTTGCCCAACATTACCTCCTTAGTGATAATCCTTTTTTAGATCCTCACTTGCCATAGCCTCCTCTCAAAAATATCTCACAAAAGTTCTCTTGTATAGATTTACACATCAGTGACCACACTAAAACCCTCTCCATGATTGGAGCAATAGGTGGTTCTCTTTCCCCCCCCTATCCCCGCCTCCTCCTTTGCTCTTTTCTTTTCAAATGTCTGCAAGGTGTAATTTGAACTGTTATGTCAAGTGCAGTTTCAATATACATCTTGTCAAGTATACAGGATAGAACCTGCTGCTGTGCTATCAGGGGAAGGCCTTAGACTGTGGTCTTTTGAGTTTTTCTGACGGCTTGACGCCAGTTTAGTGTGTCCCTCAGTACCCAGTCCTGGTTCTCGGAATGTGCCAGTCTCCAGCGCTCGGGTGTTGACAGCTCTATGCACTGGAAGACCAGGCTTTGGGCAGAGTAAAGATCATCTTTCACCAGCAGCTGTTGTTGTTCGTCTGAGCACGAAGCCCTGGGAAGAACCTGTAGAACATAAAAGTCTTTCTTCCAGACTTACCAAAATGCTTTTTATTTCTTAACCGAAAGTCTGTTGCGAAAGACTCGAGCTGTTGCTCTGTTCTTGCTGCTTGTGTTTTAACTTCCCCTGCTTTTTATTTCAGTTTGAGACCTTGGTGGTGTCGTGTACTCCAGCAGAGTTGAAAATCACTGTTAATGGGAAAAAGGAAACTCTGAAAGGCTTTGATGTGATCCTTGAGGACACCTTGCTATTTCCAGAGGGAGGTGGACAGGTCAGAATGATTTATTTTCCTAAAGGATTGTGTTTGCTCGTGTCGGAGTACGGTTGGGGGCGCAGAGCACTTCCTGCACGTATGTAGATGCAGTGTCGGAATGTTTAAAGTGAGCAATGTTTTTAAGTGCATCTTTGCCTTGTCACAGGATGGGTGCATCCACCACCGTGCAGGCCGAGTGCACGTGTGCATCGGTTCCTCTCTCCTTACAGCCAGCAGTTAGAATTGCAATGTTCTCAAAGAATTGCACGATTTTAGGCAGGGCTTCTCAAACCATTTTGGTTGAAAGGCGCTTTTCAAATTGATTGATAATGACTCCATCTAAATTCTAATACACACTATGAATATGCTACATGTAAAGAGTGTTTTAATGATACATTTAAAAAAAAAACAGCTGTTTACTTAGAGGTTGCAATGTGATGGGTGTGTCTGCTTAACCCTGCAAAGTCTTCAGCAGGGGCATAGAGAGGACAGGGAGTACTGGGGAAGCACAGCCAGGAACCCAGAGAGAGTACAAAAGAACAAAGAAATGTACAGCACAAGAACAGGCCCTTCGGCCCTCCAAGCCCGTGCCGACCATGCTGCCCGACTAAACTACAATCTTCTACACTTCCTGGGTCCGGATCCCTCTATTCCCATCCTATTCATGTATTTGTCAAGATGCCCCTTAAATGTCACTATCGTCCCTGCTTCCACCACCTCCTCCGCTAGCGAGTTCCAGGCACCCACTACCCTCTGCGTAAAAAACTTGCCTCGTACATCTACTCTAAACCTTGCCCCTCTCACTTTAAACCTATGCCCCCTAGTAATTGACCCCTCTACCCTGGGGAAAAGCCTCTGACTATCCACTCTGTCTATGCCCCATATAATTTTGTAGACCTCTATCAGGTCTCCCCTCAACCTCCTTCGTTCCAGTGAGAACAAACCGAGTTTATTCAACCTCTCCTCATAGTTAATGCCCTCCATACCAGGCAACATTCTGGTAAATAAACACTGGGAAGAAACATGGGAGTTTTCAGTCAGAACCTGACACTTTGCCATTTTTTTGGGAAAATTCCACCCACAAGCTTCAGACCAATGTCGTCTCCTCAAAAAGAAAAAGTGACATGACTTCCTGGGACAGGCAAAAAAAAACCAGATCAAAATCCAGGCAATTTTGCAGAAAGCTATTTGGGGACTTCCTCTGCAACCCTTTTTGATAATTGAAACTAAATCAGGACATCACTCTGGCCCAAATAATATATCTTTTGTGGTGGCAGTTTAACTGCAGTCAGATTAGAGATTAACAGCATCAGAAGTGAACTTGTCTGCAATTGCAGGTAGCTTTAAACTCATTTTGAAGTCTGCGATGCGGTCGTGTAATTGTAATCTCATGATGTTTAGATGATAGCAGAATGCTGGATGATTTCCCAATGTTGTTGCTTAGCAGCAAATTAGATTGAATACACTTTTTCTTTGTACTAATGACCCTGTTTTCTTTCTGTTGCAAAGTCCAGATTTTATTTTCACTTTTAGTCATTCATTGCCTTTTCAAAGATGCACGTATCATCACATTAATGTCCACAGTGTACACTGTTATAATCCTAGACCAGCCTCCCCCCCCCCCCCGGCGCTTTGGTAAGATCTGGTCAAGGACCAATAACGGTTTTAAAGTGGACAAAGTTTGAGATTCGAGGCACTTTCTCAATAAATGAATCAAGCCACAAGATTCCATGTGTTTTAAACAAAACAAAAATAAACTTTACTATACAAGATCAGATTCAGGGTTACTATGCGGTCCTTGTGAATTTACAGGCAAACTATGGTCGAATGAACCACACTGCACAATAATTGGCATGTGTACCCAAGATAAAGTCCGTAGATTCTCAACACCTACCCACATTTTGGTAACACTGAGTCAAACAATCTCCCTGAATCTCTGTCACGGGATTCCAGTCGTCACCTTTAATGACCTAACCTAGGCATTCTCTCCACCTCGCAGGGTTTCAATCTCGGCGCTGAGATTCTGTTCTGTTTCCCTGAATGTGCACTTGAGCCCCACACACAAGCACCATCTTGGCCCTTTGGTCACACCGAGCAGAACATTAATGTCCCCTCTGCCTGCAGCAGGGAGCCACCAGCCTTCTTGGATCTTCAGGGTATCTCTCCCTAGTCCTCTTCGAGTCTGCTGCCCACAGCCCTTTTCCTGCTTGCAGGCTGTTTCTCTGCTCCTCTCTTTTTAACTTAACTGGGAACCTTTCCTGTTCCTGTCCTCTCTCTGGCACTCTTCTGGGATCTCTCCCCGTCCCATTTCCCTTTGGGACCTCTCCCTGTCCCCTGCCTGGGACACTTGTTGGCAGTGATGTGCCGCACCCCATCTTATGACCCAGGCTTTTCACATCATTTTCATTCATGCACTTGGCCCAAAGAAACTGTAGAACTGTGCATGTGCAGCCCATTCCTATCCTGGTGCTTGTGCAAAAGCTCCCAGGTCAGGTGGCAGTTAAAGTTCCTGCTCTCAACGAGGTACATGTAGTTTTCATATCAACATGCCCCCTAGACCTTGCAGCTAACTTTGGAATTGCTGATAAATTTAAAGGGTCTACTTGACCACTGTAGCTGTGGAACTAGATCATCTTCAGATCTGCATTTTGTTGTTTCTTTCACTTCCTGCACCTCGTGATACACGAGGCGGACTTTCATCTGTTTCCATAGCAAGATTTTGGATCAAGTCGCAGGCCTGTCTCCAGCGGCTTGTAACTTGAAGGGCACCACTCCGCATCAAGCGTGGCTGACCAGGAGTCTCTCCCACACTTACCACCAGCCATTGGCATGTTGGAAGGATTTTGCAGGTTGATACTCAGCCTATTGGCTGCGCGATGAATCCACCTTCCTTAGCCATCCTGGGGTGGGACTTGAACCCGGAGCGTCTCGCTCAGAGGCAGGGAAGCTACCCACTGCGCCACAAGACATCCATTTCAGATCAGTGAGCACAATCCTGAATAGAGTCTTAAGCTTAATCATAAACTGAGTTAGCTTTCATTTGAGGCTAAGTGAGCCAGGAAATTTACATGGGGGCCACTCAGGTTGATTGTTTGGAGCCTGTATTAAAGGGAATAAAATAAATATTAAATCAGCGATAGAAAGAACGTGCTGCCGTGTTCTCTTGTGACGATCTGACGACCAACGTTGCTCTGATAGGGGAACCAGCAGCCCGAGGTTCATGATCATATTATAGACTTTACTAATGTAGATTGGTAAAACAACTTGCATTTGGTGTTCGAATATTGCAAATACTTTAATTATTGGTAGAATTGAATTTTTGCCTGAGCTCAAAGCAATGCAAGATATATATATATATATATATATATTTTGAAGACTTCATACAATTTATTTCTTAAAGCCAGACGACCGTGGGCTCATGAATGACATCCCTGTGTTACGAGTGACACGACATGGGCCAGAGGCTATTCACTTTGTGCAGTCGACCTTGGAGCCTTTGTCTATTGTTCAGCTGAAGATTGATTGGGAAAGACGATTTGACCACATGCAGCAACATTCAGGTACTCAATTAGCCCTTTCAATACAATCCTTAAGGTGTGTTAGGTTTCTCTTTAATGAATCACTCATTTTATTGCTTCAAAGCGGGAGCATCCTCCTTTCCCCCTGTTCTGAAGATCCCTTTTTATCAAAGAGAAATTCATTTTGCACAATTCTTTTAAGCACCAAATGCTGCTTATTTAACAGAGCTGGGCTGCTGTCACATTATGACCAAGTAAAAGCTGATATCTCAACGGGACTGATTAGTTGCATTGTTCAGTAAATTAAATGTTATCTATGTTTATACTCCTCTGATGCCTAGAACACACACACATAGAAAATGTTTTGCTCAAATGACATGCATTCCATGTTTGACCTGTATTACGTTGGCTAGATAGAGAAACTGCAGGACCCTAACATTTTCAGCTGTTCCGGCTGACTCCTGAATAACTCACAGGAGGATCTGATGGAATGATTCTAGCTTTGCTGGGTGTGGGCTAGCACTGATGTTTCTGGACTGGCATGTTGGGGATCCCATATTACATACTCAGCATAAGGGAGTGGCGGGGACTGTGTGCGTATTGGAGTTGCCAATCCACAGGCTTCCTTTGGGGCCTGACCACTCCAGCCCCCCCTCCCATCCCCAGTTTGACTCGGGACCCACTGGTGGTTGTGAGGCCTAACACGGATGTAGGAGGAGATCATGGCTGTGGTCGCCATTTGGCCAGCCAGATGATGTTCTTTGTCCTGAAGTGACCTCTAGTTTTCTGAAGGAAGTGAAATGTCAGATCCTTCCCCGATCCTGTGAACATTAACAAAATACGTGCGAGTGTTTGGTTCCGGCACATTTCAACGATTACACTGTGAAGCCTTCACTGCTGATTTTGCAGCCTGTGCATTTTTTAGATATGTTGTCAAATTTTGGCCTGATATCTTCTAATTACTTAACAAGCTTTCAGTTTCTAAAAAAGCTTATATTTATTCCAATTTCATTTTCACTTTTGATGATTGACACTTTTATTCAAGAATAAATGTGTATTTTTTTTATTAAATTTTGTTTCAGGACAACATTTAATTACAGCCATAGCAGATTTGATGTTTGGTTTCAAAACAACCTCATGGTAAGCATAGAATTATTATAAGAGTTATAAATGTACAGAACTATTTCCTGATTACACCTATATTATATTTTTCCTCCTGTTCATTGTGAGGGAAGACTATTCGGCCCGTCAGGCCTATTCACATCCAGAGTTGGTGACAACTTTCCTGTGCCAATTAAATGCTCCTCTACTTTAAGAAGTCTGACAACACCAGGTTAACGTCCAACAGGTTTGTTTCAAACACTAGCTTTTGGAGCTCCTTCCTCTACTTTAAGGAATAGCAACTTCTCCAATGATGGTTTTGTGGTCATCATTATTTTTATTGGATTCAAATTTCACTTTCTGCCGTGGTGGGATTCAAACCCAGGTTCATGTATTACCTTGGGCCTCTGGCTTACTAGTCCAGTGACAATATTGCTAAGCCGCCACCTCTCAGACCTGCTTCTCTGAATAAAATCAAACCCTGCCCCTAAAATATTTCTAACCTTTAATTCCCTTTCCCAACAGATGTTGATTCTGCTCCCTTATTAAAGGTGTCAAGAACATTCCGAGACGACTTCCTCCTCTAAAATAAAGACAGCAAGTGCTGAAAATACTCAACAGGCTTGGTAGCATCTGTGTGTGTGTGTGTGGGGGGGGGGGGGGGGGGGGGGGGGGGGGGGAACAGAATTAACATTTCAAGTCGAATATGGCGCATCTGTGATATTTTACTTGTTCCTTTCCAAGTTTTGACTCAAATGTCCACTATTCTGGGAGCTGGTAGATTTATTTTCTTGTTCTCTAATCTTGCCTCTGAGTTGGCCCACTAGTCTTACGCTCAGTGCCCAAGTCAAATAGCTTGTTTACTTCAACCTTATTAATGCCTTTCATTATTTATAAACCTGAATCATGACTCACCTCGGTCTAATCTTCTGAGGAAAATAACTTTGATCAGTGAAGCATTTTTGAACTGCCTAATACCCTATGGACTAGCACTGCCCGAGTCAGTGTTTTCTGAACCTTTATCTTTAAAGTTTTATTTACTTATCTTGCTCAAATTGTGACTAATGTGAGAACTTGTGGGATGGCCAAAAAAAAATAAATCAGTTTTCTAGTGGTAATCGTGTCCCAGCCACCTGTAGTGCAGCAAAGGTACAGGTAAAGTGAGCCCAATTTTAAGGGGATGGTGGTACAAGGATTTAGAAAACAAACCTTTATCTTTGGTTCAGATGAAAGGTAACAGACCTGAAACTCAGTTGCTTCACAGATGCTGCCAGACCCAGTGAGTATTTCCAGCATTTCCTGTTGTTACTTCTTTATCTCTAGGATGTGGGCTTGAACCCAACGCAGTCTGATGGAATAAAACATCACCCCTTTATTTGGTTGAGATAAGACTGGAGGGGTCTCGGCAATAAAATAACCAAACTTGACACTCGGGGAAAATCGTTGCACTTCCCATTGCAGATGGTCTTTAGCCTGATGAGCACAAATTCCCTTCACAAAAAAAAATATTTTTACGAGAAACCTTTTAGAAACCAGCCAGCACATGGTTCAGAGCACTGGGAGAAACACACTTTCCCTTTTGAGAAATAAGGCTTTCACAGCCAGAATACATACTGATTTAAGAGAGCTCTTTTTCTGGCAAGTTTATAAGTACTGTATATGAAAACTGCTCCATCAAGCCTGCCCCACAATCGTGATATCTGGGGCATCATATCTGGACATTTCCTGATCCTCATAGTCATATGTTCTGGAGACAAAAACCCAAGGCCAATAAGGTTAAATAAAACTCTGTAAAATTCCCCTCAAAGCCCCTGAGACGAGCACAGTTCAGGAGGTTGCATGGACTATGCGTTTATTATATGTTAATTGGCTTATCTCTCCTATATGATGTAACCTTTGGCCCTGTCAGAAAACCGGTCCAAGTTCCCCCTAATGTACATCCAAAAACAAAATAAAATATTCCAGTAGCTTAGGGGAACACAACAAAATGTAATTAATTTTCCAGGTTTGGAGGTTGCGCTAGTGCGCTGGAATCTATCTAGCAATTTGGGACGTTTAACGTTTGTTTTTGCAGGGAGCTGGGCCGGCAGCGTAGTTTCATTGAACTGGACACTCCTTCTGTGACTGGTGAGCAGGTTGAAGCCCTGGAGTTAGCAGTAAATGAGAAAATCAGGGAGCACATACCTGTCAATGTGCGAGTTGTAACTGTGGATGACCCAGAGGTAGAAAAGGTAAATGAAAATCAAGGGACATTTAGTTTACAATATTGATACCTTGCTTGCCTCCCCCCACACCCTTCCAGCTTCATTCCGGCTATCCTGAGTGTGCAGACTTAATAGTTGAGTTTGGGGACAATGGTTACCAGTACCTAGCCCAGGTGCAATGTGAGTCGAGGCACTCTGTGTCGGCAGGCTATTGTGTAAAGCAGCGCAGCTTGGCTTAATCCTGTCCTCATTTGGACTGTTCAACATTAGTCAATGATCAGGAAAAGAAGCCCTGGTTGATTTTTCTCTTTACCTTGCGTGTCCCAATGCATGGATGGTCAGGGTATGAGACACTAACTAAAACTAAATTGACTTGGACCTGTTTAAATGAATGATGAGTGCGGATGAACAATGAATGATTTAGTTCATTATTGGCCAGGGCACACCCATATTAAATAACATTCAGCATTAAAATGCAATTCGATGCACAAACTCAATCCAACATGCTATTTAGGATCTGGAAGGCAATGTAACTCCAGAACACACTTTTTTGGAATTTGTGTGGTTTTACAAGTTCCATTATTGGGAAGCACAATGGCAGAAGAAAACTTGAGTCAAATGGATCTAGATTAATGATTAGGTTAGAGTGAATGACAGGGTTATAATGCAGGCTCAAGTAACACCTTAAACTTAGGGAACCGAGTCCAAGGAGCTTTAGATCGTATTACAGCTCTTGACTCACTCCAGTTCGGCTGTTGAAGACGAGTTCATTTCTTTTCACCAGCATGAGATGATGGGCAGCAGAGTGTGTTAGTATCTGTGGATGCCTTGCTGTGATGTTGCTAGTCCCTATATCTCATGACAAACCTGGGGGTGTGGCACCAGCCCCCATGGTGTACCTTTGAAATGGCGTGTGTTTGGAGGGCCAGTAATAACGTAACATTTTGCTGCTGTGAAAGTGAGGATGTACTATGCACGTTATCACTGCTGATGCTCATTCATTTGCAGCCTTAATGTTGCTGTACTTGCGACTTATATAGCAGATTTATTACTGGAAATGTCACCTGAGCCTCAGATGTTGGGGTTTCCCACTTTGGGCACATTTTATTTGTGGAAGTGACTGTATCTTCAGATCTTTTATTTGTTTTCATCCTCCCCTTGTGTTGCTGCAATACCTAGACTCCACAATGAAAAACTATTGTGGCTGGAGCCACTAACGTAGCCACATTGTTCTACAGATGAGGATTTATGTAAGTGACTGACTAAGAAGACATGAGGAGGGGAAGAGTGAAGTTGCTTGCATAATAAACAGGCCTTCTAACACGAGGAGGTGGGCAGGCATCAAAATTGGCAGCCCGTCTGCCATATTTAAATGGATAATAATGGGTCAATTAGGCCTGTTATCGGGGCCAATTGGACCTGATGATGCACTGCACATACCATGACATGTTTGGCGTGGGCCAGCAGCGTGGGAGAGATGAGGCTGTTTCAATTTTCACTCAAATGCATAAAGGGCGGAAAGGAAGGGGGTGAATCGCTCTTCAGTGACTGCTCTTTGCTGATTGTGGTGCAGCCCCCTTTAGGTTGAATCCCCCTTCCTTCCTACCCGCTTCCACCCTTAAACCCATCCACACACGGACGCACGCACACACCGGGATTGATGGAGCTGCCGGCCAATCCGACTAACTAGCAGCTTCAGAGTGGGGGACCTCTCCCCAAATGAGGATGAAGTCCCACTCTGCCCTCGTCAGTCTGCCCCTTGGCGTTTTTTGGCTGCGCAGCGGGTTGTCACGGAGACTGTCAGCTGCATGCTGATGTAATTTCCAGAGATTAGGGGGGGATGTGGCATCCATCCATACCGTATCATTCAGCCCTATAATCTCTGAAGCTTGTACCTTTCAATTTCAATAAGCTGGATAACATGTTTCACCTCGGGTCAGTTGTGTGTAGTATTGACTAACTTTGCTTTTGGCAGCAAAGTAATTGCACTCTTGTCTGGCCTTAAAGAAAGCTGCCCACAAAGGTCTAGCCAGCTTTGTGGTGTGGGTTTCAACTTTACTGGTGTTAATTTCATTCTGCCACTAGCCATGGGGAACCTAGTGCCAACAACAGTGATGTCATCAAGCAGATTAAGCAGCCAATTATCTGGCATTAAAAAATACTCCTAGCAAAGCAGGATGGAGCAAGCAGGTTTTATCGTTCACTTTTTAAAATAACTTTACAGAAAGTATACACAGGACTAAGAGAAGCTGAAATATAAGCCAAAAATGATCATTTTTATTATATTAAATGTCTGCGGATTTTTTTAATATCATAGATGGAGATATTGGAGTTTTTCTGGGCCATAGGGATTGTTAGGAGTAACTATGACGTGCACCAATTTAAAAAAAAAAAAACATTTACATCTTATTTAACAAGACATGTTTTTCAAGGGTTTGTACATTGCGACTGATGGGTGTAAAAGTTAGGTACAGACCAATTCAGTGATTTATCATTAGTTTCCATCTGCAAAGATTTCAACTCCAAAAAGGGTGCAGGCGCAGAGGAGCCTGGGTGTGTATATGCATAAATCATTGAAGGTGGCAGAACAATTTGAGAGAGCAGTTAATAAAGCATAAAGTGTCCTAGGTTTTAATAGGGGCTCAGAGTACAAGAGCAAGGAGGTTATATTGAATTTGTATAAGACAGTAGTTGGACCTCTGCTGGAGTATTGTGTCCAGTTCTGCATCCTGCCCATCAAGAAAGATACCAAGACATTGGGCCAGAAAAGACTTGCGAGAATGGTGCCAGGGATAAGAAATTTCAGTTGCAAAATAGATGGGATCTTGGGACTGTTTTTCTTGGAGAAGAGTGGAGATTTGATGGAGGTATGCGAGGGGTCGATGGGGAGAAATTGCTCGCATGAAAGGATTGAGAACAAGAGAGCACGGACTTGAAGTAACTGGCAAAAAAACTAAAGGTGACATGAAGAGCTTTATCACACAAGTGATTGAGTCCTGAAATGCACTGAGGTTCAATCTAGGCACTTAAACGCAAATCTTTCTGTTTTCTGAAAAGCAAGAATGTGCAGGGTTACAGAGAGAAGGCGGGGGAATGGCACCAGGCAAATTGCTTGTTCAATGAGCTGGTGAAGACACAATGGGCTGAATGGCCTCCTGTACTGTAACAATTCTGTAAACAGTGCACCCGGTGGGGGACAACTTCTGGATTTCTGTGTTTAACTACACATGTGCTGACAGCAGAAGTTGCTGTTCATTTTGCAAAGCTATTGCAGCAAATACTGACAGTTTTACCATCATTACAACGACAAAATTAAATTGTTTCAGTCAGTTATCCATGCTTGTTTAATAAAAAAAGCTGAACTGCCATCATATTTTAGCTGCAGTGGGATGACACAAACATCAGAAAGTGCGCTCTAGCTTTCACAGTGTACAATGCCACGGGAGGTCTATTGTCATAAAAATGATCAGAACGTTTCATTGATCTTTTGTTGCTTGTAATAGTAACTGTTTGCTTTGTAGGTGAGAGGTCGGGGTTTACCAGATGATCATGCAGGCCCAGTTCGAATTATCGACATTGTTGGAATCGATGCAAATATGTGCTGTGGAACACACGTATCAAATCTCAGTCACCTACAGGTGAGGATCTAGTAATATGTTTCCGTGTGCTCTTCGTATAAGTAGCACTGTTGCATAGTGGTTAGCACCATTGCTTCACAGCGCCCAGGGTCCCAGGTTCGATTCCCGGCTTGGGTCACAGTCTGCGCGGAGTCTGCACGTTCTCCCTGTGTCTGCGTGGGTTTCTTCCGGGCACTCCAGTTTCCTCCCACAAGTGCCGAACGACGTGCTGTTAGGTAATTTGGACATTCTGAATTTTCCCTCCGTGTACCCGAACACGCCGGCGACTAGGGGATTTTCACAGTAACTTCATTGCAGTATCAATGTAAGCCTACTTGTGACAATAAAGATGATTGTTATAATAAAGCAGCAATTTACTTGAAGACAAGAAGGAGCAAATTAATGAGTGTATGCTTGTGCTTTTAACATTCTGGTCCTTTGATTTCATTTCACACCAATGGAGATAAATTTTCCTTCAGAGTTATGTGCATGGTTTCAAGTGTAAGGGATTCACAAATTACTCCTCTTGTGCTACCTCGATTTAAAGAGAGTGCCATTTTCATGAGCAGCCAATTACTCAATCTGGAAACCCAGCTGCACATTTTAGTACCAAGGTTACCACCAAAGGGAGGCTCTAGAACACCAGACATTCCTATTATTTATCGCCCTCGAGTCTCTGAAGCTCCGTACTGGGAATTTTGCTCTGATTTAGGGCCTATACCAGTGATCACTTTGTTCACTGATACTTTTCTAAAACCATTATTGAATGTTCTGTAAATATTGACCATACCACATTCGGGCTGGACTAATTGTTCACAAACCAATAATGGGAAGCCAGAATAACAACTACCCATGAATTTAACTTTCCTCCAACGAGCAGAAGCTTTGCAATCTGACGCATATTTTTCTCCTCAAAATGAGTTAACTTTCCTGCTACAATGAATGTGGTCAATGCTATTTTATTTCAAAGCAATTGGGCATAAACTAGACAAGATTTATACATGTATAACGCTTAGAAATAAAAACAGACTGATGTTAAAAAGAAAACTCAGGGTCAGGCATCATCTGTGGAGAGAGAATAGAGCTAATGTTTCACTTGATAACCTTTCGGAACAGACCTAATGGAAGAAAATCAACCTGAAACATGGGGCGTGACTGAACTTGGTGTAATACCACCGTGCTGTTACGTCAGCCTCCATTCCCTCCCCCCAGAGCCACTGAGCTGTTTCGAATAATCAAATATAAATTTGGGCAGAATTACTTTTGCTGCTCTGATTGTGGCCTTGATAATCTGTGTCTTGGTCTATTGTTTAGGCCATTAAAATTTTAGGGACCGATAAAGGAAAGAAGAACAAAACCAACTTGATTTTCCTGGCTGGCAATAGAGTACTGAAATATGCAGAGAGAAGTTACACAGTGGAAAGGGCTTTAACCACCCTTCTCAAGTAAGTGGAACGCTTTTCCTGGAATTTCACAATGTAACGCAGCTGAAGTCACTTTTGTACTGGTCTGTCAATAGAATTGTACCCATTTCCAAAACCAATTGATAAGTAACAGTGGAGTAAAATACCTTATCGGCTCTGAAATATAACTTTAAAATTTGACCAGTCCTGTTAACCGTTTATATCCTGATATTATCCTGACATTACAGCATTAAGAATTTGAATATATGGGGCGCGATTCAGCAGACCTGCACCAAGAAACATCCCGCTTGTTCCACAGCACTTTGTCATTTCTTTTGGCCTCGGGAAATTCTCCGCCGAGGACGAACTTTAGAGTGATTGGCTCACCAGCAGTAAAAGACTCCTCGCCGATCGGGGTGCCCCGATCTCTTCTCTTCCACACACCCCCCACCCCAAACTTGGGGAGGTCCTCGGGAACCGCCCCACCTTCTCTCTACCTGGTAAGGCCCCCTCCGGGCCCGATCTCTGGCAGTGCTGAGGTGCCAGCGGGAGAGCCAGGTCGCCACCCTGCCCTGTCCCTGACCACCCAGGAATCTCCAAAGGCCTGAGAGACCCCCCCCCCCCCCAATCCCAGATGGTGTTACGCCTGGTCCATGTTTGTGTGGACCAGTATTAGACAGCGCCCTGGTGAGGTCCCCCAGGCGCGTCTGTTGAGTCCTGGGTGTCGTGTGAATCTGGCGAACGTATATTTAACTGAGGTGTATGGCTCTTTTAAATATGCTGATCTGGATCATGCCCAGTGAAGGCGAGGTCCAGATTGCGACACCTCCTGAAATTCTATTGAATCTCACAAAACGTTTTGAGCGTCTCAAATCTCGCGAGATTCAAGGGCCTCGTTCTGGCACCGAGTCGGGCGTGGCAAGGCTGCTGAATGCGCCTATGGTTTATTAGTGAGGACAGGTAATGAGACTGCGCACCTTTGGTTCATTTTGTTGAAAGTGAATGAGTTCAGGAGGCTGAGGGATCTGATGATATCTGCAGCTGCTTTTGTATCATAAAAATAGGAGCAGAGGTAGGCCATTTTTGAAGTAGAAAACTAGCTTAGATTTTAGGGTAGAACACCACATTTTACATTTGTGCTTTCTAATAACTTGTGTAAGTATGTAATATCTAAAACTACAGTAATTCGAGACTCCTAAACTTTAATAACAGCATAAGCAAACTAGTGTTTTTGGTCATAATGAACTTGGCTTTGAAACGTCTAGGTAACAGTGTGGATATTTTGTAGGTTGCCTGTGAATTTCCTCTGAGGGCAGTGTTTGATGTGCTTCGGAGTCTGATTAGGAGTTCTACAGTTGCATGGCATGAGTGCTTCTACCTTTCAACTCTGGAGAGTGTGGCAGTGGCTCCCATGACCAGCCCTGAGCTGGTTTGTTTGTCCATTGTTTACGAGGCAAGTTTAGTACTTCAGGGGGGGTCCTCTATAAGGAATTAATTTGAAATGTTGCGGTTCTTCCAAGCATTACATCATTTGCAGAGGGCAATTTGCTGAAGGGCTTCGGTACTGGTCCCAAAAGGCCACCAGGGTTTGAGGTGTGCTGGGTGATAGGTTAGCCAACTAAGTCTGAATCAGCATGTCTCCGCTAATGCAGCAGTTGTATTCTCTGGAGACTACATATTTGCTGCATTGGTGTGGCGGTGAGATCCTTGCCACCACAGGCAACCAGGATAATGCTGTGAAAATCTTTGTACCACAGTAATAAGTCTACCGCACTAAATTACTAAATATAGTACAGTTCTTATACATCAACAGATGGCTACTCTAACTTCATAAGTTATTTTTCAATGTCGTTTGTCAGGAGTGCTGAACCCATTTTGTGCTCAAGTTTATGGGGTAACCCCACGTAGAAAATAGCGCCTCTCGAGCCTGCTCCGCCAATCAGTATGTTCATGGCTAGTGTCACCTAAAGCAGTATGTGACAGCTATCTCCATTTATTGTCCACAACGCTCCAGAGCCCCTTCTGAAAAGTCACTTTTGTGGGATGTTGGAATTTCTGGGTCATGCTTTGATTGACAGCCTCCTATCGAGAGGTATTGTTAACTCTTCAAATTTTCTGAATATAGTTGTATCATCTGCTAATCTCTAATATTATAGTATTTGTGCTAATCTCTAATATTATAGTATTTGTGAAAATGTCAGAAGAAACTAAAGATTTTGTCATTCTGTTTCAATAATTTGACTCCACTTAGCTTTAGAAACAGTCATTGGTGCCAGCCATGGTTTGTGCGCAGATAATGCTTTTGTCCTTGGTTTTGGCCACAGGTGCTGCCGAAAATATTGTTTCATTCTCTGGGCATGGACCCATTAGAAACTGGGTCTTAATTGCTCCAACCCATTTCAATTGGCATCCTTCAGCTTCAAGAGGGGCAAAAAAGAAGCTTTCAGTCTTCAACTTGGCTGGACTTGAATCTAAATTGGAGGTGGAAACACATTTTTTATCCTCCAACTAAACAGACATTAAATTGGAAGCTGCAGTTCAGTCCACCTTCCTGCTACAATCTTTGATTGTCATTATCTGGTATTCGCTTCCTGCATTCATATTTCAAACATAATTGTAAAAAAAAAGCTGACTGCTGTGTGATCAGTTCATAGCATTGTTATTGATAAAGGTTGTTCAGATATGCACACGTAATGCTTGCAATATTGATATATGTTGTGCCACTGTGCATTAGGCAATGAACAGTGGGCAGCACGGTAGCATAGTGGTTAGCACAATGCTTTACAGCTCCAGGGTCCAAGGTTCGATTCCTGGCCTGGGTCACTGTCTGTGTGGAGTCTGCACGTTTTCCCCGTGTGTGCGTGGGTTTCCTCCGCGTGCTAGTTTCCTCCCACAGTCCAAAGATGTGCAGGTTATGTGGATTGGCCATGATAAATTGCCCTTAGTGTCCAAAATTTCCCTTAGTGTTGGGTGGGGTTACTGGGTTATGGGGATAGGGTGGGGGGGTGGGCTTGGGTAGGGTGCTCTTTCCAAGAGCCGGTGCAGACTCGATGGGCCGAATGGCCTCCTTCTGCACTGTACATTCTATGAAAATTCAGCTCTTCGAGCCTGCTCCACCATTTGGTCTGATCATGGCTGATTCTCTATCTCAACGCCATACTTGCATGCTCTCCCCATACCTCTTTGACGCCTTTTAGAATATAGAACTCTCATATATTTCTTTCTTAAATGCATTCAATGACTTGATCTCCACAGCCTTCTGTGGTAGAGAATTCCATAGGTTCTCCACCCTCTGAGTGAAAAAGCTTCTCCTCGCATCAGTCCTAAATGACCTACCCCGTTGCCTGAGACACTGACCCCTTTTTCTAGACCCCCCCAGCCAGAGGAAACCACCTCCTCGCATCCAGTCTGTCTAGCCAGCCAGAATTCTATATGTTTTAATCGATCCCCTCTCATTCTTCTGAACTCCAGTGAATACAGGCCTAGCTGACCCAATCTCTCTTCATGGGACAATCCTATCATTCCAGGAATTGTTCTGGTGAACCTTTGCTGCACTCCCTCCATGGCAATCCTTTCTTGTGAAGGAGACCAAAGTGGCATGCACTATTCCAGCTGTGGTTTCATCAAGGACTCTGTGCAGCTGCATTAAGACATTCTTGTTCCTGTACTCCAGTCCTCTTGCAAATGAAGACCAATATACCATTTGTCTTCTTAACAATTGCTGTATCTGCATTCTTGCTTTCACTGACTGGTGTATATTTCCCAATCCATCACATGTAAATAACAATCTGACATTCTGTTTTTCCTTCAGAAGTGGATAACTTCCCAGTTATCCATGCTATGCTACATCTGCTATGTATTTGTGTGCTCACTCAACTTGTTTAAGTTTTAAGTCACCTTGAAGCCTCTGAGCATGCCCCTCACCAACCACATTCCCATCAAGTTTTGTGTCATCAGCAAACTTGGAAATATTACATTTGGTTCCTTCATCCAAATAATTGATTTATACTGTGACCGCAGGGGCCCAACTAGTCATTCGACTCTCTTGTTTCCTGTCTACTAACCAATTCTCAATCCATACCAATATATTACCCCCAATACCATATGCTTTAATTTTGCGCCCAAACCTCTGATGCGGGACTTTATTACAAGCTTTCTGAAAGTACAAATGCACTACATCCACTGGTTCTCCCTTATCAGTTTGTCTAGTTTTTTTGTTATTTTTAAAATAATTTTTATTAGGGTTTTCTCAAAATATCAACAACAGAATATAAAAGAAACCCAATAAAATTAAATACAGAACAAATTAAAACAACCCCCCCCCATACACAAACAATAAATCAACACCCCGAGTTTAACACAAAGCAAACATAGCAAATATATCCACCCCCTCAGATCCCCCAGTGTACATAAACAAAAATAAAATTGACCCCCCCCCCCTTGTTGCTGCTGCTGCTGACCATTGTCTACCGTTCTGCCAGGAAGTCCAAGAACGGTTGCCACCGCCTAAAGAACCCTTGTACCGATCCTCTTAAGGCGAATTTCACCCTCCAATTTAATGAACCCCGCCATATCGTTGATCCAGGATTCCACGCTTGGGGGCCTCGCATCCCTCCACTGAAGAAGAATCCTTCGCCGGGCTACCAGGGACGCAAAGGCCAGAACACCGGCCTCTTTCGCCTCCTGCACTCCCGGCTCCCCTGCAACCCCAAATATTGCGAGCCCCCACCCTGGTTTGACCCTGGATCCTACCACCCTTGACAGCGTCCTTGCTACGCCCTTCCAAAATTCCTCCAGCGCTGCGCATGCCCAGAACATATGGGTGTGATTTGCTGGGCCCCCTGAGCACCTAACACACCTGTCCTCTGCCCCAAAGAACCAGCTCATCCTTGTCCCGGTCATGTGTGCCCTGTGCAGTACCTTAAACTGTATGAGGCTGAGCCTCGCACACAAAGAGGAAGAGTTCACCCTCCCTAGGGCATCTGCCCACGTCCCCTCTTCGATCTCCTCTCCCACTTACCTTTCAACTCCACTACCGAGGCCTCCTCCTGCATCACCTGGTATGTTTCCGAGATCTTCCCCACACCAACCCACCCCCCCGAGAGCACCCTATCCTGTACTGTGCGTGGCAGCAGCCGCGGGAATTCCACCACTTGCCGCCTGGCAAACGCCCTTACCTGTAAATATCTTAAGGCGTTCCCCGGGGGGAGCCCATACTTCTCCTCCAGTTCACCCAGGCTCGCGAACTTCCCGTCCACAAACAGGTCCCTCAACCTTCTTATCCCTGCCCTGTGCCACCCCGAAAACCCTGCATCTATTCTCCCTGGGACAAACCGGTGGTTCCCCCGTATTGGGGTCCACACCGAGGCCCCAACGTCCCCCCTGTGCCGCCTCCACTGCCCCCAGATTGAATGAAATGAATGAAAATCGCTTATTGTCACAAGTAGGCTTCAATGAAGTTACTGCGAAAAGCCCCTAGTCGCCACATTCCGGCGCCTGTTCGGGGAGGCTGTTACGGGAATTGAACCGTGCTGCTGGCCTGCTTTCAAAGCCAGCGATTTAACCTTGTGCTAAACAGCCCCTTTTTGAGGGTCGCCGTCACCACCGGGCTCGTGGTATACCTCATTGGAGGGAACGGCAGCGGCACCGTTGCCAGCGCCTCCAGACCCGTACCCTCACAGGATGCCATCACCAGCCTCTTCCATGATGCCCTCTCCCCCCTCCATCACCCACTTACGCACCATCGCCGCATTGGCAGCCCAGTAGTACCCACAGAGGTTGGGCAGCGCCAGTCCCCCCCCCATCCCTACTCCGCTCCAGGAACACCCTTCTCACCCTCGGAGTCCCTCGCGCCCACACAAACTCCGTTATGCTCCTGTTGACCCGCCCAAAGAAGGCCCTCGGGATAAAAATGGGGAGGCACTGGAACAGGAACAAAAACCTTGGGAGCACCGTCATCTTAACTGACTGCACCCTACCCGCCAGAGACAGCGGCAGCGCGTCCCACCTCTTGAACTCCTCCTCTATTTGCTCCACTATCCTCGTGAAATTAAGTCTCTTCAGGGCCCCCCAGCTCCTGGCCACCTGGACCCCCAAGTACCTGAAGCTCCTCTCCGCCCTTTTTAGTGGGAGCTCGCCAATCCCCCTCTCTTGGTCCCCTGGGTGAACCAAGAACAACTCGCTCTTCCCCATGTTGAGCTTGTACCCTGAGAAATCCCTGAACTCTCTGAGGATCCTCATTACCTCCAGCATTCCCCCCACCGGGTCCGCCACATACAGCAGCAAGCCGTCCGCATAGAGCGACACCCTATGCTCCTCCCCGCCCCGCACCAACCCCCTCCAGTTCCTCGACTCCCTCAGTGCCATAGCCAGGGGTTCAATCGCCAGTGCGAAGAGCAGGGGGACAGAGGACACCCCTGCCTCGTCCCTCGATGCAACCGAAAGTACTCAGGCCACACTCGCCATCGGGACCTCGTACAACAACCTAACCCACCGAACAAACCCGAACCTCTTCAGCACCTCCCACATGTACCCCCACTCTACCCTATCGAAGGCCTTCTCCGCGTCCATCGCCATCACTATCTCCGCCTCCCCCCCCCCTCGCCGGCATCATAATCACTTTTAGGAGCCTCCGCACATTCGCGTTCAACTGCCTCCCCTTCACGAATCCCGTCTGGTCTTCATGGATCACCTGCGGCCCTCAATCCTCGTGGCTAAGACCTTCGCCAGCACCTTGGCATCTACATTTAACAGCGAAATCGGCCTGTGAGACCCACACTGCAGAGGATCCTTGTCCCGCTTCAGGATCAAGGGGATCAGTGCCCGGGGCATCGTCGGGGGCAAAGCCCCCCCCTCCCTTGCCTCATTGAAGGTCCTAACTAGCAACGGGCCCAACTGGTCCACATATTTCTTGTAGAATTCGACCGGGAAACCGTCCGGCCCCGGTGCCTTCCCCGCCTGCATGCTCCCTATCCCTTTGGTCAGCTCCTCCAGCCCAATCGGGGCCCCCAATCCCGCTACCAGTCCCTCCTCCACCTTCGGAAACCTCACTTGGTCCAGAAAGAGGCCCATCCCTCCCTCCTCCCGTGGGGGCTCGGACTGATACAATTCCTCATAGAAGTCCCTGAAGACCCCATTGATGTCAACCTCACTCCGTACCACACTCCCTCCCCTGTCCTTAACTCCTCCGATCTCCCTAGCTGCGTCCCGCTTCCGAAGCTGGTGCGCCAGCATCCGGCTTGCCTTTTTCCCATACTCATAAATCGCCCCTTGGGCCTTCTTGCACTACACCTTCGCCTTCCTGGTGGTCAACAGGTCGAATTCAGCCCTGAGGATATGCCTCTTCCTCAGCAGTCCCTCCTCTGGCACCTCCGCATACCTCCTGTCTACCCTCACCATCTCCCCCACCAGCCTCTCCCTCTGCTCTCTCCTCTCCTTGTGGGCCCTAATGGAAATCAGCTCTCCCCTAACAACCGCCTTCAGCGTCTCCCATACCATCCACACTCGGACCTCCCCGTTATCGTTGGCCTCCAGGTATCTCTCTATACTTCCTCGGACCCGCTCACTCACCTCCTCGTCCGCCAACAACCCCACCTCCAAGCGCCACAACGGGCGCTGGTCCCTCTCCTCCCCCAGCTCTAGGTCTACCCAATGTGGGGCGTGATCCGAAATGGCTATTGCCGAGTACTCGGTATCCTCTACTCTCGCTATCAGCGCCCTGCTCATAATAAAGAAGTCGATCCGAGTGTAAGCCTTACGGACATGCGAGAAGAATGAAAATTCCCTAGCTCCTGGCCTTGCAAATCTCCAAGGGTCCACCCCTCCCATCTGGTCCATAAACCCCCTCAGCACCTTAGCCGCCGCCGGCTTCCTACCAGTCCTAGACCTGGAGCGATCCAGTGCCGGATCCAACACCATGTTAAAGTCCCCCCCCCAATTATCAGGCCCCCCACTTCCAAGTCCGGGATCCGACCCAACATGCGCCGCATAAAACCCGCATCGTCCCAGTTCGGGGCGTACACGTTGACCAGCACCACCCTCTCCCCTTGCAACTTACCATTACGTACCTACCGCCATTGTCTGTCACAATGCTCGACGCCTCGAACGACACCCTCTTTCCCACCAAGATCGTCACCCCCCGATTTTTGGCATCCAACCCTGAGTGAAATACCTGACCTACCCACCCCTTCCTCAATCTTACCTGGTCTGCCACCTTCAGATGTGTCTCCTGGAGCATGACCACATCCGCCTTCAGCCCCTTCAGGTGCTCGAACACCCGGGCCCGCTTGATCGACCCGTTGAGTCCCCTTACATTCCAGGTTATCAACTGGATCGGGGGGCCACCCGCCCCCTCCGCCGCCAACTAGCCATAACCCCTCCTTGACCAGCCACGCGCCCGCACCCCACACCCGGCCCATTTCCCACAGCGGCAGACCCCCGTCCCAACCCCCTCTACTCGCCCCAGCTCCCCCTTGACCATACCAGCAGCAACCCGGTTCCCACCCCCCATCCCTCCAGCTAGGATCCCTCCTATCTGCTTTACTCCCCCCATTGCACTCCCGCAAGTCAGCTGACCCCGGCCACTCCCGCCTCTCCTTCGACTCCTCCCATTGTGGGACATCCCCTCCTCCTCCATTACCCATCCACAGGCTCTCCGCCTCCACCTTCCATCCCAAGGGCGGGAAACAACCCTCGCTTCCCCACCCCGGCCCCGCCCCTCCAGCCTTCAGCGCGTGTCTAGTTTTTTTTTTAATAAACATTTTATTGAGGTATTTTTTTGGCATTGTAACAGCAACAAGATAAACAATGTACATAAAAAGGAAAATATTAACATAGTGCAAATACCACCTCCCTCTCCCACAGGTCCCACCATTACTTAACACCCTAATCTACGCTAGCCTAACCACCCCCCCCCCCCCCCCCCCTTCTGCTGACGATTAATTCTCTGCAAAGAAGTCGACGAATGGTTGCCACCTCCGGGCGAACCCTAATAGTGACCCTCTCATGGCAAACTTAATTTCCCCAGGCGGAGGAAGCCAGCCACGTCCGATAGCCAGGTCTCCGATTTCGGGGGCTTCGCGTCGCTCCATGTTAATAATATCCGCCTCTGGGCTACCAGGGAAGCAAAGGCCAGAACATCTGCCTCTTTCTCCTCCTGGATTCCCGGATCCTGCGACACCCCGGAAATCGCCACCTCTGGACTCATTGCCACCCTCGTATTTAGTGCCTTGGACATGACGTCGGCAAACCCCTGCCAAAATCCCCATAGCTTTGGACATGTCCAGAACATGTGAACATGGTTCACTGGCCTCCCCGCACATTTCACACACCTGTCCTCCACCCCAAAGAATCTGCTCATCCGGGCCACTGTCATGTGAGCCTGGTGAACGACCTTAACTTGGATCAGGCTGAGCCTGGCACACGTTGCGGTCGCGTTGACCCTACTCAACCCGTCCGTCCAAAGGCCCTCCTCTATCTCTCCCCCAACTCCTCCTCCCACTTTTGCTTCAGCTCCTCGGTCTGCGTCTCCACCGATCCCATAAGCTCTTTATATATGTCCGAAACGCTCCCTTCTCCTATCCATCCTCTAGAAACCACCCTATCCTGAATCCCCCTTAGCGGCAGGAGTGGGAAAGTTGGTACCTGCCTCCGCAGAAAGTCCCGTACCTGCAGATTCCAAAATTCATTTCCCCCCGTCAGTGTAAACCTCTCCTCCAGCGCCCTCATACTCGGGAAGCTCCCTTCTATAAACAAGTCCCCCATCTTCTCGATCCCCCCTCTCTGCCAAATCCGGAACACCCTGCCCATCCTCCCCGGGGCAAACCGGTGATTATCGCAGATTGTGGACCAGACCAATGCCCGCTCTGCTCCCACATGTCTCCTCCACTGTCCCCAGTCTCTCGGGGCCGCCACCACCATTGGACTGGTGGAGTATCGCACCGGCGGGAATGGCAGAGGTGCCATTACCAACACCCCCCCCGCCCCCCAGACCAGCCCCTTGAGGCCCTCAGAGCAATTGCCAGCGGCTCTATTTCCAGCGCAAACAGCTGTGGGGAGAGGGTGCATCCCTGTCTCATCCCCCGGTGCAGTCTAAAATTGTCCGAAGTCGTCCTGTTCGGCAGTACACTTGCCACCGGAGCCCGGTACAGCAACCTAACCCAGTCAATAAAGCCCCTGCCTTTATTGACTGGGTTAGGTTGCTGTACCGGGCTCCAGTGGCAAGTGTACGGACCGCTCCAGCACCTCCCATACATAATCCCACTCAACCCGGTCAAAAGCTTTCTCCGGATCCATCGCGACCACTACCTTCACCTCCCTGCTCTCCGGTTGCATCATGATCACGTTTAACAGCCTTCTTACATTGGCCACCAGCTGCCTGCCCTTATCGAACCCCGTCTGATCCTCCACAATAACGTCCGGTACACAGTCCTCAATCCTGGAGGACAAAGTTTTGGCCAGCAGTCTGGCGTCTATGTTCAACAGGGAAATCGGGACTTCCGGGTGCGGCGATGACCAGCTAAGTCGCACGTTTCGGCAGCTCCCGGTGGAACGGACTTTGGGGCTCTTAATAGGAGCCCCAACGGCAATTTTAATGGCTAAAAACACTGTGCGGTAAACCAGAAGGGAATCCCCCCTGGACACGGATGGAAAAAGGAGAGGAAAGTGGCCGGATTGCGGTGGATCCTTTAGAGCAGTGGCAAGGAAGGCAAGCAAAAACCAAGATGGCGTTGGAATGTGGCAGTTTAATATGGGGCCCTGAACAACACGAGTTTTTGAAACGCTGCGTGGAAGAGCTTAAAAAGGAGATGAAGAAGGAGCTGTTGTCCCCGATATTACAGGCGATTGAAGGGCTAAAAGGTGAGCAAAAGACCCAGGAGCGGGAGCTTCGGGTCGTGAAGGCAAAGGCTGCCGAGAACGAGGACGATATACAGGGCCTGGTGGTGAAGACGGAGATGCACGAGGCACACCATAAACGATGTGTGGAAAGGCTGGAGGTGCTGGAGAATAATGCGAGGAGGAAGAATTTAAGGATTCTTGGTCTTCCTGAAGGGGCGGACGTCGGGGCATATGTGAGCACGATGCTGCACTCGTTGATGGGATTGGAGGCCCCGACGGGTCCGCTGGAGGCGGGGGGAGCCTATCGAGTTATGGCGCGAAGACCGAGGGCTGGAGAAATTCCTCGAGCCATAGTGGTGAGATTCCTCCGTTTTAAGGACAGAGAGATGGTCCTAAGATGGGCAAAGAAAACTCGGAGCAGCAGATGGGAGAACGCGGTGATCCGCGTATATCAAGACTGGAGTGCGGAGGTGGCGAGAAGGAGGGCGAGCTTTAATCGGGCCAAGGCGGTGCTTCATAAAAAGAAGATCAAATTTGGAATGCTACAGCCGGCAAGACTGTGGGTCACATATCAAGGGAAGCACCACTACTTTGAAACAGCGGATGAGGCGTGGACATTTATTGTTGAAGAGAAATTGGAATGAGTGGGTTATTAAAAAAGAACGTTTGAGACAAAGTGGTGGGGCGAATATGGGGGGGCGAAGAGTGGGGAAAAAGGGGGGAGCGATGATTTTTTATGTTGTTAATCCTACGACCCGGTAACTTTTCTCTCTTCCACAGGTTGTGGGGGAGGGAGGAAGGGAGGTGGAGGAGTTGGGGGCGTTGGCCATTGGGGGCGGGGCCAAAAGGGAAGCGCGGGCTTTGTTCCCGCGCTATGATAATTATGGCGGGAATAGGGAAGCAGGAAGGAGGGGGCGTCGCACGGTGCGAGCCGAGGTCACGGGGGGAAGCCGAGGTCGGCCAGAGTTTGCTGACTTCTGGGAGCAACATGGGGGGTGTAACTACGCTAGTGGGGGATCTAGCGGGGGGGTGGGAGGGGGGGATTTACTGGGTTGCTGCTGCTGGGGAGAAGGGGGAGCTGGTATGGGGTGGGGTGGGCGGGGGCGGGGGGGCACCGCCTGGGGGGGACACAGCTGCGTGGGAACCGGGTGAGGAGCTGGGTAAAAGGGGATGGCTAATCGACAAGGGGGGGGTAAGAGCCCCCCAACCCGGCTGATCACATGGAATGTGAGGGGGCTGAACGGGCCGATAAAGAGGGCACGGGTACTCGCACACCTAAAGAAACTTAAGGCAGATGTGGTTATGTTACAGGAGACGCATTTGAAACTGATAGACCAGGTTAGACTACACAAAGGATGGGTGGGGCAGGTGTTTCATTCGGGGCTAGATGCGAAAAACAGGGGGGTGGCTATATTAGTGGGGAAGCGGGTAATGTTTGAGGCAAAGACCATAGTGGCGGATAGTGGGGGCAGATACGTGATGGTGAGTGGCAAATTACAGGGGGAGACGGTGGTCTTAGTGAACGTATATGCCCCCGAACTGGGATGATGCCAACTTTATGAGGCGCATGTTAGGATGTATCCCGGACCTAGAGGTGGGGAAGTTGGTAATGGGTGGAGATTTTTAACACAGTGCTGGAACCAGGACTGGACAGATCGAGGTCCAGGACTGGAAGGAGGCCGGCAGCAGCCAAGGTGTTTAAAGACTTGATGGAGCAGATGGGAGGAGTAGACCCATGGAGATTTAGTAGACCTAGGATTAAGGAGTTTTCGTTTTTCTCCTATGTCCACAAAGTTTATTCGCGAATAGACTTTTTTGTTTTGGGAAGGGCGTTGATCCCGAAGGTGAGGGGGACGGGAGTATATGGCTATAGCTATCTCGGATCACGCTCCACATTGGGTGGACTTGGAGATAGGGGGAGGAAAAAGAACGGCGTCCACCCTGGAGAATGGACATGGGACTAATGTCGGATGAGGGGGTGTGTCTAAGGGTGAGGGGGGTGTATTGAAAAGTACTTGGAACTCAATGAAAATGGGGAGGGTCCAGGTGGGAGTGGTCTGGGGAGGCGCTGAAGGCAGTGGTTAGAGGGGAGCTGATATCAATCAGGGCACATAAAGGAAAGCAGGGAGGGTAGGGAACGGGAGCGGTTGCTGAAAGAACTTCTGAGGGTGGACAGGCAATATGCGGAGGCACCGGAGGAGGGACTGTACAGGGAAAGGCAAAGGGCTACACGTAGAATTTGATTTGCTGACTACGGGTACTGCAGAGGCACAGTGGAGGAAGGGCAGAGGGTGTACAATACGAATATGGGGGAGAAGGTGAGCAGGTTGCTGGCCCACCAATTGAGGAAAAGGGGAGCAGCGAGGGAAATAGGGGGAGTGAGGGATGAGGAGGGAGATATGGAGCGGGGAGCGGAGAGAGTGAATGGAGTGTTCAAGGCATTCTATGAAAGATTATATGAAGCTCAGCCCCCGGATGGGAAGGAGAGAATGATGTGTTTTCTGGACCAGCTGGAATTTCCTAAGGTGGGAGGAGCAGGGAGAGGCTGGGACTGGGAGCACAGATCGAAATGGAGGAAGTAGTGAAAGGAATTAGGAGCATGCAGGCGGGGAAGGCTCCGGGACCGGATGGATTCCCAGTTGAATTTTACAGGAAATATGTGGACTTGCTCGCCCCGCTACTGATGAGAACCTTTAATGAGGCGAGGGAAAGGGGACAGCTGCCCCCGACTATGTCAGAGGCAACGATATCGCTTCTCCTAAAGAAAGAAAAAGATCCGCTGCAATGCGGGTCCTATAGGCCTATTTCCCTCCTGAATGTAGACGCTAAGATTCTGGCCAAGGTAATGGCAATGAGGATAGAGGATTGTGTCCCGGGGGGTGGTCCATGAGGACCAAACTGGGTTTGTGAAGGGGAGGACAGCTGAATACGAATATGCAGAGGCTGCTAGGGGTAATGATGATGCCCCCACCAGAGGGGGAAGCGGAGATAGTGGTGGCGATGGATGCCGAGAAAGCATTTGATAGAGTGGAGTGGGATTATTTGTGGGAGGTGTTGAGGAGATTTGGCTTTGGAGATGAGTATATTAGATGGGTACAGCTGCTGTATAGGGCCCCGATGGCGAGCGTGGTCATGAATGGACGGGGGTCTGCATATTTTCGGCTCCATAGAGGGGACGAGGCAGGGATGTCCTCTGTCCCCATTATTGTTTGCACTGGCGATTGAGCCCCTGGCAATAGCATTGAGGGGGTTCCAGGAAGTGGAGGGGAGTACTCAGGGGAGGAGAAGAACACCGGGTATCTCTGTATGCGGACGATTTGTTGTTGTATGTGGGCAGACCCGGCGGAGGGGATGCCAGAGATAATGCGGATACTTGGGGAGTTTGGAGAAGGGGGAGGGGGGAGGGGGAGGAAGGGGGGGGGGTGGGGGGAGGGGAGGGGGGAGGAAGGGGGGGTGGGGGTGGTGGGGAGGGGAGGGGGGAGGAAGGGGGGGGTGGGGTGGGGGGAGAGGGTGGGGGGGGGGGGGGTGGGGTGGGGGGAGAGGGTGTGGGGGGAGGGGGAGGGGGGGGGGGTGGGGGGGGGGGTGGGGTGGGGGGAGAGGGTGGGGGGAGGGGGAGGGGGGGGGGTGGGGGTGGGGGGAGGGGGGGTGGGGGTGGGGGGGAGGGGGGGAGGAAGGGGTGGGGTGGGGGGAGGGGAGGGGGGAGGAAGGGGGGTGGGGGGAGGGGGAGGGGGAGGAAGGGGGTGGGGAGGGGGAGGGGGGAGGAAGGGGGGTGGGGGGGAGGGGAGGGGTGGGGGGGGTGGGGGGAGGGAGGGGTGGGGGGGGTGGGGGAGGGGAGGGGTGGGGGTGGGAGGGGTAGGGGGTGGGGGAGGGGAGGGGTGGGTAGGGGGGGTGGGAGGGGGGTGGGGGTGGGAGGGATGGGGGGGGTGGGGAGGGGTGGGTGGGGGTAGGGGGGGTGGGAGGGTGGGGGGGGTGGGGGGTGGGGGGAGGGGGGTGGGGGGGGTGGGGGGAGGGGAGGGGTGGGGGGAGGGGAGGGGTGGGGGGGGTGGGGGGGAGGGGAGGGGGTGGGGGAGGGGAGGGGAGGGGTGGGGTAGGGGGGGGTGGGGTGGGGGGAGGGGGTGGTGGGGAGGGGGAGGGGGGGGGGTGGGGAGGGAGGGGGGGGGAGGGGGTGTGGGGGGGGGAGGGGGAGTGGGGGGTGGGAGGGAGGGGGGGTGGAAGGGAGGGGGGGAGGGGGTGTGGGAGGGGGAGGGGG